>NC_132853.1:48840194-49147779 GCF_048164855.1 Canis lupus baileyi
TCTACCATTGCATTTCTACCATTCCATTGATAAGGATGGCCAATACTGGGGGACCTGGGTACCTCAGTGGTTAAGCTGCTGCCTTTGGCTCAGGTCATGGTCCCGGGATCGAGTCTCACATTGGGCTCCCCATGGGAAGCCTGCTTCTCCCTCTGCCTATCTCGGGGCCTCTCTCTGTGTGTCTCTCATGAATAAATAATTAAAAAAAAAAAAAAGAAGAAGAAGAAGAAGAAGAAGGACAGCCAATACCTTTTTGCTTTCACTTGAGAAGAATGGAAGCGCACCTGGGCAGTAAGTCATGGAGTTATACACAGAGTCCTTTTTACTTTTCACCACCTTAAAAGCTGATTTGGGTGATAGAAAGTTTTCTGCAGGCTCTACTTTGTTGCAATTTGTATATGATTTACTTCTCTGCTCCCTTTCTCAAACCTCTTCACAGGAGACAGCATCCACCTGTTAAAACTTTTGGCCTTAAAGGGACATGAGGTCTCAAAAAAAAAAAAAAAAAAGCTGTTTGCTCAAACTCAGTTTTTATACTTAGGGCACCTAATCTCAAAACAATAACTACATCTAGACCCAGACAAAACTGCTCACAACAGCTTAATTCTGACAGATTCCTTTTTTTTTTTTTTTTTTAAGATTTATTTATTTATTCATGAAAGACACAGACTGAGAGAGAGGCAGAGACTTAGGCAGAGAGAGAAGCAGGCTTCCTTCAAGGAGCCTGGTGTGGGACTCAATCCCGGATCCTGGGATCAGGACTTGAGCCAAAGGCAGGCACCCAACTGCTGAGCCACCCAGGTGTCCCATGACAGATTACTTTTTGACAACTTCTCCCCCATGGAAATATACAGGAAACTCCTCTAACTAATGAAGGTTTTTTTCATGATTTACTGATAGTTCTTACTTTATTATTATTATTATTATTATTATTATTATATTTATTTATTTATTTTAGAGAAAGAGAGAGCCCTCAAGTGAAAGTAGGGGAGGGAGTAGTGAGGGAGAGAAAGTCCCAGGCCAACTCCATTCATGCTGAGCATGGAGCCTGACACAAATCTCCTTCCCATGACCCTGATCACAACCCAGGCTGAAATCATGAGTCAGACACTTAACCAACTGCACTACCCAGGCGCCCCTTACTGATGGTTCTTATTTAAAGGATGGTAAATATTGTGCTGGGCATGCTAAAGCAACTCCTTTTAAAATCATTGAGACTGCAGCTTTAGCTTTGGCTAATTCAGCCCAACAGGCTCAATGATACAGTCTTACTCCAGCTTGTAACTTAGCTGAGGATAAAACCATTAGTATTTAAACTGAAAGTTGGTATGCTTTGAGAGTTGCTCATGACTTTGGAATATTATGGAAACAGTCTTTACCTCCAATGGGAATAAGATTAAAAATGGCTTCTATGTCCAAAATTTATTAGATGCCATACTTTGCTGGCTGCTCTGACTATTATTAAGAGTCCTGGGCATTCAAGCCTCAATTCCCTGGAGGCCAAAATAAACCACCCACTTATACTTCCGCCAAAAACAGTGCTCCCGAGGAGACCAAAAGCTACACCTCTGTCATGTTCCAAAGTGATGTTCTCCCAAATGATAATTTGGAAAAATGGACCAGAGATACCCAATAATTGGCCCCAGAGAGGGAGAAACAATATTGGAAATCTAGTAGTTGTGGCCTCAATAAAGAGAGACGTCTGGTTTGGACCATATAACAATCTGGCCCTATCAGAAATTCTAAATTTCCTACTACATTATGTAGCACTGTACATGCATTAAAACATTGGTCTACTAAAAAAAAAAAACAAAAAAAAAAAACAAAAACATTGGTCTACTGACAAAATAATAGCATTCATGAACTGATATTGATGGGGAAGTATTAACAAGGTCACAAAAAGTACCTACCTCTCTTGTCCCACCTGTGTAAAGTATAATCCAGGGAAACCAGATTGTTCCAATGGATTCCATTCGGCTTCCCTTTCTCATGGATATAAATGTTTTAGTCATGGTTTGTACGTTTCTCACTGGGACAGGCCAGTGCTGCTTCTGTGGCTAAAATTCTGTTAGAAAAAATTACCCCCCCCCAAAAAAAAAAGAAAAAAAAATTATCCCTACCTGAGGAACCCCTCTCAAACTGCATAGTGATTGGAGAACCCATTTTGCTAGTCAGGTGCTTCATTAAGTCTGTGCTGTTGGCTGGAACAGCACTTTTCACTATGTGTACCATCCTCAGTCCTCGGAGTTAGTTGAATGGATTAATGGCACTATTAGGAGTCAGTTGGCAAAATTTGGAGAAATCCTTCAAATGTGTTGGCCAAAAGCATTGCCATTAGTCCTAAATCTCAGATCTACCATCTCTGGAACTCGCAGACTCTCACCCTTTGAGGTAGTCACAGGATGTCCGATACACTTGGCCTCTGCCCCCTCTGACCCCCAGTTGACAAAAGGAGATACACTTATTTTGCAAAGGCCTAACTACTTCGCTACAGTCTTTTCACAGTATGCTCCAGGGAGATGACAATCTTAAGCCTCACACCTTGCAACCTAGAGTTTCATCTGTTGAAAAAAGACACCTCCGGAAAGGCTCTCTTCAACTTTGCTGGAAAGAACTTTATCAGGAACTTCTAACCAACCCTTATGCCACCAGACTCCAGAGAATAGACCCTTGGATTCACATGACACATCTAAAGAAAGCACCAAACCCTGACCGGACCTATATGCACTCTGGTGACCTGACAGTAAAGGTTTCCTAGAATTGAAGCAGATGACATCTGATGAGACCACTTTCCTGAGATGTCTGGACAGGCCTGTATACATTTTTCTCACTATTGCTTCTTTTTTGTGGAAAGATAATGCCCTGTCTGCATATCCTAAGCCCATCCGAAAGGGAGAAATCTCTTTTGATTATGGGCTTTTGGGAACAGCCTCATCATGATCCCAGGACAAATTCATCTTACACTTGCTTTTTCTGAAGGATTAGAAGGTTCGGAATTCACAAAAGGTTTCTTTCATCTGAACTATTATCTGAATTAGACTCTTATCCAAATTTATGGTCTCTGAACTTCATGGTCTTTGCAACCTTTGAGGCTGTATTGTCAATATCACATTTGGTTCAAACAGTTCTTTTGAGAAAACAATACTGCTTTGAAAGTTGGCTGTTTTGCAAAAAGTTCATCAGCTATTGCTTCATGTTTATTCCTACACTGTATCTTCCCAAATGCACCAGGTTCTTTCTCTCAGTGTACTCTTGCAGTATCCACTATTCTGCTTTCATGGTCACTTTAAAGCAGAGACTTCCAGGAGGCATGCATGACTCCCGGTTTGCCTTCACAAGGAGAACCCTTCTCCCCTAAGTCTGAGTAAGTGCATATAAATTTTTCAATTCGCTATTTTCAGACCTAGTCCTGGTTTAAAAACATCATACAATGCCCAATTGTTATGTTACTTTTTCTGTTTTGTGTAATTATTTTGAGTTTTGTTATTTCGTTGCCTATCAGACTTTTAAAAATGATGTACTCAATAAGGTGATGCTGACTGAATGCTTTGAGATGATCTCCAGCACTTACAGTCTTGATACAGACTACAGATGGGCAGTACCTGAGAGCTCTCCTTCCTAACCTTCCTTATTACTCAAATGTGGCTTAAGTGGTTTCCAACTGCTAGGTCCTTTCCCCCAACTTAGGACATGATGACTGGGAAAGGTCCTTCCTGGTACTGAGGGACAAAACCACTACATGTGGAGGACCCTACTCTTGATCAGTGATGCTTTCAAAGAAATATCTTGATCAAAAAGGAGAAATGTGAAAACTAATAAAAGGAAATCTTGTTTAGAAAGGAATTGAGTACGAAATGTTGGCTAATTGAATTTAAATTTTACAAAAGCAGCCCGGGTGGCTCAGCAGTTTAGCACCTGCCTTCGGCCAGGGGCGTGATCCTGGAGACTTGGGATCGAGTCCCACGTCCAGCTCCCTGCAGGGAGCCTGCTTCTCCCTCTGCCTGTGTCTCTGCCTCTCTGTGTGTGTGTGTCTCTCATGAATAAATAAATAAAATCTTAAAAAAAAAAAAGGGAATCCTGGAGGCTGGCAGCCTCTCACACCCTATCACTTGGCAATTGCAGACCCAGCAGGAGACAGACCTTGTCTCTGGATGTTTCTTTTATCAAGTGCTCAGGAGGAGGAAAGGCTTTCATCTTCCCCCAGCAACAGCCCAGCCAATGAGAAGCCACCATACTTCCAACTCCCACTTTACTCCAATGGACTTTTTGTTTATGATAGCCTTCCCAACTTTCACTTTTCCTCTGTATAAAGGAGCGGGTCCTCTTTTCTGTTCTGCAGACTTGCCTAGGGTTTTGCTACAGCTTACTTGTCCTGGATTGGAATTCTCTGCTATTCTCCAATAACCTTTTTTTTTTTTTTTTCTGGCAAAACAACGGGCAGTTTTATTTTTAAGGCTAGCACTTACATCAGCATTGCTGAAGCACACATACTGTGTTTCGATCCTTTATATGCATTTG
Organism: Canis lupus baileyi; assembly: GCF_048164855.1. Classification (NCBI taxonomy): domain Eukaryota; kingdom Metazoa; phylum Chordata; class Mammalia; order Carnivora; family Canidae; genus Canis; species Canis lupus. The sequence continues at coordinate 48,844,713 of NC_132853.1, forward strand.
AGAGCATAAATGCCACTCTTCCCTTTCTTCACAAGTCCTCCTCAGAATGACAGGACCTGAGTCTTCTGGGTCAAACAAACGTGATACTTTGCCTCGCAGCTTTAATTCAGGAGGCCCCAGCAAACATGAGGAGTACTTTGTGATATCAGTGTAAGGGTCATTAATTGTCCGGATCTGCATGAGACTAATTTTAGTTTCTCAGAACCCCTTAGCTCAATGCAAATTGGTACAACTAGTCATCCTACTAGTAGTCCTACATCATAGGGAACAAAAAAGGGGGAAAGTAGAGAAAGAAAGAGGGAAAGGAATAGGAAGAGAGAGCATGATGGAAATGAGAAAAGAGATGTCTGTGGTGTATGTGATTTTTGGTGGCCCTCCATAGGTACTATGGTCTTCTGATTCTTGCTTTGAGTTTATTATGATTATGGATATGACAACCACCAGCATCATTAGTGTAATAAAATTTGATATTGTGAATACGTGTACAACACCGTGCTAGTGTTTTTTTAAATAAATACTATTTCATTGCTTTTCAACTATACTATAATAGGTAAATAGTATTATTATCCCTATAGTAAGAAGGTCCCACTGAAGATTTAACTTGTTTTTCTCGGATCTATAAAGACACCAGAAAGTCACCTTGACTTTCTTAAGAGGATAAATTTTTGAAGTATTAAAGTTAGCTCTCTTCCTCTGAAGATAATCAGGGTAACTGCGCTTAAGTGTGAGCCCATTGTTCAGAAAAAGAGTATATGCAAACCTTTTAGGGGTGGGGCCCTTGAAGAAAAGGCAGTCTCCCTTAGAAGAGTGGGCAGAGACCAGCTTTATTATTCTGGAAAAGAGAGTTAAAGCAATCTTTTGTACTTTAAGAATTGACTAGGAGGGGGTGCCTGCCCCCTGGTGGTGTGGATCCCTGGAGAAGGAAAGGGAGGGACCAAAGTTTCCAAGACTACATAGGGAAGGGCCTACTGAAATCTGAAGAGCCTTACTGGATGGAGAATCTAAAGTAGTGAGATTTGTAACCCTGGAAATTCATGCAAGGAATCATCCCTAGCTGGATCAAGCCCTGAGGAAGTGAATTGTCCTCCCTGAAAGATCTGTGGCAGTGGACCTGGAAAGTACGAGGTTTTATGGACCCTGTAGGACTGCCTGTCAACAGTGACACCAAGTGGCAGTGAGAAGCAAAGGCAGAAGCCACTAGGCTCTTCCAGGTGCCCCCAAAGTGCCTCAGGGCATGGGGCCCTTGAAGCGGGTTCTCTCTGTGAGCTAACTACAGACCTGATGCAGCAGATCCCGACACTGAAATGGCTGGAGATTCCTGATTAGGCTGCTCTATACTCTTTTCTTTTAAACCCACTGCCTTATTTCCCTAAGTGCTCAATTCAGAAGAGTAATTTTCTCACCTGAGGAGAGAGCCATGGCTACTGCATTTAGTGGAAAAATTGAGGATGAGGTCATTTGATGGGGGGGTGGAGGGAGTGCTGTTTTACAAAATCAAACAAGGTATTTCCAATCTCCTCCAAGGAAGCCGTCCTTGATCCTGAGTCAGGTGTTTTCATAAAGACCTGTGCTTTCCCAGTTATGGGAGTTAAGGTGCAATTGTGATTTCTTGTTGACTTGCTCTGGCTTCCCTCATTGACTATAAGCTTGTAGAAGGCAGGAACACTATTTTGTTCACAATTGTATCCACACTGCCTTGTATGTGTTGAAATCAAAGGGTTATTTTTATACCTAATTCATAACCCAGACTCAGGGAAGTTCTGAAAAGAATGATTTTTTTTTTCACTTTGATGCCTGATGCTATCTTCTTTCTTGCTAGTATCTACAATTTGGAAGGCTGCAGACCTCTATCTGGAGGACAGAACTTTAGTATTAAGGGCAAGTCAAACAAGCTGTTGCCCTGAGCTGATGTACCACCTGCCCTGGGCCAGTTGTTTTTGCTACCCACTTAGCATTCTTTTCTTAGAAACTTTACTCAAAATGCAACCATGTGGCTTAATAAAAAATTTCAAAAATGACACAGAAGAGAAATACTTTCAGATATTGTAAAATCACTTTTATTTTTTACTGTACCCAACATCTTAGTGACCCATATATGACTGACTTGGGAGAAAAAAATGTGGTTTTAGGACTCCTCTGGTCTTCTGTAGAGAGGAATCACAGAACAGAGAAGAAAGCTGAATCATAAGATCATATGGTAAACATTGTCTCAGGAGTTGTTCTGAAGCTTAAAGGGAATAGTTTGCAGACAAATGAAAATATGTACTTCTTTATGGAAAGGGAGGATAAACATTGGAACTCTATCCTAAGGGCCTGTAAGATTAAAAAATCAGTATGTCAAATTCACAGATGATTACTTTATAGTGGATTATGAAGAGGAATTCAAAAATGTTCGGAGCCCTTAACCTATGAGGCCAATTTAATGGAAGAACTCTCGTTTCCACTTCAGGGACAGAACATGGTGTTAGGTAAGTGGCTTATCTGACCCAATGTGGAATTTATGACTTTTATACTCCTCCAAGGCACATAATGGATGGTTAATGAGTTGAAGCCTAACCAGCCACTGACCCTTAATGGTGTTATGAGACTCAGCTCTGGGAGCCGGCACTCCAGAACCCCAGGTTAGAGGAGCAGAGGAATGTGTAGGCAGGAATAAATTTCTGATTCCTATCTCTTTGGTACACAGTCCCTTTGAAGTCCTGTCTGTGGACTAAAAAACTGGTTCTCAGTCATGAGAAATGAGTTGCATTTCTGAGATATTTCCAACTATCTCTACAGTCTGATGTTTGGGAGCAAAGGACAGGATCCTCTTTTGGGGACTAAGTGAGTGAACTGATTAAGTGCACAGCAAGGAGCAAGAGGCCCTCTCATTAGCTGGACACTGAGACTGAAATTCCTAGTGATTAGAGTGAACTTGGAGAAGCTGAGCTTGTGGATGGATGGGATACAAGGGACATGGGGGTCTGAAACACTTGTTTTGTGGGACTGTAGAACACAAAGGTAATGTCTCTTCCTTTCTCCTCCCCACCTTTCCTCCCTTAGGAAACCCCAGTAGTATAGGTTGCCTTCAACCAAAGAGCTGTTTCCATTTAACAATTATGTGCATTGCACTTTTCTGCTTGCTGAACAGCAAACTGGCTTTCCTCCTCTTTGTTCTTCTCTTTCTGCCTATAGGGCAATTTCCGCCTCTCTATTTTGCAAGGCTTGTAGTTCAGATACAGTGCTATGGTGATAATACCCACTCCAAGGGCAACGATAATGATGACAAAGATGGTGGAGCTGATTCCTTCATCCAGTCCTGCCCAAGCACAGAAGAGAGAGCTCAGAAGGTTACAGGGCAAGAGAGTCCCCCCTCCCTGAGCCTGCCACATTCACCTCTCAGTCTCACCCTCCCCCGCCCACTGGAATTTTACTTCTTCCCAGGTTTGGATAAGAATCCCAACACCCCCAGGCCCCCACCCCCACCCCCCGGGGAGCCACAGTCACCTTGAACAAGGACAGCAATGTCTTTGCTGACAGAGCCCAGCTGGTTAGTGGCTGTGCAGCAGTAGATCCCCGTGTGGTTCTGGGTTGCCTTCTGTGGCTCGTCAAGGTTGAAGATCACTCCATTCCAGGTACATACCAAGGTTGGAGTTGGGTTTCCCTTTGGGATGCAGGCAAGCATCTGCTCTGTCCCTTTCACCCACGTCTGGTTGCCAGGGCAATCAGATTCCTCTAACCGAGGCTGGTCTGGAAATGACAGTCCCCCAAGGGGCTGAGCTCAGTGTGCCACATTCCTTCCTCACCAAGATGTGATGTTCTCTCTCCTCCCCTAATTCAAATGCTGTGTCCCTTCTACCCAACAGCTTTCCTTTCTAAGGGAAGGACCACTGTTGTCTTTCCTTTCCCAGCAGCAAAAGAGTCTGAGATGCAGCAAAGGCATTTTAATGGATTCAGACTAAATGATATGGACTGTCCTGTCAATGGTGGCTTCCCTGCTTCCCATCTTTGCTTCTCAGTGAGGGAGGAGATGGGCAAGGGTGACCCCACAGACGAGGGATTTTCTACTTTTCAAAATACAAATTCTTATGTGGAAATTTCCCTTCTCAGCATAAACTCTCAACTATCACTTCCTGTGTTCTCGGCCATCAACCCTCAACTAATACCACCTGATCACCTTGCAGTCTCTTTTCTTTTTTTATTTTTATTTACTTATTTTTTTGCAGTCTCTTTTCTGTTCCCAGTTCCCCCTCATGTTTCTCCCAGCTTACTTTCCTGGGGCTAAGATAAGCTTGGGGAACTTTAATTTTATTTCCTCCTTTGATTATTTTATTTTAATGAGAAAATTGTAGCAACTCTAATAATGAAGTTGCTGGCCAGGACTTCTGGAAATGAGAGACTATTATACCCCTTTTTGACAAGAAAGCTCAGGCCTCTACTCACATAAGACATGGAGCTGCATTGTAGTAGTTTTGATTAACCGTTGACCCTGAACCTCCAAAGAGGCCTCACAGGAGAAATTTCGGCCATTATCTTCCTCCCTGGCGGTAAGTAAAAGCCAGGCAGGCTCCCCAGGCGCAGGGAGGTCTGGGGCTCCCTTCAGCCGAAGAGTAGGACTGGGTGATGTTAATACATGCCCTGAACAGGTCACATTAATGTCCGTCCCTGCCGATGGGTATAATTCTTCTATCTCTAAGACTGGTGGAGGGAAGCCTGTAAGAAAAGGAAAAGAGAACCAAACATATTTCTCAAAACTCACAGCTATTCTTGCTGCGGATGGTGTGGTATCTAGGCAGACAAGATGGGAAAGATTTTGGATACCCTACTGCTTCTGTGCTGAACGGCAGGAGCAGTGAGATTTGGGAATTTCATAGCTCTTCTTACAACAAATGCAGTGTGCTACATTTGGCTATGCCTCTGTGGCAAGGACAGCAAGATGGCTTTTCATCTTAGAGATTTCCTCTTTACCTCAAAAAGGTGTTCTAGAAACAAGCTGAAGGACCCAAAATCACTCTGTAAATAGGATGGCCTAGAGAAACCAAGTGAAGGCTGAACTATTGTCTCAATGCATGTCTCCAACCTGCCTGCACTCATCGGACAAAGCTCACTTGAGAGTGTACCTAGGAAAGGTTAGTAGGGATATTTGCTGTTGAATCACCAAGACTTTACTATGGAAGTTTTCAGGGGCAGAGAAACCCCCCACCTTTACCCTCTGAGGAAGGAAAAGAGGCAGGTCACTTACTATAGACATGCACTGGCTCTCTTGTTTTCTGTTCCATTGGACCCAGAGATACAAGGCAAGACAGCTCCTGATCACCAGTCTCCATGGCCCGAATGGTGGCATTGGCCCATGCCATGTCTCCTTTCCAGGAGACAAAAGGGCTCAGCTCCTGGTCTCCCAGGAACATGTAGAACATGACCTCTCCGGCTGGGAACACCCTAGTCAACTCACAGCTCACAGCCTCGGCCATACCAATCTCCAGAAGTGGGGAGACCCAGATTTGGGGGCTCTGAGAGAATTCTGCCAAGAAATGAAGGAAAGAAAGGAGAAAAGCCATGATAAATCATGTGCTATATAGGATCTCCACAATATAGGAAGGGAGTGTGGCTAAAGGCTCTCTGTCCCCCAGGGTAAGTTTAAGGCCCAAGTAGAGATAGAACTCAATTACCCTCATATCCTCATCTTAAACTCTGTGGGAACTTAGTCCTAAAGGCCAAAGTAAGACAAGGAAACGAGCCTCAGGCTCCTTCCACAACCTAGGCTCTGACTCACCAAAGATCCGGAGTACCTTGATGGCTGAACTACTGTGAAAGAGCCCTCCACCATGTGAACTCAAGTCCAGTTCTGCACGGCATGAGAAATTACACCTGTCATCCTCCCTTTGGGCTTTGACATTAATGGTGACCTCAGCTCTTTGGGAGGCCACATCCAAGTTCATAAAGTTCTTTCTATGTAGTTCTTGGTTACCCTGGAGAAGGGTAAGGGTGAGGTTCTCCAGAGGTGCTACACTGGGTACTTGGCACTTCACTGTACACGCTTCATTCACGGCTACCCATGCAGGCTGCAGGTCCAGGATCACCTGCTCTGGCGGCTCTTTAAGACAAAAGGGGGGGCTTGATGAGAGAAGGATATTCACCTCTTCAGAAAGAAATGATATAGGACAGAAGGCCTGTGAAACAAGGTGACTGTGACCCTTAAACCACCTGGTCAACAGTGTCAGCTTTCTGCCAACCCTGCCCTACATGGAACAAGTCAGTCTTCTGGCTCTTCTTCTGCCCATGAAAGGTGGCTAAAATCATAGTCAAGAAAATATGACCGTTGAAGGGGAAGTCCCTTGCATTGATTGTTGCTGCCTTTCTGGAGAACTTTTATCTCTTACCAGAGGTGCTTCACAGGTATGAGCAGCTTCTGAGGAGCTCCTTAGCATCATACAAACTAGTTTACCAAGCTTTTATCCCACAGAAATCACTTATTTTTACAGCCATATCTTTGCCAGTGCTATTTGCCCACCTGAAAGACCTTCCTCACCCATTCTCATCACTTCAAATCCTTACTATTATGCAGGAGTGAAGCTCAAGAGTCCCTTTTCGATGAAGACTTTCTCCAACTACCCTAGCCCCAAAAGACCCTCCTTTCTCCAATCCCTATTTAAGAATTTGTGTCAAATAATTTAGCACTAATCATATACTATAAACTAGCACTATTAGTATATGCCTCCTATACTTGAACATATGCTCAAACACAATGTCTGGATATCCTCTATGGTCTGCTCCTAATTTAAAATCCTACACCAAAGGGAAATACAAGTAATTGGCTCTAAAATTCCTACAGTATAACAGAAATCTCTATTAAGGTCCCTAATTCTCTCCCCTAAAAGAAATCTCTAATTTTTCCCTAGATAAGACATAGTCTTATTCCCCCATTCTTCCCTTCTTCCTCAGCCTTACTCACGATACACAGTGATGCCAAGGCTTGTGTCCTTTTGGATCCCTGCACAAGAGAAGAAGCACTGCAGAATAGAATTCTCTGTGACATCCTCCAGGAGAAACTCCTTCCACTGTGGTCCTTTGTCCACCTGGGTTTTCTTTAAGAAAGTCTCAATCCCACTGGGTCCAGGGTCTGGACAGGTAGTGCTGCAGTTGACCATTAGGGACTGTCCAAACTTTACCAGGGCCTGATCTGGCCAAACAGAAACCTCAAATATCTCTTCTGTCGCCCCTGAAATGATCAAGCACATATGCCAAAGACTTTGGTGATGACCACAAGACCCAAATAAAATACAAAGCCTATTCTATTTGATGGTTAGAAATAAGAAAGCTACCCTGAAGAAAAAATTACAAGGAACCAGACAAAAAAAAAAAAAAAAAAACCCTTAATGAACAAGTTAGCACCCTGATTCCACCACCATTCTCTCCACTCATCATCTTTCTAGGATCTGGAGTTCTCTATTAGTGTCACCTTGGAAACTATGGAGTTCTTAAAACTCATGCCTAGGAAACCATTCTCTTTCTGAGCTTCCAGTGTCTTGGAAGCTCCCAGAATTGGCTGCTGAGGGCTCTCAAGGGGTTATTAGGCCTGGAGAAAAGAGCTTTGTTACTTATACCTCAAAGAAATGTTTATTTGAAATTATGGTCTAAAGGTTGCCTTCACCAGAATCACCTGGGGTGCTTGTAAAACTGCAGATTCTAGTTCCACCTCAGACTGAATGATTAAGAATTTGTGAAAAGGGGACCTGGAAATAATGCACGTTAACAGAACAAGCGTTCCTGATGACCCTTATGCACACCAAATTAGGAGAATCACTGGGCTAAAGGTGACTCCTAGGGTCATTACCTTCTCATGGAACTTTTCACCTCTCCTCAAAATGAGACTATTCCTTTTTGCTTTGCTACCAAGGCAACAGATGTTTTTGGGTGCTTAAGAGCTTAGTTTGTTAGGGAAATCTCAGGTACAAGGAGAGAGACATCAGGCAAATTTTAAATGCCTGACATAGGTGAGAAAGGCAGTCTCCTGAAGGCTTTCCTACAGGTCCCATTAGCTACTCCATGTCCACCATCTGTTTCATCTCCCAAATACCAGACCCTTCTAGGAATATACAGCTCATGTAGCAGTGTTACTCGCTAAGGCTCCAGTTCCCTTCCAAAGAACTCGCTCCTCACAACTGAGCTATGGGCCCTCTCCTATCAAGACCCTATTGTAGCTTTTCATGACACCAAAGGTGGCAAAAAGAGGCACGCCTGGGTGGCTCAGCCGCTGGGCATCTGCCTTTGGCCCACGGCATGATCCCAGGATCTGGGATCGAGTCCCACATCGGGCTCTCCGCAGGGAGTCTCCTTCTCCCTCTGGCTGTGTTTCTGCCTCTCTCTCTCTCTCTCTCTCTGTCGCTGTGTCTCTCATGAATAAATAAATAAAAATCTTAAAAAGGTGGCAAAAAAAGTAAAAATATTCTCAAAATAGGAAAAATAGGACAATCCTCAGGCAGCAGGAAGTCAGGGAAAGAAGGCATATTTCTTAAGGCAGAGTTCTCTCTGATGGTCTATTATCCTGTCTCTGTATTTGGTTTCCTCAATTACAAGCCAGAGATACCTACAGATTCTGTGTCCTAATTGATCCCAAAATAGGAATCTCCCCCAAGGGTCCAGACAAGTAAATACTGAATTTTCACCTCACTACTTCTTTTTTTTTTTAATTTTTATTTATTTATGATAGTCACAGAGAGAGAGAGAGAGAGAGAGGCAGAGACACAGGCAGAAGGAGAAGCAGGCTCCATGCACCGGGAGCCCGATGTGGGATTCGATCCCAGGTCTCCAGGATCGCGCCTTGGGCCAAAGGCAGGCGCCAAACCGCTGCGCCACCCAGGGATCCCCTTCACCTCACTACTTCTTATTCTCTTTCTCATTAGCCAGCCACCTGCACCCTGGCACATATTGGCTAAAGAAACTATCCCGGGGACGCCTGGGTGGCTCAGCGGTTTGGCGCCTGCCTTCGGCCCAGGGTGTGATCCTGGAGACTCGGGATCGAGTCCCGTGTCGGGCTCTCCACATGGAGCCTGCTTCTCTCTGCTTCTCTCTCTGCCTGTGTCTCTGCCTCTCTTTCTCTGTATCTCTCATGAGTAAATAAATAAAATCTTAAAAAAAAAAAAAAAAAGAAAGAAACTGTCCAAAGAGCCTCACCTGGGAAAGGGATCAAGGCCAGCAGGGCCCAGACACAAAAGACTAGCAATTCCATCCTTGTGAGAAGGCCCAAAAGCTGGAGAGAAAGGAGAAAATAATGCTGGAGAAAGTGACCAAAGAAAAGAAAAAGGATATAGAAAATTATTTCTTTGATATTATCAAAGGTCATCCCCTTTCCCGAAACCGTGCATAATCTGGAGAAATTGTAGCAACAAGAGTAACAGTGATGTGGTGTGGGTGTACCAAAAGGACATAGGAAAATAATTATTAGCTATCAGATTAAGTGAGAGTCCTGTATAAGCCTGTATTGCACTTATCTGTTTACATATATGCCTCCATCTATTTGAGTCAATAGGCTGTTAGCATGAAAACATAAAAAAATGAAGTTTAGAGAAATGACACTGTTTATCTAGCACTGTCCAATAGAAAGTGACCCTGAATCTAGAAACATGGTCACTTAGAGTCCCATTCTCTGATGTAAGGGAGAAATGTTTCATCAGGGCTGTCTCCTCATGACCTCTATGAAATATCCCTCAAAATAATCCATCTCTTCCTGATCTGTTTCCATGTTCACCAATCAACCTTTAGATTATTACTCTGGCTAAGACTAAAATGTCTAATTCTCTTTTCTCCACCAATCTACATCAATTTTTATTCTTTCAAAATCCCACTCAAGCTAATTTCTTTTTTTTTTAAGGTTTTATTTATATATTCATGAGAGATAGAGGCAGAGACACCGGCAGAGGGAGAAGCAGGCTCCATGCAGGGAGCCCGATGTGGGACTCGATCCCGGGACTCCAGGATCACGCCCTGGGCTGAAGGCAGATGCTTAACTGCTGAGGCACCCAGGGCTCCCCTCTTCTAAGTTTCTTGACCAACCCTGTACCACTTCACAATCCGTCACTTTCTATACATGGCTATACCTCACTCTATGCCAACCATGATTTCTGAAGCTATGTATGTTAAAATGCAATTCATGTTAGTGAATTATTTTTAATGAAATTATTACTATGCTAGGAATTCTCTGAGGACAAGAGGCTATATAATTTACTTATCTTACATTTCCAGCACTTGGTGTAGTACCTAGCATACTATGGGTATTCCATTAAATGAACAATTACCCTCTAATTTTTTGAGGGTACTGGGTTTTACACAGGTATCTTTACTTATATGCTGGTCTGAAAGATGTTGTTTTCCGGGGGGGGGGGTTCTTTTATATACATGCATTAGATAATAGGCATATCAAAATTTATACTCCCTAGTAAATGTTACTCTTCAAATACTCTGGGAAAGGGACGCCTGGGTGGTTCAGCGGTTGAGTATCTGCCTTCGGCTTGGGGGTGATCCCGGAGTCCCAGGATCGAGTCCCACATCGGGCTCTTTGTGTGGAGCCTGCTTCTCCCTCTGCCTGTGTCTCTGCCTCTCTCTCTCTCTCTCTCTCTCTGTCATGAATAAATAAAATTAAAAAAAAATACTCTGGGAAAGCCATACATTTATTCCAGTAGTGACACAATTATTCATCTTTTTTGGAAGTGATTTAGAACTGGCTACACAAAAAAAATCAGTCGCTATTAAACTATTATTTTTTGAGCAAAAATGATATGACTCTGACACTTTATTCACTAGACTTAGCTCTGAGTCTCTTCCCAAGGAAGATCTCCTATCATTGAAGACATTCTAAAGTTACCCTAGACTCTGAAGGAAATTTCAAAATGAGTTTTAAGTGATAACAACTCTGAAAAAGTATAAGAGCTCTTAGTAGAATTGCTTATAGTCAAACATTATTTCAGCAAATAATTATCGAGCATTTACAGTATTCCATGCTCTTAGTGAGGTACTGAAGTTACCAAGATTTGTCCAATTACAATAGGAATTCCTAGAAGTTACTGGGAAAGACAAATACAAATCAAAATAACAATATTATGTCAAGTGTTCTAAAAATTTGGGGGGCGGTGAGTAAAATGAGAATTAAATGACTTAAGTCAAACCAATTGTTTAGCCCAATTCCTGGCTAAGATTCAAGAAGTTGGTGATGATGCTGATTGTGTCACTGTTGCTGATGCTGCCAATAATGATAATTGATCAAGGAGCATTGAGGAGGAAATCATTACTTCTCTCTGAGGAGTTGAGAAGGTTTATCAGAGAGAACTCCTTTGAACTGGGTTTTCTATTATGATTGGAAGTTTATTAGGGGATAAAGTGATATGGAGAAAAGGTCAGGCCAGACTTACTTGAGAAAATTCAAGAAGTTCAATATGGGTAGAGGGTAGCTTACAGGGAAAAGAATTGTGGGATAAAGTTAGAGAAGTACAGATATAATTGAGTAGGCAACTAGGAATTTACAGAGCTTTTAAAGCATGGGGGAGAGATGATCAGCTTTATTTTTCAAGATGACAACACTAGCAGTGTGTGGAAAAAAGAAAGATGAAGAGAAGATTAATGGCCATGAGATCTGTTAGAAGGCTACTGCAGTAATCCAAGGGCCTGAAGGCAGTAGCAGTTGCAAAATTTCTATACAGAAGATGTTCAGGGGAGCTCAGTTCCAGTTGGAAATAGAAGCTAAAGGTTGTGTTTGCATCATAAACATACTGGTTTTACTTAAAGTTTGTTACAGATCAATAAAAATAGCAGCGTTCTAAATTTTTTTCACATTTACATACTTAGAAATATCAATTATTCATATCTAATATTTTGAAAGTAGCATAGAAAGGGCAGAGGAAAATGGCATTCCCACTGTTTGACAGGCACGTATAACATTCATTTAGCTATATAATTAAAAAAAAATACCAGTCACATTAACTTGGACGCTTTTGGGACGTAAATTCCCATTTACTTTTTAATTTCTTGAGGTAAAGTGCTCTCCTCCTAACATTGACTCCAAGGTAGGCACTCACTATTGATCTATATCTCACTTCAATGACTCCTTCTTAATCACACCTTGTCTAATAGCTTTTAACATTTAGTAACCATATACTGTGTTTCAGGCACCATGCTGAGTGACTTCCTTTAGTTATCTCATAGCAAGTCTATGATTATTGCCACTTTTATAGATGAAGAGATGGGGTTAGGAGTTTGCCTTAGAGAGGTAAAGTAACTTACCCCAAATCACACACCTAATTAACAGGTGAAGTCAGGATTCAAATGCAGGCATGCTGACTACAGTGCAGTGCTTACCATTGCTCTACTTTTTAAAATAGTCAGTGAATCTAGATGATCTGTGCTTTGATGGGACCACAGTGCCACAAACCATTCTGCATCGAGGTTAACCCAAGAGCTCCTTCTATTTCATGTATCTCTCCTCAACTTGATTGTTACCTCTCTCTGCAAACCTCATCTTGCTATGAGTGAATCTTATGGATTATATTCTGCTCCTAGAGCCTTAGCTAAAAAAAAAAAAACAAACAAACAAAAAACAAAAAAAAAAACCACCATTTCTCGTCTTTGATCCCTACAAGTCATGTTAGTTGGGTTTTCCCTTTGGTTGCCACTACTATATGCCACATAGATACAAGAAAATGCGGCGGGCGGGGCGGGGGGGGGGTGGTGGTGAGGAGGGTGGGGAATGGGGAGGGGCGGGGGGTGGGATTCTTTTGTTCTCAGACTCCTGCACTGACCATACTTTGTTCTGTGTTGTTTCACGTGCTCCTTCCCCCTCAACTATCCCCACAGCTCTAACATTTCACCCTTGTTTTCACGTGGCAGGTTATGATCAGGTACTGGGAACGTACAATTTGACGTTCATTCATTTTCCTAAGAAGAAACCAAGCAGCATCTCTGAGGGGAAATGATTTTTAAATCTTTTTAAAATTCCTTTGGCTTACTTGCTCTGTAGCTGAGATCCCAAACTCAAGAGTTAAAGGGTCTGAAATCTTAGACCTACAATCCAGCCCCAAAAAGGGCTGCAGAGGGGCAGCCCCGGTGGCTTAGAGGTTTAGCGCCGCCTTCAGCCCAGGGTGTGATCCTGGGGACCTGGGATCGAGTCCCACGTCAGGCTCCCAGCGTGGAGCCTGCTTCTCTCTCTCTCTCTCTCTGTATCTCTAATAAATAAATAAATAATCTTAAAAAGGGGTGGGGGCTGCAGGAAGAGCGCAGGCAGTTGAGGGGAGCCACAAACACGGATCTGCCGCCGCGATTGCTCTGGCAGGGTTAGCCCGCCTGGATTTCCGGTTCAGGTCTGCCCGCCCCGCCCCCCCCCCCCTCCCCGGGTTTCTCGCAGTTTCCTAGCCAGGCGGTAGTCACACCCCACCCTCTACACTGTCTTTTCCCTCGAATTCCCTTGAATTCGTTTCCTGCTCTGGGGACAGTGCCCTCCACCTGCCCCGCCCCCGGGTTCAGGATACCTTCCTCCAGGCGCCCAGCACCACCAGCCTGCCTTCCGCCATGCCCAGGCCGCAGCCCGCGCCCCAGCTGCCGCCGCTCTCACTCCTCCTCGGGCCTGCTCGGCTACTGCCCCCCCCACCCCCGACTGTTCTGGCTGCTACAGTAGTTACAGACACTGAGGGACGTGGCGCTCGAGGCCCGGTCCCGCTCGGAAGGCGCCTCGGATCTCGCGCGCACCTGCGCACACACCGTGGCTCCCACGCTCTCGGCCGGATGGGCGCGGAAGCCTTTAAGGGCTGAAAGTATTTAAAACATTAAAGACGTGAGGGGGAAAATAATACATCGGTGAAGGCTCCTCAGGGTTTCCGGCCCGCTGCCGCGTGAGAAGGCGAAGCCCGCCACACCGGGTCAGACCTCCGCAGACTTGACGGGAAAGCCGGGAGGAGGCCCAGGCACGAGCGGCGGCACACAAGTCCTAAATCCTAGACCTAAATCCTCACTCAGGGCCGCTCCTCGCTGCTCCCGTGGCTCCTCCGCTGCCTCGACCGCCTCGCCGGGGTCCGCTGACTTGCCGGCAAACCCGCCACGCGCTCCGACCGTTTGGAACGCACCGCCAAAAGGGGGCGCGCGCGAGAGCTCCTGGCCCGAGGATTTCCTGATCTGCCTAGAAACTCGTGACGTCGACGCAGAAGCTTAGCAAGGGTTGGCCGGAGACAAGTGGGGCGGCCCAGGAAGCTAAAACCACAGGAGGGGTTTGCGGGGAAGATACGGGTAGAGAAGCCCGTATCTTGCTTGGCAGAGAGCGCATATTTGACCAAGGATAATAGCCACTAAATGAAACAAAGTGAAAACAAAAGAGAAAGGGTCGTTATGGCAAATAATGGCACTATAAGAAAAGCAAAGCGTCGTGCGCCCCTGTGCCTATTGGTCAGGTGGTACGACCTGAACAGGTGCGGGCCCGCGCGCGGGAAGCCGCTGCGCACGCAGCTTCTTTGACGTTGGGGCTTGTTACCTGCCTCGCTCAGAAATCCCGTTGGGGTCACGGAGGACTTTTCCTGGGTGTCCAGGGAAATGAGTACCTCGGAACCGTTTGCCAATATCCGAAAAGACCCTTTTGTGCCCTCCGCCCCCGTTTCTCCGCATACAAGTAACACGCTAGAGTGAAGGAGGATTCCCTTCCTCACTTGGTAAGGAACGTGCCTGCGCTCTTGCTCCCCCGCCCACGGGCTACCCATAAGCCGTAAGAATGGGGGTGAGTAAAATCCTCTGTTGCGCCCCCCACCCGAGACCCCTGTCCTCCGGTCATGCCGAACGTCTTCCGAGGCTCGTTTCTCAGGAACACGCTCCTGTGCCCAGACTGGGCCGTTCTCAGGGGCGTCGTGCTGTGTGCTTGGCTCTCCCTCGGTCCTCGTCTGACCGTGGGCCCTGGGCTGAGTTTTTGGCGCAGTGAACTTTGGGGATTTGGGAGTTTGTTTTCCGGGCACCAGTTATTACGTGCATTCCCCATCTCGTTCACTGTGACTCTTTTGAGGAAGGCACGACTGTTAACTCCATTTTATGGATAAAGGCTTATTTCTTCGAGGTAATGAGTGAGCGGCCTCTTGTTTGAGAAGCGTCTCTTGTACCCTCATTGCACTGATGCTTTGCATCCTTTCGTTCTGACAGTTTGAGGGAGAATGTCACGTGGAATAGAAGGTTTGGGGCCAGACGGACGTGTCTGTAAATTCCTCTTCCATTCTTACTAGCTTTGGGACTGTGGGCAAGTTACATAATTTCTAGTTCCTCTTCCGTCAAAAGGAACGACATTTATGTATATGAAAGTGCTTTCAATTGTTTTTGACACTAAATAGGTGTTCAATAAAGGGTCGTCTGTTTTCCTTTTGCAATCACAGAAAGGCCTTTCCTGACTACTCCCCCTAAAACTGCCAGGGTTTATTCGAGCCTAGTTGGTGACACCTATCATAGCCACCCCTTCAAGCTACTCTCATTTCTCTTTTATGGTTTTGAATGGGTTTTGCTCATTCATGTTGAATATTTCTGCAGGGGCGCCTGGGTGGCTCAGTGGTTGAGTGTCTGCCTTAGGCTCAGGTGATGATCCTCAGGTCCTGGGATTGAGTCCCACATCAGGTTCCCCATTGGAAGCCTGCTTCTCCCTCTGCCTATGTCTCTGCCTCTCTTTCTGTGTCTCTCATGAATAAATAAAATCTTAAAAAATATATTTCTGCAAAATGTTACCCAATCAACATCATAATCACCCCTTGCTGGAAACCACAGGATTTTTATTTTCCAGCTGCTTATTTTTATGAGGTACTTTTGAATGTCATTTTTTTAAATGTCATTTTCTATTTTGTCACACACGTATACTCTTGTCCTTTTCCCAATTCCTCAATGGCATATCAACCTTAACTTTAGTTTCTTCAATTAAAATCTTAAATGTTAACGTTTTAAGGCTGTTGTGTGATCCCATCTACTAAAAGTAGCTATATTATATAAAAATGTTTTTTTAAGCTTTATTTATTTATTCATGAGACACACACACACACACACACACACACACACAGAGAGAGAGAGAGAGAGAGAGAGGCAGAGACACAGGCAGAGGGAGAAGCAGGCTCCATGCAGGGAGCCCCATGTGGGACTCGATCCCAGGTCTCCAAGATCAGGCCCTAGGCTGAAGGCAGCGCTAAACCACTGAACCACCCAGGCTGCCCTAAAAATGTTTTTTTTTTTTTTTTTTTTTTTAATTACAGTACTTTTAGAAATTGGTCCCTGGTAAATTGAATTTTGGCAAGGGGGCTTGCTTCAGTTGACCCATTTCTTTATGTGAATGGTGCTTTCCTAGGGAAGTAGAGAAATCATTCCTTCAAATGGATAATTGCTTTGGCCTGAGTAGTCATGGTTGTGAGAGTGGGTTATAGAAACCGTAGATTTGGGGCAGCCCGGGTGGCTCAGTGGTTTAGCGCCCGCCTTCAGCCCAGGGCATGATCCTGGAGTACAGGGATCGAGTCCCACGTCGGGCTCCCTGCATGGAGCCTGCTTCTTCCTCTGCCTGTGTCTCTGCCTCTCTCTCTCTCTCTGTGTGTGTCTCTCATGAGTAAATAAATTAAATCTTTAAAAAAAATAATAAACCATAGATTTGAACCTAACAAAAGCAGGAGAAACCACAGCTAGAGGGATGTCCTCTTCTGAAGTAGCATCTCCCTTTTGACTGCTTTACTTGGTTTCTGGGCTCCCCAAATCTGCTACTTCCCTGATCCCCCAAGACTCTTTTTCTCCTTACCTGTTTTTTATTCCTGGGGGCCATCAGTGCCCAGCTCATAGGCACATCACTTATAGAAGCTATATAGAGTCAGTACAGTCTTCATCAGAATTAGAAGAACAGATAAATTAATGGTTAAAATCAGGAGTTAGTATTAAGTGAATCAACCTTGGCTGGCCCATCAGAGTCAAGGTGAGGATAAGATCTGGGCTAAGGAGCAAACAAAGAAAAATCCAAGAATCTAGGTGGAAAGTCACAAATTGATAAAGTTTAAGAAAGCAAGAGCATAAAGCTTGAGAAACATTTGGGTGCCAAAGTTAGCTGTTACAGCTAAGCTGATTTTAACCTTCTGCCCTGATGTCTTAGCTCCTAATCAGGACTGACTTGGGAGTTCCCGGGTGGGGAAGCGGAGGTAACTTTTATTAGAGCTATTTCCTGAGCAGGCATTGTTTGTGCGCTGTCCTTGTCCTCCTAGAGTTCACACTAGAGGGGTGTGTGGATAGAGAGAGCCCTAAACAAAAGCTACAGCACAATATGATGATTACTCTTACAGAAATTTAGACTGAGTATTATGGAAAACAGAAAACAACAAATTGTTGATGGCAGTTGGAAGGTGGAGATAGAAAGTCCTGTAAGATTCCAGAGGTGGTGACATTTGAGTTGGCCTTGAAGAATAAACAGACACTTGCATGGGAGAGAACTGGGGAGGAACACTTATTCTTTTAATCAAAATGAACTGAGTACTTAACTTTGTGCTAGATATTGTCCTAGGTAGTGGGGATACAGCAGCAAGTCCCAGCCTTGGAGGAGCTTACTTTCTAGTGATGTCATTGGCAGAAGAATCACAGCATGAAATCACAGCATGGTGTGTTTCGGGAAGGACAAGTTCCATTGGGACATTAGTGGAAAATAAAGCTAGAGAGGTAGGACAAAGTAAGAGCCAATTATGCCATGTTGAAAAATTTAGATACAGACTGCAAGCCCTTGCTTTTTCAATGCTTTAGAGCTGTGGAAACCTTCCCACCAAAGAATCTTGCAAGGTAACTCAATATATAAAACAATAAAAGCAGAACTCCTTGTTGAAGCAGGGATGAAAGGTGAGGGTGGAGGAGAGGATCTCCCAGTGCTGCCCTCTCTTCTCTTGGGTCGTCAACAACAGTTCTGAGAAACGTGAAGTACCACGGTGGGTTTAAGGCCCACTGCTGAATGTAATTAATGGTGGGCACACAAATATAGGAAAATTGAGAGATGTGATCAGATTTGCTGTCTTGGGATAAAATTGTCAGGAGGGATGGGGTAGGATGGCTTATTAGCAGAGAAACTAGTTGGGTAGGTTATGGTAGAGATGCTGACAACCTGACTTACAGGTCAGAGATGCTGACAACTATGACCTATTGTACATAGGATAGATCCAAAACAGATTTAGGAGGTAAAACCACCAGAACTTGAAGACTAAGACTGAAAGAGAGCAAGAGCCAGAGGAGTAAAAGATGGTATCAAGACCATGGAATGGAAGTCTTTAAGGCTTTCTCTTTTCTTTTTTTTTTTTTTAATTTTTATTTATTTATGATAGTCACACACAGAGAGAGAGAGAGGCGCAAAGACATAGGCAGAGGGAGAAGCAGGCTCCATGCACCGGGAGCTCGACGTGGAATTCGATCCCGGGTCTCCAGGATTGCGCCCTGGGCCAAAGACAGGCGCTAAACCACTGCACCACCCAGGGATCCTGGCTTTCTCTTTTCTATTTACCTCTTTGCATTTGACTGCAGGTGTCCTGGG
The DNA here is from genome assembly GCF_048164855.1 of Canis lupus baileyi. Classification (NCBI taxonomy): domain Eukaryota; kingdom Metazoa; phylum Chordata; class Mammalia; order Carnivora; family Canidae; genus Canis; species Canis lupus. The sequence continues at coordinate 48,863,224 of NC_132853.1, forward strand.
CATCTGGTTGGGTCACTCCATCTTTGGCTTTCATCTGCCTACAAGACCAGTTTGAAATATCAGCAAGGCAGGGTTGGCCCTTCACCATGTCCTCATGCCCTAAGTCAGGATAGATACAGATAGGAGAGGAGACTGGGAGGGAGGACAATGAGACGTTGATTTTGGACAGATGATTTTAAATGACCTATGGGGCATCTAGCAGTAAATTGGAAATATGGATCTGAACCTTGGAGAGAGGTGGTGATTGGAGTTAGAGATTTAGGCTCATCAGAAAAGTAGACAGTAATTGATGGGACGGGGGTAGATGAGTATGTCTGGGTAGGTCATGTATACAGAAAAGAGCTATAGATAGAACCCCAGGGATAGGCACATTTAGGGACCCAGTGGAGACTCTTGCCTTATCTTTCCTCTGTCTTAGTGGTCTGTTTTCAGTTATGGTGGTAACTCTGAGGCCAAATTCAAGAGCCAGGAGGTCGCCTCTGAAAGGGTCTGGGAAGTGGCTAGGAAGAAGACTCAGACCACAGTTTCACCCAGGTCTCTGAATATGCTGTGACCTTCTGCCTTGCATGAGGAGGGAACAATTGATAGAATCATGCCCTAAAACTTGACTCTGGCGACTTCAGGAGTGTCACGTGGGCTGTAGACCTGAAGTTCACTTCTTGAATCCTGGTATTTACTCCCACTACTGGAAGACACTACTCTTCTTGAGTTTTACCTGCCAGACTGTGTTGACTATTAAAATATGTGTATTGAGAACTGACTTTGTTGTATACATAGAGAAGTAGTTTTGTACTCTTGATGATCCAGCAAAATTGATTCTGATTCTGTTCACCCTGTACTGTTTCATGCCTTTGAGTCTTAACTCTGTTTCTTTGCCTCATCCATTTGTAGCATTTTTTTGCATAACATCCTCCAAAGAAGCCTTCACTAATAACTTTCCTACGTTAAAGACCCCTCCTCTGTTTCCCCATGGTACCTTATGAATACCTTCATCTTAGCAATTGTCACATGGAGAAATGATCTATTTCTGCATTTATCTTTACTAGAAGATGTCAGGAACAGGCACATAGAAGCTGCTCAATAAGTGCTTCTCAAATGGTGAATACAGCATCTGCTGCTTTGCCATCTGGGCCTTCTGCTGCTCTGACTGGGCAGTGCCCCAGGCCTGTCTCACCACCAAATCTGTGTGGAAGATGGATGTGTCAGCTGCTTGGGGTTCCACCTAGGACAGGCTCCTGGTACAGCCCCGGCAGTGCCACCATTGTGGTAAATGTTTCCCACCATAATCTGACAGTCCACATTGCTTCTTCGGAAATTCCAGCCTACTGAGGGCCATCATACTGAGCAGTGATCCTTTCCTGGCCTGCTCTAGGGGAAGTACTGGGTCATCTTGTTCCAAGGGCCTTTCTTCTAGGAATTCTTTAGGAGCTACTTTGCCCACCAAACAGCTGGATGAGGAAGCATAGAGCTCACACTGGGGATTGTCCCTTTGGCTCAGGTTTATTAAGTACTTTTTAAATACTTTGATAAATACTTTAGTACCATTAAGTCTCAGAGTGTCTGTAGATGCAACAGGGTCAGAGGTTATAGGAAACTCCTTCTTTTGAGACCATAGAATGTTTCAGAATAAAATTGTGAAAAATGGTCAGTAAGCAGAATAAATATCAAGGGACAAAAAGAGGAAGAGAAAAATGCATTCCAAGTCAAGGGAATAAAGGCGTGGGAATGTTCCCTCCGTGACTTCAGGTCCTGTAATTAGCTACACTGTTGGGTCCTGTGAGGGTGGCAGTGAGAATGGCTTCCCCTCCCCCATCTCTTTTGATTTTTGAGCATTAACTCAGTGTTCTCTTTTACAAGGTCTTGAATTGCCCCTAGTGATATATCAAATCCCATTTGCCTATTGGGTGACCACCAGTGGTATCTCCTTCAAATTGAAATGGTGCAGGAAACCTTTTTTTAAAAAGATTTTATTTATTTTATTTTTGAGAGAGAGGGAGAGAGCATGAGGGGAGTGGCAGAGGCAGAGTGAGAGAGAAAATCTCAAGCAGACTCCCTGCTGAGCTTGGAGCCTGACCTGGGGCTCCATCTCCATACCGAGATCATGACCTGAGCTGAAATCAAGAGTCCGACACTCAACTAACTGAGCCACCCATGCACCCCTCTAGGAAACCTTTCTAATTAATCGGGTTCTACCAGTTAACCTCCTTTTCTCTGAGTCCCCACAGAACTTGATTTTTAGTTTGAAAACTTTTTTTGTAAGTAATAACAGACCAGAGGTAATAGAGAAATAATAGCAATAAACAAGAAGGCTTATATAGTGGTTAAGTGCCTGGATTGTGGATTCCAGAGCCAGATCAGAACCAGGTTTGAATCCTAGCACTATCACAGTGAGAGTAAGTGAATCTCTCTGCCTTGATTTCTAAAATAGAGGTAAAAATTAGTATTTACCTCATATGCATTGTGAGGGATCAAGAGGTTACACATGTGTAAATGCTTAAAGTGTTACCTGTTCACTTGCCTACTATATAGGAAATCTTTATCCCTAGATATCTCTATTCCCCCCTAATACCTTGAGGATATTTTATCATAGCAATTAACTCATTGCTTATATTATTTATCATTCTCTCTACACTTAAAGATCGTTCACTTATTCAAACACATTTATCAAGTAGGTTATGACAGTGATTAAGAACAACACAATATACCCCAAATAATTGAACACAGGTATTTAAACAAACATATGTACACACACATTCATGGCAGCACTACTCACAATAAGAGATGAAAACAACCTAAATGTTTATCAACAGATAAATAGGTAAGCAAATTGTAGCATATCCATACAATGATATATTATTCAGCCATAAAAAGAAATGAAATACTGTTCCACACTACAACATGCATAAACCTTGAAAACATTATGCTAAATGAACAAATCCAGACACAAAAGTCACATGTTATATGATTCCATTTATATGAAATACTCAGAATAGGTAAACTTGTAGAGACAGAATGCAGATTGGTGGGTACCAGGGAATAGGAGAAGGGGTGAATGAGAAGCAACTGCCTAACAGGTATGGAATTTTCTTTTGGGATGATGAAAATGTTTTAGAACCAGGTAGAGGTGGTGGCTGTACAACACTGTGAATGTACTAAATGCCAATGAATTGATTGCTTTAAGATGGTTTTACATTATATATATCTCACCTAAATAGAAAAAAATAAAAAGAGAAAGAGTTCTTGCCTTCATAGAACTTGTATTTTAGTGAAGGAGCCAGATCAGACAGTAAACAATTCACATATAAACAAGCAATTACATAATTGTAATAATCACTTGGTGGGAAATAAAGTAAGAGTAGGGGGTGGAAAAGCTAAGAAAGAGCTGGAAGTAGAGAAGCTCTGAGGTTGGAAGGGGCTTAGCAGTTTGAGAAATTGCCAGGAGGACCTCTGGACTGACTCTTAGAGAACCAAACGCAGTGATTTTAAAATGAGCCCAAGGAGAGAAGCAGGAGCCAGTTCCTGCAAAAACTTACATGTCATGAAAAGGGAGTATGACATTCAATCTAAGAACAATGGGAAGCTGGAGAGGGATTTAAGCAAGGGATAAAGAGGACCTGAGTTACATTTAACTGTTTTATCTTTCCTTAAAATGTACGTATTAGCGTGTCTATTTTCTAGAGTAAAGGTTTTCTATAAGGTAGGTTGTATCAGAATTACCTGGGAGGCTTATTCTGTTATTTTTAAAACATTTTAATTGTAGTATAATTAACATATGGTGTTATATTAGTTTCAGGTGTACAATACTAGGAGGCTTATTCTTAAAATATAACATTGGAACCCATTTTAGTGTGTGTGTGTGCGCGCGCGCGTTGTATAGGGGTGGCTGGCAGGGATATTTTGGAATAGCTCCCCAGGGGATTTGCCCCGACTGCTTCCTCTAGAACTAGAGTTGCTCTAGGAACTTGAACGTCTTGAAATGGGATCCCTGGGTGGCGCAGCGGTTTGGCGCCTGCCTTTGGACCAGGGCGCGATCCTGGAGACCCGGGATCGAATCCCACGTCGGGGTCCCGGTGCATGGAGCCTGCTTCTCCCTCTGCCTGTGTCTCTGCCCTCTCTCTCTCTCTCTCTGTGACTATCATAAATTAAAAAAAAAAAAAGACTTGCTCTCTGAACGTCTTGAAATGGTCATTAATTGCATTATCATTAATTCTTTACCTACTTTACAGGGGTGGGAAGGGGCCCTGGCTTAGTGACTGTAATAATTCCAGTGGCCTGTTCTCAGACTGGCAGGCAACCCACTTTTAGGCAGAAAGAGAGAGTGATCTCTGAGAAGACAAGATCAAGGAGCAGCAAAGCAGCAGCAGAGCAGAGTTCATCTCTGGAGGAAAGATACCGGGAAGTACAGGTGAGCAGACCTGATTTCTAAAAGGATTGGAGGACTGTACTATAAACAGGATCTGGGGTGCTGCAGTGCAAGACTTGGTTAGAGATGAAAGCAACGAGAAATTACATAGTGAAAATCTATCTTGGCTACTCAAAATTGTTGTCTTGAGAAGCAACAGCATTGCTTTGGAGCTTGTTAGAAATGCAGAAGCAGTTGCACTACTAGATATTTATCCAAAGTACACACAAAAATGTGATTTGAAGGGGCACATGCACCCCAATGTTTATAGCAACAGAGTCCACAATTACCAAAATATGGAAAGAGCCAGATGTCCATCGAGGGATGAATGGATAAAGAAGATTTTATCTGTATATCTGTGTATCTCAAATAGAATATTACTCAACCATCAAGAATGAACTCTTGCCATTTGCAATGATGTGGATGGAACTAGAGTGTATTATGCTGAGCGAAGTAAGAGAAAGACAAAAATCGTATTTCATTCATGTGGAATTTAAGGAACAAAACAGATGAACACAGGAGGAGAGAAGGAAAAATAAGATGAAAATAGGCAAACCATAAGAGATTCTTGGCTCTAGAGAACAGAGTTGCTGGAGGGGAGGTGCTTGGACGGGGTGACTGGGTGATGGGCATTAAGGAGGGCACTTGATGTAATGAGCACTGGATGTTATGTGCAATTGATGAATCACTAAACTCTACCTTGAACCTAATAATACACTATATGTTAACTAACTTTAATTTAAATAAATAAATAAAAGAAATGCAGAAGCTTGAGCCTTACCCCAAACCCCAGGCATACTGAATCATAATCTGCATTTTAAACCAAAGCCCCAGATGTTTCTTTCTTTTTTTTTTTTTTTTAAGATTTTATTTATTCATGAGAGAGAGAAAGAGACAGAGACACAGGCAGAGGGAGAAGCAGGCTCCATGCAGGGAGCCCGAATGGGACTCGATCCCAGAACTCCAGGATCATGCCCTGGGCTGAAGGCAGCGCTAAACCACTGAGCCACCCGGGCTGCCCAAAAGCCCCAGATGTTTCTTGTGCTTATTAAAGTTTAAGAAGCACTGGCCTGTATCAGGGGGAGGAAACCCCAGATGACCAGCATGTAGGCTAACACAGCTGAAGGGCTTTATTTTGAATACCTTATGACACAGGATAGTGGTTTCTGAAAAGGTATTGAATTTTTTTTCCAATTAAGTACTATAAATCCTGGAGAAAGACCTTATTTAACTGCAGGGAGTTTTCTCACAAGGCAAAATTCCTCCCCCTAGAAACATTTCCTGTGGAGTAAAGTACTAGGCTTCTTTAAAGTGAGGCAGAGCCACGTTAAAAATATGCGATAAGAGCTCGGCGCAGGGCCAAGTCAGCCCGTCACACAGCTGGACTGGGTCTGGGGCAGCTGACGTCCCTTGGCAGCTCTGAGCCAGCAGGATGGGCTATTAAAGTGAAGCTGGTGGCTCTTCTGCCTCAGGAAACAGCTCTAAGCTGAATTTTTACTGCCTAAAACATAGAAAAGCGACTTAAGTCAACTATTTTCAGGGAGTGTAACTGGGAACCTCGGGGGGCGGGCTCCACGGGGCAGAGATCAGCAACTCCCCACGCATTCTCTGTTGAAGCCCTTAGGTGACCTTCAACCTCTGACCCCGCGCCTTGCACAGCGCTTCCTGCGCAGCTTTCCGCCTCCGCCCCTCCGGTCAAGGGCGGGCCTGAGGCGTGGGGGCGTGGCTGGGGGGGGCGGCTGGCGGTTAGGGGCGGTGCTTGCTGGGGGCGGGTCTCGCGAGGGGCGGGATTTGAGCGGCACCGTGGCATTGGACTGCAGGTTCTAGGCGGGGCCTAGCGCCGGGCTTGTTTGGGCGGGGCTGGGAGTTAGTTGCCGCCTCCGGGTAACTGGACTCCGGCGGCCAAACCTCCGGAGGCCGCGAGCGTCAGGCGGGCGTGCAGCAGATCCCGGATCCGGAATTGCCCGGGCAGGACCGGAATCAGGATCGGCCCTGCCCCAAACCGGGTCTGCGAGGAGGAACTTGAGAACTTGGATTGGGAAATCCCGGAACCCGGATCAACAAGCCCCAGAACCCGGAATTTAGATCGGGAAGTCCCGGAGCACGGATCGCGGAGCGGACTCGACACGGAGCCCGGAGCCCGGATCGCGACACCGCCGGACGGGACGGAGCGATGTCGGGCCGTGGCGCGGGCGGGTTCCCGCTGCCTCCGCTGAGTCCTGGTGGCGGCGCCGTTGCCGCGGCCCTGGGAGCGCCGCCTCCGCCCGCGGGACCCGGCATGCTGCCGGGACCGGCGCTCAGGGGGCCAGGGCCGGCTGGCGGCGTGGGGGGCCCCGGGGCCGCCGCCTTCCGCCCCATGGGCCCCGCGGGCCCCGCGGCGCAGTACCAGGTGAGCAGCGCGGCCGGGCGGGCGGGTGGCGCCGCGAGGTCGCCCGGGGCGATGGGGCGATGGGGCGATGGGGGCTGGAGTGGGGGCCGCGGGGCAGCCTCCGGGCGGGGCACGGGGGCCCGGCGTGCGGAGTGCGCGGGACGGGGTGCAGGGCAAGGCCGGGCGGCGGGGCAGCTCGGGGAGAGGGTCAGAGCGAGCCTGGGCTGGAGGGTTGGGGGCGGTTGGGAGGGTCTGGAGGTTTTCTTGGAACGGGGATTCTGAGTGAGAGGTGGAGGAACCGGAGCCCGGGAGCTGTGGGCGAGCGGACCGAGAAGTCTAGTGTAGGTCCTAGGGAAGGGGGCTCGGGGAAGTGCTGGGAAAGTTTTGCAAAAGGGCCCTCACGGAGAAACCAGGGTTACCCTGCCTTGGCCTTGGTCCCACTCCAAGTCTGCGCTGGGCTTTTTTTTTTTTTTTTTTCTTCTAGTTGGGAACTGGCAGAGTTCTAGCGTGTCTGAGATGGCTCCCAGCTGCTGATGGGGAGGAAGAAGGGCCTGGCTCCCCGCGGCCCGGGAGGTGGAGAACGGAGCAAGGGGACCCCAGCCTGTGCCGGGCAGGGTCTGCTCCAGGTCAGGCCCAGGAGCCCTCCCGTGGGGTGGCTCCGGGTTCGACCAGAGCTGGTGGTGGCCAGGCCTGAGGCAGGCGGAAAGCCCAGCCCGTTCTGGGCCGACTCTCCTTTTGGCTTTCTGCCTGGTGTCCTAGTGTCCAGGAGTTGGTTAGTGTGCAGGAGCAGAGAGGCTCCACTGAGCCCTGCTGGTCTGGGGCTGGAGGAGCCTGTCTGTGAGAGTTGCTTCAAAGAGTTCTGTCCTGACCCCTTTGGAGTTTGGCTTCCAAGAGAGCGCGTCTCAGGTTGCAGCTTCAAAGGCCGAGGAGAGGTAGAGACTCCATCCTTAGGGCCTGACCCTGCTGGTGGGGCTCATCAGTACCCCCCTCTCCAGTCCATTGTTTCTGGTTGCCCCAGAATGCTTGGGAATTGTGCCCATCCTTTTTTGCACTCTCTCTGCACTCTTATTTAGCCTTTAGGTTCTAGCAATGTCATATCCCAACCAACCCGTGTGCCCCAGCGTTTGGCACTGGCTTCTTTGCTAATCTCCCAAGGAAGCTGGGGTTGACTCTCTGGTCTCCAGGTAGAGGCTCCACAAATGGATCCTCATAGGATAGGATATGCTTATCTCCCTCGCCGCCCCCCTCAGAGCCCTGGGCCCTTACTTTCTAAAGAGACGCCTAACTGGGGACCCTGATTTTTCCCACTTACTCTTCATCCCCCCTCCTCTCTGTAAAGAAAACAAAATATCTGGGTACTGACAGAGATAATGCCAGTGACTCCCATCTTTCCCATCTTGCTTTCCCACTTGGGGATTCATGGGTCCAAGCTGATGCTGAGGGGTCTCGACATGAGTCATTACAGCCCCTGGGCCGGCTAGCTGAGCACAGGCCTTGGAGTCTCTCTGGGCCTTTGGTCTGAGAAGAGATAGGAGCCTCTCCAGTTGCCTTTGTTCAAAAGCTGTGAGCAGTGTGGCCTGGGGAAAGCCCCTGGAGAATGGGTTCCACAGCCCTATGTAGGGAGTGGCCTTGGGCCAGTGGCAAGGTCCAGCTGACTGGCTGGGGAGCCCCAGGCTGCTAGGGTTGGGGACCAAAGGGTAGGCACTGAGCTTCTGCTTCTGCAAGCTTCCTGTCCCACCAGCTTTTCATAACCTCTTCCTCCTCCTCCAGGAAGGGACAGTAGAGGATCCAAGGGGAGAGGGAAGACCCAGTTCACCCTGGCTAAGTTCGAGTAAGATTCTGCTTGGCCTCTTTCCAAGTCCAGTTGTGTGACTTCCAGGAGATGGGACTTCAGAGGAGCAAAGGGGGTCCTGTCTGTTAGGGTACATGAAGTGAGCTAGAAGAGCAAGGCTTTCCAGGCCAAGTGGGGTAAGTTAGGGAACCTATGGAAAGAGGGGAAGTGATGACCCACCTCCCTCCACACAGTGGATCTAGCTGTGGATCATACTCGACAGAAGAGCTTAAGGAAAACAAGAAATGGGGCAGTTTGGGTGGCTCAGTGGTTTAGTGCCGCCTTCAGCCCAGTGCCTGATCCTGGGGACCCAAGATCAAGTCCCATGTCGGGCTCCCGGCAAGGAGCCTGCTTCTCCCTCTGCCTGTGTCTCTGCCTCTCATGAATAAATAAATAAAATCTTAAAAAAAAAAAAAAAAAAAAGAAAGACAAAACAAAACCCAAAGAAACCCAGATTGTTGGGTTCACTCCAGAGTTCAAAATATTTTCTGCTTATGGAGGGGTATGTTCCCTTCTCTTAGGCCTGGGCCACCAGGGGCGCCAGGGCCACAGGCTTTGAGGCAGGGTGCTGCGTGCTCTCTGGAGGTGCAGCATTAGGCCCAGCCACGTGCCCTGCTGTCCTGGGCAGTGGAGGTAGAGTCACACTTAGGACATGGGCTGCTGCCGGGCAAGGGAGAGGACATTGTCACACACTTCCTAGCTTGAGCTTTACTGCAGGCAGGGACTTACAGAGCCTTGAGTGGCCTGACTGGGATTTGTTTTGGGGTGTTTTGTTTTTTCCTTTTTTTAATCTTGAAGAGGAGTTAACTGGTGCTCCAAAGAGCAGGTGTGGAGCTTGGCAAGACCAAGCTACGACTTCATGAGCTGTAAGTACCCCCCCACCCCCGGGCCCCTTTTCTCTCTTGGGAGAAGCCTGGGGCCCTGGCAAGCCTAGGGGGGGCTGTGTGCCTGGGAAGTCTAGAGCAGATGTCTGGGAGGAGCCTTTTCCACCCCCTGCCGCCTTGACTTGGGGCTTCCTGCTGCCGGAGCACCTGCCTGGGAGGGACGGGTAGTGCCGGGAGGTTTTGTGTACACCCCAGTGCATGGCTTCCCAGGGACCACAGGGCCCTGGCTTCCTCTCTGCAGACCCCACTGCTTCTGTTGCTCCTCCTCTGGCTTGGGGTGGGGAAAATGTGTCTAGGATGTCTGGAGCCTGGGCTTACAACTGTGGCCACACTAGAGGTTTTTTCTGTAATCTCTGGCCATGGCTCATTAAGGCTGAGAAACAGGCTTTCACCTTTGAACAGCTCAGATGAATCTTTTCGTGATGAGGAGAAGTTGTGGCAGGACTCCCGAGCCCCCCCCCCCCCCATGTTTAACTCCTCCTCCCACCTGCTCTTCTTTGCCCTTCCCTCCATCTCTGGTTATTTTTCTCCATCTCTGCCTCTGGTCAAGAGTCTGACCCTCTGTGCCGAGAACATGAGTTCAGTGCTAGATGAGAAAGTGGGGGAAGAATCTCATCTCCATGATACTGGGTGGGAGGGTGTGTGATACAGGGGGGGTCCTCTGATTTGGTGCAATTCCACACCCAGCCTGGCTTGGTTGGGTAGTTGTGCCGGTTGCATAATCTGGGCCCTGGGGCCAGCCCTGTGAAACTGCCAGGGACAGTGTGTGCAAGGCAGAGCTGCCAAACAGGCCTTGCCGGCAGCAGCTGTGGAGAGGGGGGCTGAGGGCCGGGGTTACTCCCAGAAATGTTGGGGAGCTGGGTTTGGATGGGAAATCCTTCTGCGGGCTTCTACAGAAGCCGTTTTTGTCACCCAGATTCCTGGTGGCCCAATGAGTGATCTCTTATCCCAGGATAATCTCTCCATTCTCCAGTTTGAGGTTGTGGGGCTGGGTTAAAGCCCAGCAGCCTCAGCTGCCAGGTGGTGCGTAGACCACAGGGTCCAGGGGCCAGCTGCTCTCCCACAGGCCACCCCGGAGCCCCAGCTCTCCTCTTGGGGTCTTCCGTGTTGGGGTAGGGAGCAGGGCAGCCCAGAGCTAGAGAGAAGGGTCCGGTTCTGGGCTCTAAGTAGGGGCCATATGGTGACCAGATGGTCTCTGTGCTCCGCCTGAGGCCACCCCCTCCAGCTGGGACGTGCTCCAAGCCTTCCTGCTGGAGCTTGCTCACCTGGGGTAGGCTTGCCAGCCCTGTGGACGGCTGTCCTCCCCGTGGTCACACCACTGCGCTGGTGCCAGGGGATGGAGGCTGGGGTTGTGCCTGTTCATGTCACACCACAGCCTCCACCTGGCTGGGACACTGCCCCACGCCATGCTTTTCTCTCAAACTGGGAAGGAAAAGGCCTGCGGTGCCGTCTGAGGGCGTGGGGACTGGCTGTAGAGCCTCACTGCCACTGCCGGCTGGTCCCGGGAGCAGGGTACGGCCCCAGGGGGCTGGAGGGTGGTGACAGGCCCTTCCCTCTCGGCAGGACTCTCCTCCCACCCCTGGGTGCGGGCAGGCCTCATTGGCTGCCAGCGATGCCCGGGTGGGGGGGCGGGGGCAGGGCAGGTGTGGTTTACATTTCTGCCCTCCAGCACCTGCTCTCCTTTGTTCCCAGCCCTCCCACTTGAGCTCCACAGTGTGCTGCTGTGGGCCAGCCCCGGGCCCAAGAGAAGGATGGAGAGAATGGGCTGTGGGCCCCGGGGTGCCCTGCCGCTGACCTATGCGCCCCCTTTGGTTTGCTTCCCCCAGCGGCCTGGTATGTCACCGGGGAGCCGGATGCCCATGGCTGGCTTGCAGGTGGGACCCCCCGCCGGCTCCCCATTTGGCACAGCTGCTCCACTTCGACCTGGCATGCCACCCACCATGATGGACCCATTCCGAAAACGCCTGCTGGTGCCCCAGGCCCAGCCCCCAATGCCCGCCCAGCGCCGGGGGTAAGACCATCCTGTTTCTCCTCTCTCTACCCAGCTCAGCTCTAGTGGTAGCAGAGCAGTTCCTTCTGCCCTAAGAGCTCTGATAACTGAGGAAGACTCCTGGCTCTTCCTGGGGAGGAACCCAGGGGCTGGAAGGGTGGGTGGGGGGAGGTGTGTTTGGACCAATGAGGTCTTAAACGAGTTTTTGTCCTCCCTAGGCTAAAGAGGAGGAAGATGGCAGATAAGGTTCTACCTCAGCGAGTGAGTATGTTGGGCGGGGGCCGACGAGGCCTGCCCAGTGGCTGGCAGACTGTGGGTGCTATCAAGCTCCCCCAATCCTGGGATGGGCGAGCAGGGAGCCAGAGCTGCTGCTTAAACAAGCCAAATTCCTTCCTTCCTCCAGATTCGGGAGCTTGTCCCAGAGTCTCAGGCGTACATGGATCTCTTGGCTTTTGAGCGGAAGCTGGACCAGACCATTGCCCGAAAGCGGATGGAGATCCAAGAGGCCATCAAAAAGCCTCTGACGGTGCGTGTGCAGCCCTGGCCAGTCCTTGGCCCTCAGACTTCTCTGCCTCTCCTTGGCCTTGATTGCCAGAGGCCAAGCATGGGGCTGTGATTTCTTGCACTGCCGGATGCAGCCCATTAGTGAAGCATGAACTCAATTTCATGTGGTGGGACCAGCATGTTTTTAACAAAATACAAAATAGAAGTTCTAGGGCAGCTTGGGTGGCTCAGCAGTTTAGCACCGCCTTTAGCCCCAGGGCGTGATCATGGAGACCCGGGATCGAGTCCTGCATCCGGCTCCCTGCATGGAGCCTGCTTCTTCCTCTGCCTGTGTCTCTGCCTCGCTCTCTCTCTCTTTCTCTCTCTCTCTCCCGTGAACAAATAAATAAAATCTTAAAAAAGTAGAAGTTCTAATACTTCACAGTAGTATAGTACTTACCATAGTGGTGAAAATGTCATTTTTTTTTTTAAGATTTTATTTATTTATTCACGAGAGACAGAAAGAGAGGCAGAGACATAGGCAGAGGGATAAGCAGGCTCCATGCAGGAAGTCTGACGTGGGACTCAATCCCAGAACTCGGGGATCATGCTCTGAGCCAAAGGCAGATGCTCAACCGCTGAGCCACCCAAGCGTCTCAGAAAATATCATTTCATAACATTTTGTTTCAGATATTTGTGTATGTATGTGGATCCTTGATCATGATTGAAAGCGTGATTCTTATGGATTGTGGTCAGAAGTTTGCAGGGCAAGACTAGAGGGTAGATAAGGGTAATTCCAGTCTCCTCCCACACCTCCCCACTCCTTTTAAAAAATAATACTCTAAAACAGTCCCCTGAGTAATGAAAGCTTTCCAGAGACAAGGTTACTTTGGGGCCTGATGACTGAGTTGTGTTTAAAGTGTGAGCTGGAAGCTTCTGATTTGCCCGATAAAACCCTGTATGTCCCTGTCACCCCACCGATCCCACTGTGCTGGAATTCGGAAGTCCCATCTGCCTCCCCCAGGACTGTGAGTTCCTTAAAGTCTGGGCCTGGGATTTCTGACTCCTGGTTTCCAGTGCCTAGCAAGATGCCTGGCCCCTCATCCACAGGCAGTATCCATGCTGAATGAGTCCAGACAGAAACATCGGGTAGCACTGTGTCCCAGCATGTTGGCCCACTGCTAGCTGGCTGTCTTTCTCGCTCTAGCAAAAACGAAAGCTGCGCATCTATATTTCCAATACGTTCAGCCCCAGCAAGGCAGAAGGCGATACTGCGGGCACCGCGGGGCCCCCTGGGGGAACCCCTGCAGGGGACAAGGTGGCTTCCTGGGAACTCCGAGTGGAGGGAAAACTGCTGGATGATGTGAGTTGGGAAATGTGGCGTCTGGAGGAGAGGTGGCCTGTGGGGGCTTAAGACTGGGGCCAGACACTTGGGCACTTTGGAGAGGTCCTGCCTGAGGGAGAGGGCTCTGCTGCAGGGGTCAGCTCTGGGCCGTCAGAGGTTGGAGGCTGACGTGCACGGCTGTGACAGTAGTTACCCTGCCGGCAGTGAGGTGTCTGGAGGGAGGGGTACCCGTCTCTCAGTCCCTGTGGGCTGCTGTGCGCAGAGCCCTTCCAGGCCTCCAGGCCCTCACTCTGCCTCGTCTCATCACTTTCTCCAGGGTCCAAGTCTTCAGTACCCCTGAGTGTCAGGGGTGAAGTGGTACTCTTTGCGGGGGGCTTAGCTTAGCTTAGGTTTGAGAGCCTAGCAGCCCCAGCTCATGCCCGTTACCGTTCCCCAGCCTAGCAAACAGAAGAGGAAGTTTTCTTCATTCTTTAAGAGTCTCGTCATTGAGCTGGACAAAGAGTTATATGGGCCTGACAACCACCTGGTGGAGGTGAGAGTGGCCCTGGGGCATGGGGAGCATGGGTGGGCCTTGGTCTCTTGGAGGGCCAAGCGTGGATGCTCATGCCCACTCCCTTAGTGATGAGGTCTGCTCCCCTCCTCCCTGCCAGTGGCACCGGATGCCCACCACCCAGGAGACTGATGGCTTCCAGGTCAAACGGCCTGGAGACCTCAACGTCAAGTGCACCCTCCTGCTCATGCTAGATCATCAGGTGACAAATGTCTGGGGCCACAGGGAGTCCTCTGGGGGAGGGCGGCAGGTTCCTATTGTGAATCCTTCCACTTTGGTTTCTCATAAGAACTCAGCCCCACCCCTGACTCTCCTCTGTTCATTTCCAGCCTCCCCAGTACAAGTTGGACCCCCGACTGGCAAGGCTGCTGGGGGTGCACACACAGACAAGGGCGGCCATCATGCAGGCTCTTTGGCTTTATATCAAACACAACCAACTGCAGGATGGGCACGAGCGCGAGTACATCAATTGCAACCGTTACTTCCGCCAGGTGAGCTGGCCGCCATCCTCCTTGCGATTCTCAAGGCCCCTGCTTTGCCCACTGCACCAAAGCCCCACGAGGCTGGTTTTTGGCCACATTCTCCACACTTCCTGTGCCCTCAGAGGCATCACCAAACCTCTGTACTCTCTAGATCTTCAGTTGTGGCCGACTTCGTTTCTCTGAGATTCCCATGAAGCTGGCTGGGTTGCTGCAGCATCCAGACCCCATTGTCATCAACCATGTCATTAGGTAAATAGAAATGGGGATGGGGGGATCCCTGGGTGGCGCAGCGGTTTGGCGCCTGCCTTTGACCCAGGGCGTGATCCTGGAGACCCGGGATCGAATCTCACATCGGGCTCCCGATGCATGGAGCCTGCCTCTCTCTCTTTCTCTCTGTGACTATCATAAATAAATAAAAAAAAATTAAAAAAAAAAAAAAGAAATGGGGATGGGAAGACTCTTTTAAGAGCCATTTACTTTTGGCTTGATCTAAAAGCCAAAGAGAAGCAGCAAGTTTGGCTTCTTGCTCCTTAAGCGTATGCAGGTTTGGCCCAGGCGGGTGGGATGGATATAGCCGTGTGCTTACCCTTCCCGCTGGTGTCCTGCCTGCAGCGTAGACCCTAACGACCAGAAGAAGACAGCATGTTACGACATTGATGTGGAGGTAGACGACCCACTCAAGGCCCAGATGAGCAATTTTCTGGCCTCTACCACCAATCAGCAGGAGATTGCCTCCCTCGATGTCAAGGTGGGCCCTCTGCCTCTCCAGCCTTCTATGGGACCCAAGATGGGAGTGGACAGGCTCTGCTGGGCATTTCTGTACACATAGCACCTTGGGATAGGATCTCTGAGTCCTTAGGGGTGAGGCCTGGAAACAGGACTCCTTGAGAGTGGGGGCCAGTCTGACATGTGTACTCCTTTCTCCAGATCCATGAGACCATTGAGTCCATCAACCAGCTGAAGACCCAGAGGGATTTCATGCTCAGCTTTAGCACGGACCCTCAGGACTTCATCCAGGAATGGCTCCGTTCTCAGCGCCGAGACCTCAAGGTGCGCTCCTCTTCCTGAGGTGGATTCCATGCAGCCCTAGGGGAGGTTTACCCGCCTCACTACTACCGCTTCCAGGGGCAGACTTGCACAGGGGTGGAAACTGCATATAGACAACTCTCTTTCTGGCTCTCTGCAGATCATCACTGATGTGATTGGGAATCCTGAGGAGGAGAGACGAGCTGCTTTCTACCACCAGCCCTGGGCCCAGGAAGCAGTTGGGAGGCACATCTTTGCCAAGGTGAGGCTCTGCCCTGTGCACCCTCTTGAGCTTGTGAGCAGCAGCGGCCTGAACCACTTGTCTCTCCTCTCCAGGTGCAGCAGCGAAGGCAAGAACTGGAACAGGTGCTGGGAATCCGCTTGACCTAACCGCTCAGGGAACCCCTCCTCTGCCTGGAAGGGGACCACTCTCTGGGGCCACAGACACATAGGCTAAGGATGGGGTGAGGGCTGTGTCCTGTTACCCTGTGCTCCCCAGCTATAGTTTCATAAATGTAGTGATAGGATTCTTTGTTGCTTGGTCCCCAAAGCCTTATACTTACTTCATACTTTGGCTTTAAATGGGTTCACAAGAGATGCCTCCTCTGCTCCCTGCAGGCAGGCAGGCCCAAGTAGGTCTGCTGGAGGCTGTACTTTGACATTGTCATGGAGACATTTCAGAACCAGGCCTGCTGGCTTTGCTTGTTTACAGACCCCCTTGGGGCCAGTGTGCGAGCTGGCTCTGGGGAGCTGGGTGAGGAAGAGGAGCACAGCTCACACTCTTCCTGGCCTTTCTAAACCAAAGTTCTTCGCCATTCCTACCAGCCCAGCCTTGCTGCTGGTTTTTTCCTTTCCTTTGGGTATTTGCACTATGTGGGAAGCAGGTTTT
This sequence comes from Canis lupus baileyi, assembly GCF_048164855.1. Lineage (NCBI taxonomy): Eukaryota > Metazoa > Chordata > Mammalia > Carnivora > Canidae > Canis > Canis lupus. The sequence continues at coordinate 48,879,474 of NC_132853.1, forward strand.
TCTATGCGGGAGCCACTTTTTTGTACAGGGGTAAGTTGGGGTTTTCAGGGAGTCCTGTTTGGTGCCTCCTTCCGTATTTTTTTTCCTCAATCTATGCAAGCGGCTCTGGCCGCCATCATCTCCTCGGATGCCAGAGGGCTGTCACCCTAGCTCTTGAGCCCAAGGTGGTGGAGCCTCCTCGGAGGGGACTCCAGTTCTCTGGCACGGCCTGAGGTACACGGGTGTGTGCTCCACACGGTGGAGGGCAGGGGGTGTGAGGGGGGAGGTGGGGAGGACTATTGTTGCCCTTTGGAGCTTGGTAGGAGGGTGGACCCCAGGGCTTGGCAAGTGCCACTTCTGGCAGGTTGGAAATTTCCAAATAAATCCTTGTTTATTGGTGGTACCTGGACCTGGTCATTGAATAGTATGGCCACTCATTAACAGACTGAAGTCCTTAAGGCTTGTCCTGCAGAGCTTTATTTGAGGGATCCACACAAAAGACAAGCACCTTACTTCCATAGCTTCTTGATAGACATATTTTTCTCACTATCCTTCTGCATGACCTGGAGAGAGAAAGCATGAAGTTACCAACAGAATGAACACACCCTCTGTCCCCCCTGCTCGAGATGCCGTCAGCAAAGCAGAAAGGTGGAGGCCTCTACCTTGGCTACGGCCATCTCAAAGTCCTCCTGGGTGACATGGACTCGCCGCTCCCGCAGGGCATACATGCCGGCTTCGGTGCACACACCCTGAGCAGAGAAAGGAAGTCAGGCACTGTGGCTGTGCCCTTGACCCCACAGCTTTCCACCTCTGCCCCCTTTTCCTTGGGCTCCCTGATTACCTTCACTTCAGCCCCTGAGGCTCCAGGCATGAGCTCAGCAATTTTCCGCAGGTTGATCCCCCGGGTCAGGTTCATTTTCCGAGAATGAATCTTTAAAATGTCCAGCCGGGCCTAGAAAGGAGAGGAGAAGCCTGAGCCCTGTGGTCTACTCCCACAGCCAGAGCCATTCCCTGCTCTGCCCCTCACCAACCTCCTCATTGGGGGGTGGGAATTCAATTTTTCTGTCGATGCGCCCAGGGCGAAGCAGCGCTGAGTCCAGGATGTCAATCCTATTAGTAGCCATGATAACCTGAATGGAAAAGGCGGGTGGTGGCTCCGGCCAAACCCTGCCTCGGGCTGTACCTCACCCAGGATCTTCCCTTAGATGCCACATTACCTTGATATTCTTGGTGGCCTCAAAGCCATCCAACTGGTTGAGCAACTCCAGCATTGTCCGCTGTACCTCACTATCCCCTCCAGAACCCCCTTCCAGCCGTGAGGAGCCAATGGAATCAATTTCATCCATGAAGATGATCGATGGAGCGTGTTCTCGTGCCATGACAAATAGTTCCCTCACCATTCTTGCCCCTGTGCAGAGGCCAAGCTGGCGTTAAGAAGGCAATGAGCTCCCTACCCTCACCTCCACCCAGTCACTTCTTGGTTTTATTGTTTCTAGCCATAGTTACCTTCCCCAATGAATTTCTGTACCAACTCGGAACCAGAAACCCGAATAAAGGTACAGTCTGTATGATGAGCCACCGCCCGGGCCAACAGTGTCTTCCCAGTGCCGGGGGGTCCATACAGCAGCACCCCCTAGAGAGAAACAGCAGAACTCAGGGCAGAAGCCATCCCCACATTACACTCCGTGAACATTTACTGGGTGTTGACCCTGGGCTAGATCCCGTGCTAGATACCAGGGGTATAAATCATGAACGTCAAGGTCCTTTCTAGTGCTGCTTTCTGAACTACCTCAGTGCCCTGGCTGCATTCTCCAGCCCCTCTTCCATGGGGAGGGCCAGCATTAAGTGGGGGTCCAGACACCTCCCCTGAGCCCTGTACTCACTTTGGCAAGGGCAGGACGTGCCAGTAACAGCATGACCCTTCCATAGAAATCTTGCTTCTCACCTTGGGCTGTGCAATGCCCAGTGCTTCAAAGAGCTCAGGATGCTTGACAGGCAGCTCAATTACTTCTTTGATCTCCTTTATCTGCTTGTCTAATCCACCGATCATCTCATAGGTTGAATCTGGCACCTTCTCCACCATCATCAGTGATACCAGTGGGTCTACCTTGTTGGGTAAGATCTTGTGCAGAGTGTAGCTGTCATTTCTTAGAGCCACCCGGCAATTGGGTGTCACCTGGGTAAGAGAAGAGTTTTAGGAGGTAGTGTGCTAAGAGCTGAGCCCAACCTCCCACCTCACCTGCAGCACTCACATCATTGATGTCGATGTTCTTGTCCACATCTACGACAAACTTGCCTTCAGGATGCACCTACAGAAACGGGTTCGTGACCTTTCCTGACAACAACCAAACTACCCACCTCGCCCAGGAAGACCCAGGAGTCCTAAAATAATAGAAGAGTGTCTTGGCAATGCTACACACACAGGTGTGGGAATGCGTTGGGCTTTGGGCTGCTCCCTGGGGGTCAATCGTGCTTTTACCTTAACCAACACTTTTTTCTTATCCATGGCCCGGACTACTTCCCCCACATAAGAGCCCTGTTCCTGCAGCAGCTGTAGTTCTTCCCGCAATAGGCGAACTGGATGGGAAACAGACATAGGGGTCACCCACCTTCTTCAGTGTCCTTTCTCTCACGACTCCATTTGACAGGCATGAATTAAGCACCAATTTGAAGTTTTAGAAGACCACAAAAATAAAGTCAGAATTTAATTTCTAAAGGGGTTACAATGGGGAGAGGCATGCGGTCCCTGCCCGTAACTACGTAACGGTGTAAAGTGTAACCTTGGACTATACGAGAAACAATAAGCACCAAACATGAAGTCTCAAGTCTCAATTTAGGCAGATTCAGACAGACCTTGGACAGACTGGCCAAATGCAGCCTTCCCATCTTTCCCTTCTCACCTTTTGCATTAAGCTCATTCCTCTGTGCCTGCAGCCTCCGGAGATTTTGGCTCTTATCGTTTACAATCAACTACGGAGGACAAGAAACAGCAGAAAACAACAAGAGGTTATGGTCTTGGCCAAGATCCTCACAGGCTGGTACGAGCTAAGTGACAGAAGAGCACGGGGCCACCTGCACGTTCCAGACTGTCCGATATGATCTTAAAGACTATCCTTTCCTCCAGGAGTCCCTCTGGGGCCTAGAGCAGCCATGAAAAAAGACTAGTTGCCCTAATACTGGACCAGGAATAGCAAGCCCTGATAAAAGTCACAGCTGCCTCACATAGTCAACTCCTTGCAAGAAAATAACATGGTAGAGTGGGAACATCACTGAGTCCAAAGCCTAAGTTCTAAGCCCACCGCTGCCAACTAACAGGTAGCTAAAGCTAAGGGAAACCATTTAAAAGGTCACGATGTTAAAAAAAAAAAAAGTCATGATGTTACCAAACTGGAAGTAGATCTAGCGTCCCCTACCCTGCCTCTTCTCAGGACTATTGTGAAGAACAAAGGAAATCCCATGTAAAGGCACTTCAAAAATCATAGACCGAATATGAAAGCTGCAAATACGCCAGGAGTTCAGAAACCGTCCTTGTGACTTTCTTTCATCCAGTGTGTATATTTCCCTTATTGCTACGGTCCCTGCCCCCTCTTCAGGCTAGGGCACTGGGTGGCCCAACTCCTTTTATTCAGTCCCATGGGGTCCGCATTATCCCAACTGGGAGGTTCGGTCTCCCTTCTCGCTCTCACCCTGTCCCAGCCCGTGTGCTACGTCTCATCCCAGCCTCCGCGTTACCTTTTATAAGAAACCCTCAATTCAAACTTCTAAAAGGAATAGTACTTGGCAAAGAGTACCTCTTACGTCAAAATCTGACAGCCAACGATGTGTAATAAACCGTGTATACTGATTACCTTCAAAGGGTGGGAAGTGAGAGAAACAAGAAACTTAACTTCATATACTCCTATCCTTGACCAGTTACTTCTTCCACTGCGCCCCCAGCGGACTACGTGGGTTTATATAAACATACTCCAGTCCCTCATCCCCTCCTAGCTGCCTCTGTAGTCCATCCTCACCTGGAGTTCTTCGATCTTGGACAGATAATATTGGCGGAGTCCACTGCCTGCCTTCCCCTCTTCCAGCTCCATCTGAAGACACAGGGTAATTATTAGCCCCCCAACCCCCAAAATGCAAGGGAAAAAAGCCTGGACTTTGGAGGAATGGGATTTGGGTTGAATTCCTCAGTCATCTCTTTAGAACCCTCCACTTCCCCGCGACTAAACTCGAAGCAGAAGGAGAATGCCGCCTACCTCGTAAGACTTTCAGGAGGATCAAGGGACAACATGCACGAGAGCGCTTTGTACCGAGCCATCTTCCCCTCATTCGCTCCGCTTCCCCCGGGTCTTTCTCTCCCGGCCCTGCTCTGACCCGCCGCGGGCGGCGCTGACACAGCAGATCCGGTCCCGCGCAGGGCCCAGTCTGGATTGGTCCACCCACCCAACCCACCCGACCCCCTTGCCTCGGCCGTCTGCCCACCTCGGATCGCGCCTGCTTCGCATCGAGGCCCCGTCCCCACCCGGCCACCGCAGCCGCCGTACCTGCTCCGGCCCGTCAAGCGCCATCTTCTCTCACCCACGGCGGCCGCCGGCATCCGAGCCACCTTGGCGCGCAGGCGCAAAAATAGGGGCTTGGGGCCCGGCGACCCTGACAGAGAAGAATTCCGGGTCAATGGGCGGGGTGTGCGTCGAGACGACTACAAAAACAGAGGCCATGATGAGAAGGTGGCTACGCGAGGTCAGGAGCTTGGAAAGGGATGAGGAGGCCACGGAACTCCTAAATGTTGCTCTCTAGGAACTCAGTTTTAGATCAGGTAATCCGCTCACCTGGTCCCAACTTCCAACTTGCAATACTTAAGGACATAAAGAAAACTTTTCGGCCACGCTCAAAATGGCGGAAACTTGGAGCCGGAGACGCAAGCGACGCAAGCGGAAACGGAAGTACGTGTGCTGCCCCCCACGTGCCTCTCTTAGAGTGGTGAAAAAGGCAGAGATTCCCCGTGCTTGCAGAGACAAGTGGGGGACGGAAAGCGGCGTTTCAATTTTTCTGTCCCCAGGTTAAGTGACAGTCCTCCCGTTCCACTATGGGCAAGAAGGGCAAAGTCGGGAAGAGCCGGCGGGACAAGTTCTATCACTTGGCGAAGGAGACCGGTGAGTCAGGGTCCGCGCTGTCTGCGAGCTAAGGAGAGACGTTTTCGATTCTCTCCCACCTTTCCGAATACTGAGTTTCCGTTCTGTAGACGGGGTGGTGGGTTGTGAAGTCGCAGAAATCTCCCTGGGAAAGCCCCCCGCCGAGTTTAACATTTTGTCGGTGCCCCCAGGTTACCGCTCCCGCTCTGCTTTCAAGCTGATCCAGTTGAATCGCCGTTTTCAGTTCCTGCAGAAAGCACGAGCCTTGCTGGACCTGTGTGCTGCGCCCGGGGGATGGTGGGTACACCCGGCACCTGCGGCTCTTTGTGGCTGCGTTGAGGGTCCCGGCCGTGGAGGACTTGGAGTGGCACTGGGGGGCGGGAGGGATACGGCAATACCAGTCTCATGCTTTTCCTAGACGTAGGTCGGGGCACTGCACTTGGTAGCGCCTCTTAAGGCACGCGGTGAGAGAGCCTATTGCCAAGGGAGGGGGAGGAACGGTCTTGAGTTATTGTAGTCTTGAGTTATTGTAGTCGGCATTACTCTTTTCTAGGCTGCAGGTGGCTGCTAAGTTTATGCCTGTATCCAGCCTTATTGTGGGTGAGTAACGGATGGGCCCCCTGAGTGGTAAAGGGGTGGGAGAATGAGATACTAATTGTGTTCTGCATTTCCTTTCTCCTTGCTTAGGGCATCCCTTTGTAACTTTCTGACCTGATTTATTGCAGGAGTGGACCTGGTTCCAATCAAGCCTCTTCCCAATGTGGTGACACTCCAGGAGGACATCACAACAGAACGCTGTAGGCAGGTAACAGGAATCGCTCTTTTTCTGCGTCCTTTCTTTGGAGACACCCAAGTTTGTCTGTCTCGCCATCCCAAGTTCTCTAAAGGCAAGCCTTTTCTGTTTAACACATCTTAAGCAGTGCCTGTAGGATCTATATGACAAGGCTTATGATACAGCTTAGTCTTCAGTCCAGGCTTTTTTAAGTCAGGGGTGAGGTGTTTGGAAGAAGAGCAGCGATGTTGTTGAAATCTTTTCTTTGGGCTTGCAAGTAGACTGTAAGCTCTGTGAAGATAAATGCAATTTTGTTGTTGTTGCTTAATCATTATGTACCTGGCACAGGATTTGGCCAAATGCAGGCTATTCAGTAAATGATTGGGTGGACAAATGGCTGAATGAGGAATTGCATTCATAGCCATTTTTGTATTTCTGTTGGTATAATTGTTTTGTTTTGTTTTGTCTGAAGGCCCTGAGAAAGGAACTGAAGACCTGGAAAGTTGATGTTGTGCTCAACGATGGGGCCCCCAATGTTGGGGCTAGCTGGGTCCATGATGCTTACTCACAAGGTGCTGGGAGTAGGGGGACATGGAGATGAGGGTGGAGGTAGGCATGCTCTCTCAGGCTGCAGAGGTCCTCAGCTAATTGTTTCTCTCCCACAGCCCATTTGACACTGATGGCTCTACGTTTGGCTTGTGATTTTCTGGCCCGTGGTGGCTGCTTCATCACAAAGGTTTTTCGTTCCCGTGACTATCAGCCCCTACTGTGGATCTTCCAGCAGCTCTTTCACCGTGTCCAGGCCACTAAGCCCCAAGCCTCTCGCCATGAATCTGCGGAGATCTTTGTAGTTTGCCAGGGTGGGCATCATTTTTTTGTTTCTTAGCAGCTTTTACCAAAGTACGCTTTCTTACATATCCTATCGCTTTAGGATTCCTGGCTCCTGACAAGGTTGACAGTAAGTTCTTTGATCCCAAATTTGCCTTCAAGGAGATTGAAGTTCAGGCCAAGACTGTTACTGAATTGGTGACTAAGAAAAAGCCAAAGGTGGGTTTGGGGAATGGGGCCACTCTCCAGTCCTGGAGTCTGGGGGGAAGTTGGGTCTGGTGGGTCCTATAGACATTTTAGAAGGGAATTTTCAACCTTCATTCTTTTTCTCTGTAAGGCTGAAGGCTATGCTGAGGGTGATCTCACGCTCTATCACCGTGCTTCAGTCACTGACTTCCTCCGAGCTGCCAACCCCGTTGATTTCCTCTCCAAAGCCAGCGAAGTGAGTCGTCAGATCTGAGGGGTATAGGGAAGCGCCAGAAACATGTCCATAAAAATTTCCCTGACTTGTTTCCTTCCTCCCAAACAGATCTCCCTGGATGATGAAGAGTTGGCACAGCATCCAGCTACCACTGAGGATATCTGGGCATGCTGTCAGGATATCAAAGTGCTAGGGCGCAAGGAGCTTAGGTATGCAGTTGGGATGGGCACAGAGCTAGGAGCCCCGAGGGCAGGGAAAGGCCTTTGAAGATGCAGCAGCTTTTTTTTTCTTGAGGGGACAATTTGAGGAATTCATATAGTGTTGGATCTTGGGACACACATGCTACTGTGCTAGAGATTTGAGGTGGGGGCCTAAAAAGGGGACAAGGACAAAGAAGGAAATGGTAAGATTAGTCATTATATTTCTGGGACAGGTCCCTACTGAACTGGAGAACAAAGCTCCGGCGATATGTGGCCAAGAAGCTGAAAGAGCAAGCAAAGGCACTGGACATCAGGTAAGGAAGGAATGGAACTAGGGTAGGTGGGGGCTGGGGGATTGTGTGAGGAAATAACCAAGGTGCTTGTACTGTTTTGTCAGCCTCAGTTCAGGAGAGGAAGAGGAGGAGGAGGAGGGTGAAGAGTCTGAGGCCGGGACTGGGAGGCAGCCCTCTAAAGAGGAGGAGGAGGAAGAACAATTAAACCGGACCCTGGCAGAGATGAAGGCCCAGGAGGTAGCAGAATTAAAGAGGTGAGAGGAGTGGGGAGGAGCTTGGGGAACCTCACCGCAGAGGCCCTTGCTGTATGAATATGGGGAAGAGGGGGAAGGCATGGATGGGGAATCTTTAGAGCTGGGCCCGGTTGAATCCCTCACATTGTCCACGCAGGAAGAAAAAGAAGCTGCTGCGTGAGCAGAGGAAACAGCGGGAACGTGTGGAGCTGAAGATGGATCTTCCTGGGGTGTCTATAGCAGATGAGGGGGAGACCGGCATGTTCTCTCTGCGTACCATCCGGGGTCACCAGGTGAGGGGATTAGGGCAGATGGAGACGGGACCACCTGCTTGGAGATTTGGACATGGCAGGCATTGCGTTGGATGGCGCTGAAGTGCACTGAATGGATCTGGCTCACAGTTGCTGTGTTCGCGCATAAGAGGAGAGGTGACTCCTTGAGAGGAGAGTGGACTTTGTGCCTGAGAGGCCAGGACGACTAGCGTGCTTTGAAGTTTTGTTGCAGAACCTAGAATAGTAGAACCAAGGAGCACTCTGCAAGAAGCTGATATTCTAGTAGATGCAGCCAGAGGGGCCGGGATGTGTGATGCAGGGTTTCCTTTAGAGAGATCTTCAGGTTACAGAGACCAAGTTAGCACCAGGCTGCCATAGGCTGCTTTTCTTGATTAAAGCAGCATTAACAAGGAAAATGAATTTTTGTGGCTTCTGTGGGAATGGAAAACCAGGTCCTTTTTGTTAGAAGTATAGGAGAGAGAGCACAGTGGTTCTACAGAAGACTACCACTTATGTTTTGCCTTAATTTTTTCTTTTTTTAGATCTTATTTATTTATTCATCAGAGACACACAGGCAGAGACATAGGACATAGGGAGAAGCAGGCTCCTCACAGGGAGCCTGATACAGGACTTGATCCCAGGACCACCCCCCCGCATCATGACTTTCGCCAAAGGCAGATGCTCAAAACACTGAGCCACCCACGTGCCCCTTGACTTAGTTTTCTTCTCTGTAAAAAAAAAAAAAAAAAAAAAAAAATAGAACCTACCTACTAGGGATCCCTGGGTGGCTCAGTGGTTGAGCATCTGCCTTCGGCCCAGGGCGTGATCCTGGAGTCCCAGGATCAAGTCCCACATCGGGCTCCCTGCATGGAGCCTGCTTCTCCTTCTGCCTATGTCTCTGCCTCTCTCTCTCATGAATAAATAAAATCTTAAACAAAACAAAAACAAAAAACCCTACCAATCTACTAGGGCTTTTGTAGGAATGAAAAAAGAAAAGAGGGTATAGGTGTAATCCTTGGTAATGTAGTGAATTCTCAAGAACTAATTGCTAGCTTTGCCATTAGAAAAATAAATATTAGGGCAGCCCGGGTGGCTCAGTTGTTTAGCACCACCTTCAGCTCCTGATCCTGGAGACCCAGGATTGAGTCCCACGTCGGGCTCCCTACATGGAGCCTGCCTCTCTCTCTCCCTGTCTCTCATGAATAAATAAATAAATAATCTTTAAAAAAAAAATTGGGGGGAGTGCTTGGGTGGCACAATCAGTTAAGTGCCTTTGGCTCAGGTCATGATCCTCGGGGTCCTGGGATTGAGCCCCACATCTGGATCCCTGCTCAGCAGGGAGTCTGTCACTCCCTCTGCTCCCTTGTCTGCTTGTGTTTTCTCTTTCAAATAAAATTTTTTAAAGATTTTATTTATTCATGAGACAAACAGGCAGAGGGAGAAGCAGGCTCCCTTTGGAGAGCCTGATGTGGGATTTGATCCCAGGACCGCAGGACCACAGGACCACAACCTGAGCCAAAAGCAGATGCTCAGCCACTGAGCTATCCAGGTGCCCCAAATAAATAGTCTTAATAAACTTAAAGGTTGGGATCCCTGGGTGGCGCAGCGGTTTGGCGCTTGCCTTTGGCCCAGGGCGCGATCCTGGAGACCCCGGATCGAATCCCACGTCGGGCTCCCTGCATGGAGCCTGCTTCTCCCTCTGCCTGTGTCTCTGCCTCTCTCTCTCTTCTCTCTCTGTGTGTGACTATCATGAATAAATAAATTAAAAAAAAATCTTTAAAAAAAAATAAACTTAAAGGTTGACAGTTTGTAAGTGAAGTAATTATTGTTAGATGTGTGTTGCCTGGGTTCCTTTATTCAGTGGAAACAAAGTTTGTAGATTATTCTCAGAAGGTGACTTTTTTGTTTTTTTTGGTGATGTGCTTGTTAAATAAATTTTTAAGATCTTATTTATTTATTCACGAGAGACACACACATAGGCAGGCTCCATGAAGGGAGCCCAACTTGGAACCGAAGGTGGTACTAAACTGCTGAGCTACCCAGGCTGTCCTAATTTTTTTTTTTTTTTTTTTTTTTTTTTTAAGAAAAATGTGTCTATTAGAGTATTTAAAAAGTGATGGTATATAGGCCTTGGGTGCTTTTCTGTAAACCTATTTCTGCTACCATTGAAGAAGAGACAGCCAAGTGGGATAGATCAGTGACCTGGGCTAAGAATGAGATGTGTTGCCTTTTTTTCCCCTCCCCCAAAGATTTTTTATTTTGGGGCATCTGACTCTGTTAAATGTCTGTCTTCAGCTCAGGTCATGATCCCAGAGTTCTGGGATTTAGCCTCACATCAGGCTTCCTGTTTGGCAGGGGAGTCTCCTCCCCACCCCCTCATTTTCTTTCTCTCTCAAATAAAAATCTTTTAAAAGATATAATTATTATTTTAGAAAGCCAGAGCACTTATGCCCTTGGGTGGAGGGAGAAAATCTTAAAGCCGACTCCCTTCTGAACATGGAGCCCAATCTTACCCCCTGGGATCATGACTTGAGTCAAAACCAAGAGTCGGTTGGCCAGCCAACTGAGCCACCCCAGTGCCCCTAGAATGGGATGTTTTAAACACTTAGCTGGGGATCCCTGGGTGGCTCAGCGGTTTAGCGCCTGCCTTTGGCCCAGGGCACGATCCTGGAGTCCCGGGATCAAGTCCTGCGTCAGGCTCCCGGCATGGAGCCTGCTTCTCCCTCCTGTGTCTCTGCCTCTCTCTATCATGAATAAATTAAAAACAAACAAACAAACAAAAAAAACCACTTAGCCCCTTCACTTCCTGTATTTGCCAGTGTATTCTCAAGTGTTGCTAAGATAACAGGAGAAAAGCAGCATGTTCCTCATAAATACCCTTGATCTCTTTCTTTGTCAAACTCTAGTTATTAGAGGAGGTAACGCAAGGGGATATGAGTGCTGCCGACACATTTTTGTCGGATCTGCCAAGAGATGACATCTATGTATCCGACGTTGAAGATGATGACACATCTTTGGATAGCGACCTGGATCCAGAGGAGCTGGCAGGAGTTGGAGGATCACGGCATCTAAAGGATCAAAAGCGGTAAGGGGGGAGGGGCGGTTTGTGCAGGAGGGAGTGTTGACACTCAATGTGGGTACCCAGGGGTCACCAGAGGGAGTCAGAGAACAAGTACCTCAAGCTTCCACCCATTTTCCTTGGATTTGCAGTGTACGATTTGGTGAAGATGATGATAAAGAGGAGGAAGAGGAAGAGAATCCACTGCTGGTGCCACTGGAGGAAAAGACAGTACTGCAAGAAGAACAAGCCAGTCTGTGGTTCTCTAAGGTAAGAGAAGGTTGGGGGCCCAGACACAGGGACTTAGTATGCCCTGGGAGAAGGGTAGCTGAATGTTCCTCCTCTGACAGGATGGCTTTAGTGGGATTGAGGATGATGCTGATGAGGCCCTGGAGATCAGTCAGGCCCAGCTTTTGTATGAGAGCCGTCGGAAGGGGCAACAGCAGCTGCCACCACCATCTTCCAGTTTGAAGAGTGAGAAGAAAACCTCCCAGTGCCAGGATGAGGACCCTAAGGGGGCAGAGGCTCCAGTAGAGGCCAAGACTGTCCCTAGGACTGGCAGGGAAAGAGATGACAGCTCAGACAGTGATGATAGCAGCAGCAGTGATGGAGAGCGGTGAGTGGCTGCAGCTGATGGGAGAAGGAATGAAGAAGCTGCCATTCTGACCATTTCTCCACTTTTGCGGGTTTCCACTTTGTAGAGAGCGAGTTTAAAAAAATATGGATTATTTTGACGTAAGGGGTCTACAGTACAGCTTGGGGGGGGGGGCCTTTTGGGAAGTTTAGGTTTTCAGTAAGAAGTGGGGTTGAGGTGAGGCAGGAGTGGGTCTAGGGAATAGTGGAACAGTGACATGGTCAACTGTCCCACCTGCAGTTGGGAACCAAAGCACGGGAAGAAGCGAAGCCATGGGCTTAAGTCCGATGATGACGGGTTTGAGATTGTGCCTATTGGAGACCCAGGTGAGCCCTGCACCTTTGTAAAAGGGGAGGCGATGGGAAGTTTCGGTGTTGGGAATGGAGCTTTGACTTGCCCTTTTTTCTCTAGTGAAACATCAGATACTAGACCCTGAAGGCCTTGCCCTAGGTGCTATCATTGCCTCTTCCAAAAAGGCTAAGAGAGACCTCATAGATGACTCCTTCAGCAGGTAAGGGAGCTGGGAAATCATGACGAGTGGCCCTGGAGGAGAGTGGGTAAGGGAGTCCTTTCAGGGTTGTTTTCTTCTCTGGCTAGGTATACATTTAACGAGGAGGAAGGGGAGCTTCCTGAGTGGTTTGTGCAGGAGGAAAAGCAGCACAGGATTCGGCAACTGCCTATTGACAAGAAGGACATCGAACACTACCGCCGACGGTGGAGGGAGATAAATGCGCGTCCCATCAAGAAAGTAGCGGAGGCAAAGGCCAGAAAGAAACGGAGGGTAAAGAGTGGGGCTGCCTGATGTCTGGGTGCAGGGGTGGGAGTGGGGAAGAGGCCTGCTTGACTGAGGTCCCCTGGCAGATGCTGAAGAAGCTGGAGCAAACCAAGAAGAAGGCAGAGGCTGTGGTGAATACCGTGGACATCTCTGAACGTGAGAAGGTGGCTCAGCTTCGGAGGTAATGTAGAGGGGTCACCCACAAAGGTATGTGGACTTAAAGAGGGTGGCCAAAGCCTCTAATCTGTTCCTTCCTTTTACAGTCTCTATAAGAAGGCTGGGCTTGGCAAGGAGAAACGCCAGGTCACCTATGTAGTAGCCAAAAAAGGCGTGGGTCGCAAAGTGCGCAGGCCAGCTGGGGTCAGAGGTCATTTCAAGGTGGTAGACTCAAGGATGAAGAAGGACCAAAGAGCACAGCAAAGGAAAGAACAGAAGAAAAAACACAGACGGAAGTGAGCAGAGCCACCAAGGGCCTCTGAGGAGACCATGTGAGGACACGGAGGTGCGATTCTGGCTTCCCACTACCAGCTATAGACTCGCTGGCATCAGTCCGCTGGAAAGACAGGTGCAACGCTTAGAACGCTCCCAGAGGTCCTGAGTGGTAAGGGAAGATGTTCTCCCACCTGAAGCAAGGCCTCGGACATCTCCTGTTGGTGCTGTAACGGACCCCCCAAGCTCTTCCATTAGGATTGTGGAGTACTAAAACAGTCCAACCTTTTTGTAAGTCCTAAGGGGAAGGTCAGTGTTGGAGTGGCATTCACTCTACTACTGGGCAAGTGGGCCTCTTGAGTCTTCCCTGCAGCCTCTTCTGTTATCTGAATAAAACCAGGGTAATGTCTTTTCTGACATTTTAGTTCCCACTGAGTGCTGAGACATTTGGGCGTTCACACCATGTGCTGCACTGTATATTTAGTATGTACTTACTGTGAAGCAGAAATGACAAACAATCCACAGGTCCCAGTAGTAAAACATTTACTAGAGCAAGCAGAAAGGAATGCACATCTTAAAGAAACCTTCACAAAGTCACAAAATTCGAAGTATGTATATTTTCCTTTTATAAACAAGATAGAGAACAAAAATCATCAAAATCATTTCAGCAAAAGATTTTTCTACCATTGTGGCAAGTTAAAAAAAAATACAGTGAAATAGAAGACACTTTAAAAGCTGTCGAGTTTTTGTTTTTAAATTCAGCAACACTTCAGACCTGGAACAGTCTTGTTTCCAGGATCATCTTCCTCTTCAGGAGAGAGGCTCTCTGGGTCTGCAGGCTGCTGCTTCCTGTCTCAGGACTGGATACAAACCTGGCTGGGAACCTGAGCATGGACTCCCACTTAAGACACTTCCCTTCCCTGCAAAGTCTAGAAGCACCAAAATGCTTCCCCAAATCGCTAACAAACACTTCAGTGGGTTGGATTTGCAAAAAGCCAACTCGTAAAAAGCAGACTGCCTGGCCACACAGCTAAGAAAAGAAATTTTACTTGTAGATGTTTGTAAGGTGACAATTTAGTAAAAAATATACGCTACATATAATATAAACTAGAGTGAGTTTTGTGCCCTAGAAGGCCCATTCTCCCAAGGTATCCTCAAACTGACCTTCATGACAACTCACCCAGAGCCCAAAAGAAGGTTCCCAGCTCTTGACTGCTTCCAAGGACCAAAGTGGCTTCCCAACAAGACATCTGAAAATTGATCCAGATGAAGGGGTAATGTCTCCAGCTCCAGCTATCCACTAAGGGCAGGGGGTCCTTACACCTTGGGCCCCAACCCAGCCCTGAGACACCTAGTTACCAAAAATCTTTCTAAAAATAAAATTAAAGACCATTTATTTCACACTTTAGCACATACCCTCTAACTGTCCCATCGACTTTTCTTGCGCTTGGGTGGCTCAGGGACAGCAAAACCATCAGCTGTCTTATCTGTCTTGCTGTCCATCTTGTCCATCTTGCTGTCCACCTTGGGGTCCACCTTGCTCTCACGATTACAACTCTCTTTCCTGCTTTCACCATTCCGACCATCGTTTGCACCTCGGCTCTCTGCATGTCGGCTTCCACCTCCTCCATGCCTATTCTCTCCATGACGGTGACCATCAGCATGACGGCTGCTACTTTCCGGGTAGCGGTATCCATCTCCATGGCGACCACCATCTCCGTGGCGTGGACTGTCGCCATGCCGATTGCCACTCTCTCCATGACCATGACGGCTGCCACCCCGGTTCTCAGTATATCGCTCTCTCTTCCCATTGCCTCCCCCAGGGCCTTCGCGGTTGTTATTCCCTGAAGCTGTATTGTTGACTCCCTGGGCTCCAGCAGAAGGGTAGGTCACTGGAGCACTGCTGAGGCTCGCAGTATTGCCAAAGCCTGGGATGCCTTTGGCGGCACTAGCAATAGGGCTGTCTGGACTGCTATGGCCCTGTTGGGCTGAATTAGTTGGAACGGAATTCAAGCTCCCTGCACTCGTCCATCCACTTGCCCCAGCAGCAGAGCTTCCAGCCTTCTGGTTGCTTAAGCTGGCTGCAACAAAGTGACTCTTGTACTGTGACTAAAACAAAGACACCAAGAAATAAGATAGTAGGTTCCAGAAGCCTGGATGTGTTAGGCTTGGCACTGAAAAGATACAGAGACATTCTACGCTATCCTGGCACTAGGACTTTAGCATCCTTGATGGCCCCACCACCCTGTGGTTTCTATGTTTCTCTACTAATAATAAATCTAGGGACCTAACTGAAACATCAGTCTGAAGGCAGATAAAATATATAAATTAAGGCTCAAGCTGGTTAGCTAGCTAACTGGAGGGGTAAGTACAGATGGGTTCAGAGTTCACAAGAGCTATAGAATCAAACTTGTTTTAGTTAAGAAATGGCAATCTCAACCAGATTACAAGAGCCTTGGGTAGACAACACTGTTGGCTATTGAGGCAGGGAAGGAACATCAGTCCTGTAGCAGTATAACAGTCCCAGGTTCTGGGAGGATGGAAGGCTGTAATCAGTAGATTTTCTACCTTCTACACCTACAGCTCTAGGTAAGTGACCACAAAGTTGATACTCAAAGCCAAAAGCTGTGAGAGGGTCCTAAATCTAGCCTCAAGCCTTCAATTCCAGCTACCATCTCTGAAATACTAGGCCCCTCATCACAGTCCCGAGAGTTGCTGGTGAAAACTTTCTAAAATTTCAGACCTGGAAAGCTGCTTTCATTGCCGTCAGCCGATCTCCCATGGCTCCTGTGGAAGGCTTATAGGCCTCATAATTACTCATCACATTGTTGTTATTTCCTCGGTCCTTTAAAAAAACAAAAACAAAAACAAAACACACCTGTGAGGACAGAATGAGCACAATGCCAGAATAGGTCTCATATACTAGAAATAAGTGGGCACTACAATGGGAACAGGACACTTTATTTTGTGGGAATAGGTACAGTAATAATTATTTTAAAATGCTTATGTCTTTCTTTCTTTTTTTTTTTTTTTTTTTTGCTTATGTCTTTCAACCCAGTAATTGTTTTTAGGAATTAACCCTAAAGTCAAATAAAAAAATCCCCAAAGCTGATCATACGATATTATTCAAACCCAAACATAGTGTTTATGTAATTCTGTGTAGTTTTATGCTCAGAATGAAGAGGCCATGAGGCAATATATAGCATATGCATATAGCCTATACAGGGCTCAGGCTCTGAATCCACTCTTTTAAAAAAGTCCAAGTCTCAGTTTCAACATTTATCAGAGTGCAACCTGGGGTGCCTCAGTTTCATGACTTGTACACTGTGCTCACTGGGTGGTTGTGAAGATTGAGTTAACAGGCATGACTGCTTGCAGTGGCTGGCCCTGGCACACATTAAGTGCTCAACATTAGCTATAGTTATCATGTGTCATGTGCATCATTGTTACTGAGACATGGGAGCGATTCGTTATCAAAAACACCAAGCTAATGATATTGCTCCAGAAATACATAAACTGGCAGCTTTCTTCGGTTTAGGAATCAAAGTGACAGGAAATAGGCAGTTAAAGAAGCCAGTGAGGAGGTGCTTTTGTTACCTGTTTTGTGAGAAAAGCTTAGCTCTCATCTCCCTGATGCAATTTCCCATAGAGTGTAGAAAGCATTCCTGAGTTTAGTAAGAAAACAGAGTTCACAAAGTAACCCTATGGCAAGGTTTTCCTAGCAGCAGGCTCTTAGCCAGTGCTGGGGGGCTTAAGTTTCTTATTCACCAGGTCTAGGGTGGAACACGAAATTGCATTTACTGATGGCCCAGGGACCTCAATATGTAAACTGCTGCTAATCTAGACTGATTTCCTGAGTATGTCTAGTCACCAAGTACGCAGAGGTGTTTCAAGAGGAAGTTAAAACATTCCCTTCTAGACAGGGTTCTGAATTCATGAAGGCTTTGTCAAGCAGAGGAGGACAATCATAGCATCCTCCAGGACTCGGGAGCAGCCTGAAGGGCACTACAACAGTCTGGACTCACCGTGTTCTCCGAGCCTAGGCCAGGGCGCTCCCTATAGCCTAGGCCACCTCCACCAATGTTCAGCTTTTTGCCTTTTCCTCCTTTAAAGCGGGATTTCCGAAACCAGGCATTCTGCACACAATTCAACATAATTCAAGGTTAGATCACAGGAGGAAGAGGCAGCCAGAGGAGGAGGACATTATCAGAAAGTGGAAGAAATAAACTGCTTCATCTTTAGCCAGTATATTTACGGCAACCGTTCACAGGAACCACAGATGAGCTTCTTTTGGGAGTTTAGTCTACCAAATTTGTCAGGAGGCCTAGCTCCTTATCTGAGGCTTCCGTTATTACTGTTTCTCAGGGCCTCCAGGAAGAGAAATGAGTAGGTAAGCCTCAGATACAGAGCACTTACTCTGACCATTTCTAACTTTCTTGAGGAAAAGGAACTGATTTTCTGTTTCTCAATGTAGACATACCACTGGACATACACACATTGAGCTTATAAGAGGGCTTGGAAGTGAAAGAAAGGCTATGTGAAGCGAGGTTCATCAGAACTGGCTCTAGGAGCAGACGTTTAGGACTGCTAGCCAATAACTGAAAGTTTTATTTACCCATGGCCTATAGTGTTCCTTGAATCTGACCACTGCCAGCATACTGTAAGATTTATTTAGTTCTTTTCAGAATACAAATATCAACGGGAGAGGTAGCCCTTTATCTGATAATCACATGTTACAACCTAAGCGAAGTACTGGAGAGGTAGGGCTGTCTTCAGAAAAGCATTGACCAGGGAAGCTGATCACAGTCTGAGGGCACAGAAAGCCTAAAGCACAAAAAGAGATGTAGGAAAAAATCCAAAGACAAGATAATTCTGTTAAAAAATGTAGTTTACGGGATCCCTGGGTGGCGCAGCGGTTTAGCGCCTGCCTTTGGCCCAGGGCGCGATCCTGGAGATCCGGGATCGAATCCCACGTCAGGCTCCTGGTGCATGGAGCCTGCTCCTCCCTCTGCCTGTGTCTCTGCCTCTCTCTCTCTCACTGTGTGCCTATCATAAATAAATAAAAATTAAAAAAAAAAATGTAGTTTACAATTGGCTCACTGAACCCAGGAGAGGGAAGGATACCTCATTCTACTCCTTCCTGCAATTCAGGTCCTTTACTCTCAGAACCCAGAGCACAGGCAACAGTACCATACTGTAAGTGCAGTACAGGTTAACTGTCCTGTACACTGACTTATAAGTCTTAAAAACACCTAAGTCTCTACTATCAGAAGGTGTATATTGAACCCATTTGTAATCTGGAGATGACATCTATTACAATGACCCAGGATTTAATTCGGTAGAATGTCTAGCTTAGTTTTAGGTTAGTAATGAATGTGGTCAAAGATCTGGGACCTATGTCTATGAGAAATAGTCTATTAAATACATCGTTTTCTTAAGACATTACATGTTTTTAGCCTCCAAATGAGAAGAATGGAGAAAGGACAGTAAGGGGAAAAGTAGCCATCTTTGAGATTGCTATGGGGCAAGCAGGCAGAAATTTCAGAGGGACAGATTTTAGGAATAAGCTTTTCAAATAGATGTTGCTGAAAGAAGAGGATAGAATGAAAGACCAGATGAATTTTAATGTTCTAAAATACTAATCTGTACCTCATAAGCAGTGCCCCCCACCCATGGCTGCAACTTTCCAGTCCTGTGTCTATGTTATTCCCCCAGGCTTGCTGAATTTTTTTCACTTAGTTTTATAACCTGGAGCAATCTCAAGTGTACTCAGCCCCTCACCTGCATTGCCAGATCTAGGAGTTCCTTGGAAACATGCTGATTGGCTCCTTCCAAGTTCCGGACAAGGTCACCAGCAAAATTGCTGTCCTTGGGGGTCAGTAAGGTATAGGCCACACCTTTCTCACCCGCTCGTCCCGTGCGGCCAATCCTATGAGTATGAGTATCAATATCTCGTGCCACATCATAGTTAATGACAGTCTTAATTGAAGGAATGTCCAGACCACGGGCTGAAATAAAAACCACCAACTTTTTTTTATTCTTTAGTAGGAGTAAAAAAAACCCGGACTAACCCAAAATGCTAGCCAAGAGCCCACATTCCTCTTATATAGACAAAGTACATGGTTTGGTGATCTAGTAAGATACAAGCATTTAGGCTCCTGGTGACTCAGTGGCTGAGCATCTGCCTTCAGCTTGGGTCGTGATCCCAGGGTCCTGGGATCCAATCCCGCACTAGGCTCCCTCTGGGGAGCCTGCTTCTTCCTCCCTCCCTCTCTCTCATGAATAAATAAAATCTTAAAACAAACAAACAAACTTTAAAGTTACCCTAAAGCAAATGCCACTATCATCAATTCTACGATGCTAGGCTGTTTAGCATAGGGGACACATGGCTTCTGCCATTAATAATATACCATGGCCTCTCTCTTACACCAGGAATATGTAAAATAAAGCATCAAACTGCTTTGAAGTCGAGAAATTATCTCCCTTATTGAGAGAAAATACCAATTTTTAAGGGTAGCTATCAAAACAAAACCAAAAATCATACTTCAAAAAACTTTTCAACTTTGAGTGAAGTACGCGCAATCAATGTCAGGTAGGTACTATGTTTAGACACATCATAAAGGCATAGCCTATGATGTAACTGGCTCAACAATATTTTTCCCTGAGTATCTTTCAACTGCAGGGATTCTTTTTTCAAAGAGAAACATACAGTGAAGATGGTACCCAGAGCTCCAGGTTGTGATCACTTATGGTCTAAACTGCTTGCTCCATTTAGTGTGCCCAAACAGGCCAGTTAGAGGGCCTTCAATCAGCCTGCTCATGTACTCAAGACAGAGCACCCTTACAGCAACAGGAATAGAAGATCACCAGGGAAGGTCGTACTCTACCTGCAACATCTGTGGCCACCAGGACTGGGATGTCCTTTTTCTTAAAATCTGAAATGACCTTGTTTCTTTCGCTCTGATCCATATCCCCATGAAGCAGCCCAAGATTATGACCCTCCTGCTTAAGGTTATTGGCTAGCTCCTCAGCATTGGCTTTTTTAGTAACAAACAGGAGGACACTTCCTGAAGAGGTAAATTCCACCAGACGCCGAGTGAGCCAGTTCCATTTACTAGGCCCAGAATGGAGAATTTCCACAATCTGTGTTACATCTTCATTTGCCTGAAAAGTAAGAAACAGATGACTATGATGTTTGTGCCAAAAGGCACCTGAACAAGGACCAGACATCACACTTTCCATCAACATAAGAAGGACCTTCAACAGTCCTCCTCCTTGGGCTTTCCTTCAGTAAGTCAAGTGCAGCTCAAAACCTACATCCCTTCTCAAATTACTGCACTCACCATCTTCCCCAATTTGTACATATACCTATTTGTAAGCCCCAATATTTTGCAATCTGTTGTTATAGGCCTATTCAGATTACTCCTAATAAATTAAGCTCCTTTTCTGTCCTTCCCATTCACTGCTCCTAGTACAAGTCATACATGCACACAGAAGGCACTCAAAAATGGATAGTAGACAATGTCAAAATACTAACACCACAGAACTTTAGTAACAAACATGGCAAGCAACTTCAGGAATTCTCAAGGCAGCCAAATTTTCCACATTGGACATATGCAAAGGTAAGAAAAATACCATGAACTAAATTTCACCAGGTCTTTCAAGTCACCCCACTCCTTCTACAATCATTTAACATATGCGTTCCATCCTGAGAGCCTTGTTTTTCCCCTAAAAGATTGGGGGTTTTGTTTATTTTTATTACATAAAATTTTAAATAAAAAAATGAAATGAACATAATCACCTATGTACCCATCACCCAGCTTCAACAATAATCCATATTTTGAGAATCTATTGTCTCATTCAACTATCCTCCTGCCTTGTTTTTTAAAACAAATCTGAATTATGTTGCCTCATCTCTAAATATGTAACATAGTAACATGTTTTTTCTCTCATTAGTGAGCAATTCCACATCTCCATAATACGAAAAATAATCTAGTGGAGTCCCATTGAGCCCTGCTTAATGGTTACCTCTCCAATGTCTCCCTGCACCACACGAATAGGGTCGATCAAGATGTCTCTGGCTAGTTTTTCAATCTTTTTCCGAAAAGTTGCACTGAATAAAAGAGCTAAAAGGTAAAGTAAATCCTGTTAAAGAAACAGTGTGACTTCATTTTTGAATACCCACTATACTTCCTACTGATGTTCAGAATTATTCAGTTTTATAAAATAAACCCATCTGAACTTTAGTTTCAAAATTGATTCACTAAGGAAAAAAGCATTTTCCTTTTCCTATTCTAATATACTTTCAGTTAAGACAAGGACTGTCAGCATGGTTCAAAAAGGCTCTTGACTTCCAATCAGCAGATCTGCCCTGTGCTTTAACTCCTGTACTGATAAAACTGTGAAACTTGGGACAAGTCACTTAATTCTCAGGCTTGGTTTATCATCTACAAAAACGAGAGTCATATATTATTCTCTAAGGTTCTGTCCAGCTCAGACAAACATTTTATGCCCTCCTCTACTGGTTCTCACCAGCACACACATGGGTCATTTTTGCTGCCATACTCTGAGTACTTAAAAAATACAGAGGTGTTTTATTCTAAGTAAAAACGTGACTTAATAAAACTGCTTTATACATACTCTGTCTGTCAGGACGGACATGACTTGCTATGGATCGCACCTGGTATTCTGAAAGAAGAAAAGTAAAATTAACATTGTAACTCCATACTGTGGTTTGGGATGCCTGGGAAAAAGTCGTTTTAGTAGAAATCTTCACATGAAAGTTATAACTATTAAGGAAAATTTGAAACTCCCAGGCCTGGGAGTTTTTATTTCAGTATAGAACCCAGAAATCCTCTTCCTCCCCTCAACTAGGCTGGGCCCAGTGGTGTTCCAATCAATAAAAATGAATTATTCAGAATTTTCACACAGCTGGCTAAGTTGGGGAGGACAGGAAAGCAAAGGGCCTTGAATGATAGGACCTGCACAACCTAATATGAACACAGACCTTGACCTCCACAACCAAAGGCAGATGAATAAAAATAAAGCACAGAGAAAGCATTCCCCGTATATACAAAGGCACTTTCAAATGTCTATAACCCAGTCAAGCCTAACATACTTACTGAGAGAACGCCTAAAAATAGTTAATGGCTTAGCTAGATCTCTACGGTTTAATCCTATACAGGAATATTATTAGCATCTCGCATACAGAAAAAAAAGAAAAAGAAAAAAAAGCTAAGTCTAGAAAGACAAAGCTAAAGCAAGTATCATGAGGATGGGGGCAGAAGAAACTGGTATTAATTAAAGGCATACCAAATCCCATGTCAAACATGCGATCTGCTTCATCAAACACAAGGTAAGAGACTCTTTGAAGATTGGTAGCTTTCTTCTTCACATGATCAATTAGTCGACCCTGTGAGATCCAGAAAATAAATAGTAAGTATAATTAAAGGTATTTATAAGGAACTTTCTAGACTTGTGCTCCTGGTAAAAGTGCTAACTCTCCAGTTGTAGACTGAAACAGACACTGGGTCTGACAGACTTGGACTTTATGCATTATAGAGCATAAAAGAACAGAAAATTTGAAAACTTTATTGTGGGAAAATGGCCAGAACTATTTTGTAGGGCATTCTAAAATGACCTAATTTAAAACCTTATTGATGGGTCTTAATGTTTAGGCTATACTCTTCTGGGCAATTGTGACCATATTCCAAATTGTATGGTCCAAAGACTGTCCTCCTTCTGATTCTTGATGCTCTCAGTAACCACAGATCCATTTTCTAAGAGAGCATTAAAAACAGATTGAAAGAGAGGGGAATTTGTAACTAGTAACATACATGTCAGAGAATCTTAATGAACTGCTATTCTAAACAAGCAATCAAAATTAAACCAAAGCCACAGGCTGTGATTTATCACGGTATTCTGGACCCTGCTTTACCACATTTTAGGGGGCATTCCATTCAATAACTACCCTTTTTCCATACCAGGAATGGCTGAGAAGCCATTTGAACCCAAGACATACTTACTGGGGTACACACAACAATTTCTGCTCCCTCCTGAAGGGCCTTGGCCTGTTCCCACATGCTCCCTCCTCCATACACAGCAACTGATCGAAGATTATATGCTTTCCCAAACCGCTTACATTCTGCATGGATCTGCAAAGTTGTTGACAAAATGACATGAATAAACCAGGACACTGACCAATACCCAAAAGGGAGTTCTGAAAAACCCAGAGAATGTGATGTCAGAGAAAATAAAAAGCTAGAAAATGCTTTAAAGCCACATTCTTATTCATATATGAATAGAGTATCAATGTCACATCCAACAGGCAATCTACAACCTTGTCTTCATTATTCTTTTAACTTTTCTTCCTGACCTTGTCATTGCTTTTCTTTCCAACCCAAATAAATTAACCCAGGAAAACACCGAGAACTTAAAATACAAATTATTCCCGTATAATTTTTCTCTTAAAACAGTGATTTCGGGACGCCTGGGTGGCTTCTGCCTTTGGCTCAGAGCGTGATCCCGGAGTCCTGGAATCAAGTCCCACATTGGGCTTCCTGCAGGGAGCCTGCATCTCCCTCTGCCTACGTCTATGTCTCTGTCTCTCATGAGTAAATAAATAAAATATTAAAAACACACATACACACACAAAACAAAACTGGTTTTTAGGGAAAAGTATGTATTTGGTTACATAGAAAACATATAATATTTTCCCATAAGTTTCCTGGTAGCACAACATGAATGTACTTAATGCTTATACTTAAAAAATGATTAAAATAATAAATTTTATGTACAGTTTCCCAGTTAATTCTACCCACTTGACTGGCTAGTGACTTGCTAGTTCACACAAAAGGAGGCATTCTACACAAACTACATACCTGCTGGCAAAGTTCCCTAGTAGGACATACAATCACTGCAATTGGTCCATCACCTGGTTCCAATTCCTTCTGGTCCATTATATGAATCAACATGGGCCAGATAAAGGCTGCAGTTTTTCCACTGCCTGTTTTGGCAATACCAATCATGTCTCTACCACTTAATGCCACAGGCACACCCTAGAGAAAAAAATAAAAAAATTTTACTCAATTTTCAATTTCAATTGAAAGATGTACTTTCAATTTTAAAGATGTACTTAAGGAAATCCCGGGGAAATTAATGACATTCATTTCCAATGAAGCAACAATATCCTAATGGGTTATGCATACTTGATATAAAATAAATCTTGATTTATAGGAAACACTATCATTCTTTTCATGTGGGCCATTTACAAAATATGAATGACTCATTTTGCTTGAGATACAGAAAGGAAAAATTGCAATTTATAAGGAAGCTGCTAAAAACCAAAAACTTTTCTCCTCGAGAAGGTATAGACCAGCTTACTCATCCACATACAGAAAATTCTCATATTCTGTATAGGAATGAATAAATCCCATGTATACACAGAAAACAGAAGTTACTACTTTCAATTATAAGTGAGAATTTTCAGGTTACAGACAAAGGAATCCTAGTCACTAATAGTGCTTTTTTTGTCCACACGCAAATCTTTTTTAAGTTTAGGCCTAATGAACTGTTTAATTTAGGCCATATTTTCAAGATATTTAGCAGATACAAAAGAATACTTCCCAGCCCTTTTAGCAACATCTTAAAATGGTCAGTAATTCACTTGCTTTTTATGGGGTCTAATTTTAATCTTTAAAGGTTTCAAAAATATTCTTGGATTTCACCTATAGTCTCTTTTCCCCTGAGTTAAAGCAAAAGTTGAAGATTAAGCCACAGAGGAACTATTTAGACACCCTCTACCTATGTGAAAATAAGTACAGTCACTGAATATCATCTTTTCCTTATGTTTTACTTACCTGGCACTGTATTGGAGTGGGCTGTGTGTACTCAGATTTCCGAATCTGGTGCATAAGTTGTTCATCAAACCCAAAATGAGCAAAACTACTTCCTGGTCTAGGAGGTGCGGCACCAGAGACCTAGAAATAAAGACAACTCCCAGGAGTGACTTGCGCTTCAAAATGAGCAGTGTAGGGACACCTGGGTGGCTCAGCGGTTGGGCATCTGCCTTCGGGTCAGGGCATGATCCCATGGTCCCCGGACTGAGTCCCACATCAGGCTCCCTGCATGGAACCTGCTTCTCCCTCTGCCTGCCTCTCTTTCTGTCTCTCATGAATAAATAAAATCTTAAAAAAAAAAAAAAAAAAAAAAAAAAAAGCAGTGTAGAAGTTCAACAGTATTTACCTATATCTTGTACTTAGCTTGAGTATACAGAAGGGAAAATAAAAGTCTGTGGTCAAAAGTATACACTATTTGAAAAGGTAGAACTTGGGGCACCTGGGTGGCTCAGTGGTTGAGTGTCTGCCTTTGGCTCAGGTCATAATCCTGGGGTCCTGGGACAGAGTCCCACATTGGGTTCCCAGTAGGGAGCCTACTTCTCCCTCTGCCTGTATGTCTCTGCCTCTCTGTGTCTCTTATGAATAAATAAAATCTTGGAAAAAAATTATAAAAAACAAAAAACAGGTAGAACTCAAAAATGGATCTAAAGCTTTACCAAGGGCAGCACAGGGGGCTCAGTGGTTTAGCACCATCTTCAGCCCAGGGCCTGATCCTGGAGACCTCGGATCGAGTCCTACGTCGGACTCTCTGCATGGAGCCTGCTTCTCCCTCTGCCTGTATCTCTGCCTCTCTCTCTCTTTCTGTATGTCTCTCATGAATAAATAAATAAAATCTTTAAAAAATAATAATAAAAAATAAAGCTTTACCAAAAAACCTCCCATGAGAAATATTCCAGAGATAACTGTCATATGACTTAAAATGATTAACAGTCTAGAAATCTCTTAAATTAGAATTTTCTATTTTTTTTTAAGATTTTATTTATTTATTCATGAGAGACACAGAGAGGCAGAGACATACAGGAAGAGGAAGAAGCAGGCTCCCTATGGGGAGCCTGATGCGAGACTTGATCCTAGGACCCTGGGATCATGACTTGAGCCAAATTGGGAAGATGCTCAACCACTGAGCCATCCAGGTGCCCCCAGAATTAATTTTCTTTTAAGAAATTCAAATATTGCTCAATGAATTGGAAAAAGTCATGAAAACTTTGTTTTGCCATTTGCCTATTAACCAGATGATAGAAAAAAATACAATGTACTCTTGAAATAAAATGAGATGTACAAAGGAACTCCAAACAAGATGTGTCTATACACTGGTTACAATCTACTGTCTGCCTGAAGAGTTAGTGTCTCACTTAATGATGGTCCAGCCACTGTTGAACATTGTTCAAACTGTACCCAGGTGAAGAATGGGGCTTATAACCTCCATGTTGACTCCAACAGTAATAACTCGGCAATGCTTCTAACACTGATTATATCTAATCAAAAGATTTCACTTAAAAGGGGTTTTCTTGGGGGGACGGGGGAATTATCCTTGGAAAATAGACAACGCATGCACATGCACATATCCTCTCTCAGAAAATAAGTTCAAACATCACGCAGAAATTGGCAAGACAGACATAGGTCAGAAAGCTGTTCCCACTAGAGTAGATATTATCATATTATCTCTGTGTTTCACTTAACTAATACCTAGTAGTACACTTAAACAATGTGGCCAATGGGAAACCCAGATTTTTTTGGCAGACAGTTAAAAACTATTATTCTGAAATCAGTGCATATTTTAAGAAGGTATTAACTTTTTCTAATTAAAAAAAATTATGCTACATATAATTTGAGAAGTAGGTCTTAGTTTTAAAATATTCTAAGACTACACACATTGTTTTCATCTATTAATTCTGTCTCTTCCTGGTGATGGGGACTCTCATCCTTCATCCCTAGCACACCCAACACAGTTCCTAGCACACTGTACTCGCTGCAGAAATACTTGATTTATTTTAAGGTCACAGTAACTTCTTATTCCAACACAAGATACAAAATCAACTGAAAACATATAGCATTCATGTGTGTTGCATTAAAGAAAAAAAACAATCCTATCCTGAAATAGCTGAAGACTAAAACAATAAAATCAAGACATAGAAGCTCAAAAGGATATCGTTATTATTCAATAAAAGGCAGTCCAAGGACCATTAGAAAAGAAGGTTATTTTAGTTTGGATAAGCAATACTAACCCAGGACTGATTAACATTAATATAAGAACATTTGGCTTAAAAAAAAAAAAAAAAAAGAACATTTGGCTTAATGGTTGACTTACCCGAAGATTAAGCTTATGACGGAGATCTATTAGCTGCTGAGGGGTGAGGTTGGTTATCTCTTCATGCTCATTGTAAAAATTTTTTTCAAATGGTGGATAGTCAATCTGCAGGTCCAATTATTCAAAGTTAGTCTAGAATTCAAGAGTCAATCCTGTAAGTTTGATTTTAATGCAAAATAACCTTTTATACATATTATATAAGTAAAGCCTTAACCGGCTAGAAAGGACAAAGGAATTCACTTATTCATGACACACCTCCCATTTGTACAGATAACATCTTTCTTATTTCCATTTTCAATATAAACACCAATCTACTTCCTAAAGAGACTCCTGAAGGATATCTCAGATTTGAATCACCTTGATGCAGACTAAGGAATCTCTTACAAAGCTAAAGGCCTCAGAGGACAAGTATTTTAAAAGACTTTCCACCTATAGACACTGAAATATGCTTATTAGGAATAAGCTGCTCACACCTAGCTCTAGCATTTAAAAACATGTCTAATAATTCCTTTGAGGGGAGCTCTGCCTTTAGAGGGATTTCTATTCTTTTTAAAAACATCAAACTCTCTACATAACTTTTAAAAAATGTGTGGCTAAGCACTTCCAATTCCAAAGAAGGAAGAAGTCATTCCTGCTACTCTTTTTATAATTTACTATACTGAGACTATAATAAGCATATCACTACTTATGAATTTGGTTATATGATTCTCTTTAACCACATAACAGGTCTACAGCCTAAAATTATCTATGGTATTATAAACAAAAAAGTAAGAAAGTTTTAGAAGTTTAGCACTACTAATAGGCAGAAACTTTTTGATGTTCCCCACCACACTGCACTAAAGTGTAACAGAATTTTTTTTTTTAAAGTGTAACAGAATTTTCCTCAGTTTTCTTCTTTTTCAGAATGGAAGCTCCATGAGGGCAGAATTGTCTTTGTTCACAAATTGTACAAATATATAATTTTTGTATATATGTATGAAATGAATAAAATAATGAATATATGAATACATGAAATGAATGTGAAGAAAGCTACTCAGAGGCAGAAGGGTTATCCTTTCCTTACTTCGGGTCTCTCCTGGCAGATTGCCCACACTAACATGAGGACAACTGTGGGATACCCCAGCATGATGATGTTTGAGAGCTTCGTCAAGTTATCTCGAACATCTTATTATATGATTATTTCAAGTACTTATGTGTTTTTCCTTATTAGATTTTCATCCTTTATCATGGATGCTTCCTCCCACATCAGTTTCACATATTTAGTTTCATTTGCCACATGTAAAATACCAAGGCATTATTTGGTAGCATCTGTGCAAAAGGAAACATTTAAAAAATTGAACATAATCCATACTCTAGTCTAGACCAGTAGATCTCAAACTTTCAGTCTCAGGTGCCTTTTGCACTTAATAAAAACACAAGGTTTTTACTTGTGTGGGTTTTATCCATTGATATTTACCAAACTAAAATTGAGAAAATTCTTTAAAATTTATTCACTTAAAAATAACACACCATTATACTTTAACATAAAAGCTTTAATTTAAAAAGAAGTAAAAAAAAAAAAAAAAGTCATAGCTTTGTTTTACATTTTTACAAATCTCAAGAAATTGGTCCCTATTATATTCAAATTGTTTTGATATATTGCTTTGACTGAAGCCTAAGAAGAACATCTGGCCTCACAAAGGTATGTCATTAGACTAGGGAAGAGAGTATTTATTTTTAGTAGCCTTTTCAAATTCCTGTGGATTTTTACTCCTTTGATAGTACACTGAGACTTGACAAGTGGTCACTTCTTAAAAGGTATTTTCCTTGTATCATCTGACACCATATCAATGATCTTTTCACACAGTTATATTATAATCCATGGGTCTAACATGTACTTTGCATGAAGCCTTTACTCATGCACGATTTTGTAAAATCATGCATTGGCTACTTGAAAATATTGGTTCACTGAGGTAGTATGCAGATCGTTCACCAGGCATAACATTTGATCATACAATCAAAGAGAAATAATACTTGTTTACTGCCATCAATTTCATTATAACAGACTTCAGGTACTGGAAAGCTGTTAAATTCCATGTGGCAAATAGAAGTTTCCCAAATTCTAATTTTTGTTTGAAAGCTTGAATTTCTATCATTGGCAATAAACACTTTCACAATTGTGTCCCTTGACAAGTCATTCATTTTCTCAAATGAAAATGGTTACACACACACACGCAAAGCAGCTAGTTCAGCTTATAACTCAAATGTTTACATATTTTTCCTAGAGACACCTATCCTATTTTGGCATGCAACAAAAATGCTTCACTTGTTCTCATTTTGTCATATGGAATAAAAAAAATTTAACACAAGATTTAATAAATCACAATTTTTACTGTTCCATCAAGGATATTCTTAAATGAAGCTGGCTTTTTTTTTTTTTTTCTTTCTAACTATGATGGTGTGTGGCAGAGAAGAATATAACAACTACTAGAAGAGCTGGTAACACTACCTTGATTCTTCGTGCTAAGGTCTCAGAAGTGCTACCTACCAGTACTTTTTCAGTCATCGATGCAAATGCTGATGTGTTGGGAAAGACAAATGATGCTGGCATCATAATGAAAATTCTTTTGACTTTGCATTCTCCCTGAAAAGATCCTTGTAGGAGTCCATGGGATCACACTTTGAGAGAACCACTGTCCTAGATCTATATTTACGAAGGCCTGCAAGATCTAGTCTGACATTTAACCTGGATGAAACACCAATTTTTTTTTCCAAGTGGGAATACTGATATCCTCATTCTCTTTTCCTGACTTAAGGAAACTGTAATTCCTGGCTCCACATTGAAGGAACAGCCTCTCATCTGTCCCAGATCTGAGAGAAACAATAAAGATTTACAGCAATTAAAAAACAAATGCAGGCCCAAGGGCCCATTTTGAAAGGTAAAGGACAGTCTGAAAAACAAGTACAAATGCTTGGAAAAAATTCTTAGCCTAAAATCAAATGGGAGCAAGCGATTTAACTGTGCCTTTAACAACAACATAAGCTATAAAGCCTCACTTCCTGACTCAACCACTTAGCAGAGATGAGAAGATATCAAAGAACAAATATTTTCATGACATTAGGAGTATGAATCAGGATAACTCAGATATTGAGAAAACCCAAATATTAAAGCTGAAGAGAATCATCAGCTTTTCAAATAAGAATCAAATTCAGCAAGAAACACCATACCTCTGAATGATCAATTGGAGGAAGAGGATCAATGATTTTTTTGGAAGGTGCAATTGGATTTCCATCACTATCATATTCCAAATTATCTTCTTCTTCCTCCTGAACCACACCAGCAGTTGGGTTCTCTGCCATGTATCGAAAATAAGCTTCCTGCAGGAAAGCACAAGAACATAATCATACCCAAATACAACTAAGAACATTTCTGCTCCTGTAATTAGTGTACACAGTGTACCAGATGATTGCAGAGTTTAAGTACCTACCAAGTAAGGCAAGATTTTTACTAGCAATGATACCTTTAACAATAGCAGTATTCAGAGGGACAATCAAAGAGATGAATGAGGCAGTTAGTACTACACAATGATTTAACTTCTTTAACAAGAAGACTTACATATCTGTCTGTCCCACAGCCTTCCTGGGGTGGGGTGTCTACCTACCCTGCCCAGAGCTGTGAACACGTGCTGTGGATTTACCAATCCAAGTTTGGAAGTTGACACTGATTAGATGGGTCACAAACTGGAAAGGGCTACTGCTCATTCTGGTTCCCTTCTCACCATCCCACAACTGAACAATGGGGAAAAAAATACTAAAAGGACAATCATTAAATTAAGGTTCCATCTTGAAATACAAGAATCACAAACAGAACCCTTAGAAAGAGGTAGAGGTTAGATGTTGCTAGAGGCCACCAGGAGATCCCACACTACTTCTTGATTTAGCAGCATAAACATTAATTTGAAAAAAAAAAAAATCAACTGAATAGAGCTCATATTTGTTTTTGATGTCATAGTTGATCAAAAGTTCCATCTTCAACATGGGGGAAAGCTATGTGAATTTTTCTATTACCAATTGGTCATATACGTAGAAAAGGAGCAAGTCAAATGACATTCCCAGCTGAATGTCAGGAATGGCCATTTCAGTGAAGGCAAGCTCTAGCTTGTCCCCAGTATAGACTTTGTGGGGTAAAAATAAAAGATAGAAATACTGCATAGGAACTCACTTGGTCATCTTCCTCTTCAATGTCATCTCGAATACCCCTGGAAAAACAAGCGGAGAAACAAACTTCCCTGCAAATGTTCCACATACCCAGCTCCATACTTATAGCAGATTAGTGTTGAATTCCGTACAGCACAGGAACTCTCAACACTAACAATACAAAGCAGCAATAAGCACACTGTAAACTATCCATCCATCATACAGGTGTGGCTTCACTCTAAGCTGCACTTTGCTCTTTTGAATGGGATGATGTTTCCCCTAGAAACATCAATTACTAACGAGGATATAAGGAGTAAAACCTTTGAAGATACCCAAGGATCCTAACCTTGTCAACCCCATAAGATAAATGCCATGTGGCTGTGAAACATGTTTTAAAAAGAAAACGGCATTTTATATTAAGAAAAAAAAAAAAAAAAGCCCTCTTTTGGTATATACTAAAAAGAATGTCACAATTTTCTTGACATCCCCCAGAGTTTCTAGCCCTGGAGTAACTGGATTCAGCCAAAATCCTTGGGGACAAAGGAAAACTACCTCAACTCTTGTAAATTTGGGACTAAAACTCCTAAGCAGTTCATGTGGAGAAGGGGGCCATCGCCACTTGCAGCATCTCTCAGGAGCTACAGAAAGTATGGTTGTTTACTTCCCACAACCATCTGTTTCTAAACAGACTTTCTGCCTAATCTAGAGCACTTGCTGTTCTCAAGGCAAGCAACATCCCCAGTGCAGGAAAGCTGGAAGAGGATACAACAGTAAACGCCAAAGAGAGGGCTGAACCTTCTTATGGCACAGGAACCTAGAGAGGGCCTGAGGCACTGATTGACAAGCAGAGTAGAAGTCCAACCATGCCTACTGTGCCTGGTACCGAAGACTTAAGAGGAGTGTATTCAGCAAGGGAAATAGAATTCTTCTCTTTCTCAGAAAATAAAGTATTTCAAGTTCTGATTAGCTGCTAAAGCGTATCACTCCTTAAATAAACCAGGTTACATTATTTATCAATAACATATTTTTTAATAGCATACTTTTTTAATGATAAATCATCATTATTCCTCATAATCTATAGTCATTAACTTATTTTGCATTAATTATGGGACAAACTCAGAACAAGGAGCCCAAATTTAAATAATTATGCTCTCTTAACTCCCACTGTAACTCATTCCTCTGTCTACTAAAAAACTATTTATAATGAAATACTAAATACTACTCTACTAAAAAGAAGGTTTTATAAGTATTACAAATGCAACAACTTTTGCCATCTCTCTTATAAGATACAGGGTAACTTCAAGTCAAGACATTTGTGTATTTTTTCTCTATAAACTTGGGGGGAATAAGCTTTGTAATATTTTAGCATTTTTCGTGTAACCTTTGTGAGGGAGAAGAAAACAACTTACTTTACGTTTTTTCTTTCCTTGTCCTTTTCTTCAAGCCTCTTCATGTCTCTAGCTGCCTGATCCTAATGAAAACAAAAGGCCATATGGAATCATATCCACTAAACACATTAAAAGGGTAATTTCTTTATAAAGAATTCTTAGATTCGAACAATTACCATCACAGCTTTAGGTATGCATTTTGACAATTGTATCTTGACGTAATCAAATTGTATTTTGACACTTATTTTTTCAAAGAGAAATGCCTAAATGTTCTAAAAACTTGTCTATATGGGGATTGCATGATTTTTAGCTACAATATTTGCCATACATGGAAAATTAAAAAAAAAAAAAAAGCTTTAACTGGTCACTTTTAAAAAATTAATTATGGCTGTAAAGGGCTGTCTTACACTCTGGCAAACTAGCCTTTCTCAAAGCATAGCTTAAGACCATTAACATCAAACTATCAACGGGGCTAGTTAAAAAAAAAAAAAAAACACCTGCAAATTTCTGGATCTGACTTTGGAGACTGCTCTCAACCAGGGGTGAAATTGTCCCCAGTGGACATTTGGCAATGTCTGGAGATGTTTCTGATTGCTTCGGAGGGGCAGGAGGGGCTTGATACCAGTATCTAGTGTGTAAAAGCCACAGATGCTGCTAAACATCCTACAATGCACAGGACAGCTCCCACATTTATGAAACCCCAAATGTCAAAACTCCTGAGGTTGAAAAACATTGTTTTAAATCTACTAAGTCAAGGGAACCCTGGGTGGTGCAGCGGTTTAGCACCTGCCTTTGGCCCAGGATGCGATCCTGGAGACCCAGGATCGAATCCCACATCGGGCTCCCGGTGCATGGAGACTGCTTCTCCCTCTGCCTATGTCTCTGCCTCCCTCTCTCTCTCTCTGTGACTATCATAAATAAAAAATTAAAAAAAAAAAATCTACTAAGTCAAGATTCTTGGGGGTGGAGTTAAATGGATGTATTTTCCAAAGGTAATTGCTATACATAGCAAGTTAAAAATCATTAATCTCTTTGTTTTATCCATGTGAAAATCACGGTTAGAAGAATTAAGTAATTTTTCCAAGGTTAAACATATCCTGCATGGTCTTGTTATAAAGCAACATGAGCTTTCTAATTTCTTTTATTTAAAAAAAATGTCACTAACTATAATCTGGCATGGTCCGGTCTTCTACCTAATCCAATGTTCCTGAGTTATTTTAAAATCAAGTATTATAAGCAAACTTACTTTTCAAGAAATTGAGCCAGATATATGATATACTCAAGACTACAACTAAAGTAAAGATGACATAAGCAGTGTAACAAGGAATGGGTCAGAAACATAGCACCTATTTTTTAAGCCTACATAAATAAATCTTCTTTTGAAACACTAGCTAAAAATAGGTCTTCATCTTGAGTTCAAACACTAGAGAAAAACACTTTTTTTTAGTAAAGAATATACCTGAGATCCAGGATTAATACAGTATTGTGGCAATAACACTCTCTCCAAGATCAGACAATATCCATTCTCTCTGTCCTAAAATCCGCAAAACTCCTTTGGATACTATATCAAAAAAAACACCCTGAAGAATAACACTGTATCAAAAAGATTTACCCTCCTACAGTTTCAAGTACTTGAAATGCCAAGCAGGAGAATCTGGGCCATTCTTAGCTACTCCCACTCAAAAAGGGTGACACCAAGTTGCATTACTAAAAATTAAATCTGAATTTAAACCGAGAA
The DNA here is from genome assembly GCF_048164855.1 of Canis lupus baileyi. Classification (NCBI taxonomy): domain Eukaryota; kingdom Metazoa; phylum Chordata; class Mammalia; order Carnivora; family Canidae; genus Canis; species Canis lupus. The sequence goes on from NC_132853.1 coordinate 48,913,995, forward strand.
CATCAAGAAATGATTTTTTTCGTATTCATCCCTAGGGACTGCATGATATAAAGAGAAACAGCCCTTTGGGAAATGTCTATATCTCAAGAAGAAGGGAAAAAAGATATATATAAGACACTTCAAACATGACAAAACATTTATTGCATTTACTTGCAGAATCACTTAACATCCTTAAATCACTACCACGTCACAAAGCACATGAAAGTTCTGAATAGTCCTGGTGTTATCCCAAAAATACAGTGCTACAAGAACTCAGATATGGAATGACACAGCAGAAAGAATATGGGATTTGGAGCTGAATTCTCGCTTTGCTACCTATAAAGTGCATATGCTTTAAGAGGCAAACAGTCTGAGTTATTCTAAATCATAGATGGGAAACAGAGTAATGGGTGCCAACCTGACAATTAAGGAAGTAAACCAGGAGAAGAAAATTGTTTTCTTTTGATATATAGACACGTGCTTTGCTTGCACTTTAATAAGAAGGAATGCTTAATTTTTCCTATATCACGTGGCCCTGAGTCTTTTATTTTCTGGTATTTTATAAGACACCTAAGCTCAGAAAAATATTTCTCCACTGTAAGAAAACTAAACATGAGTGATGATAAATGGTTCTAACAGGTAGCCTCAATGAGAGGAACAGACTTCATGAACCAAGGTGAACTAGAAAAACCAAGCCCTATCTCCTAAAGCAGCCAGCCATTTGCTAAGCACAAACCTGTTTTCGTCTTTTAAGAATACATGCTTAGTCTTGCCTAAGTGTCCACTTTTCAAGACTCTGAACTTTTAGACAAAACCTCATCTTAAAAATTCTGGCTCACATGTTTAAAAACCAGTATTTGGGCCAAACAAAAACATCTATATTGGATTCTTTCTTTTCCTCCTTTGAGATGAGATGTGGCTGAAGACTTTAGGTTACAAGTTACTGAGAAATCTGGAAGGCCTTTACTTCATAAGCAATAAAATGACAGTTTTTGAGCAAGAGGAATGACATAAACAACATGCTTTAGCCTAATTACTGTTTCTGTATACCACATAAATAGGAGAGTACAGAGTCTAAGGCAGGGAGAAAATTTATACTAGGCAAGAGTTAATTTAAGTGTAAAGCAGGCTGACTATAGCGGAAACAGAAACGAAGAAACAGATGCAAAAAAATGCTATAAAGATTGACTAGGGTGCCTGGGTGGGTCAGTCAGTTAAGCATCTGCCTTTAGCTCAGGTCATGATCTCGGTGTCCTGGGATGGAGTCCCGTGTTGGGCTCTCTGCTCAGCAGGAAGTATGCTTCTCTCACTTACCCTCTGTGCTCTCTCTCTCTCAAATAATTAAAATCTTAAAAAAAAAAAAAGACTGGCAGAGCTTGCAAAATAAGAGGAAATGTAGCCTGATGTACTACAAAGAGCTAGGTTCTCAGGACTACCATGACAGAAGAATCAGGGTCCCAGCTGTGACACATGGTACCAATGGGATTTGATGCAAGAGATTTGAATTCCCATAGGGTTCAGTTTTCTTATTAGTTAAAAAATTGTATTTCCATGTATTTTTTTCCTCCCAATCCCCCATTGTTATCCTAAGACTAAATGAAGTAAGTCATGAACATGTTTGATCATCTGGCATTAAGAGGACTATGTCAGACAAAAACAGACCTAGTTGAAGAAGAAAAGATGCCAGTGATACACTGTCCATGTAAAAATGGCCAATGTGAATTAGAAAAGAAGAGCTGAAAAAAAAAAAAAAAAAAAAGAAGAGCTGAAACCAAAGAGAGGTTGTTGGACTAAATGCATGAGTTTATTCACATAGAAGTTTCAGAAATGGATGCGGTGGTTAAGAATGTATAGAGTGAAAATAGCAAATCAATATAGAGAACTGTAAGAATCAACCTGAGAAATTGGAAGAGGATCATAGGAGTAAGAGAAACAGTCCAGAGAGATATGTAATGAATTTTTTTGGTACAATGATACGGTAGTTATGTTTTCTAAATATTACCTTATAGAGATACAGACATACTAATGGATGAAATGATATGCCTGAGATTTACTTAAAAATAATTTAAGAGAAGGAAGAAAGGCCAGAAAACACAAGATTAGGCAAAAATTGTTAATTGATAAAGCAAGGTGAAGAGTACGTGGGAGCCATTTTATTATTCTCCATGTGTGTTTGACTGAAATTTTTCATAGTAAAAGGTAAATAAATACAAAAGTCAGAGAGATGGGGGGAAAGGACAAAACGCAAAATCGCAAAAACCTAGCAAGAAGAGTTTTAAGAACAAAATGGTTGCAAGTTTCCATTTCTACAGGCAGGTCGTGGATGCTGATAATGTTGATAATAATAAACACTAAAAGTACAGAATGCATCATTTTAGCAGGTTTCTTAGAAGTTTACTTGCCTTTAAAGCTAGAATGAAAGAGATAATACTTATTCTATTTTAGACAAAGAAATACTAAAACAACACACACACACAAATCTGGAGCCACCCTTGTTCAAGGGACAGAGTTCAAACTTCTAGGCATTGATCAGCTCTGAAAATGCCATACGGTGTGTGGATGTAGATCTAAGAAACTGTAGAGTATGAGAGCAAAACTCTCCAAAAGAGGGCCAAGAAACAAATTCTGAATGACCGAAGCTAGGTTAATTTGATCTATTTCTAATTGCTGAAATTTAACAAAACAGCCTTAATACTTGCCTCCACTTCAGCCATGAATGCCTCCAAGGGATCGTCATCGCTATCAGAATCTGCTGGCTTGGAATGGAACTGTTGGCGGGTAGGTGAGTTTTCAGCAGGAATATAAGGCAAATCAACATTGCTAGAGTCTTCTTCCTCATCTTCAAAATAGCTAGAAATTAAAACATGTATATATATATATATACACAATATATATATTCACATACACACACACACACGTCTTTGAAAATTAAGACGTGTGACTGGTAAAGTGAATGTTTAATTGGGGTCAGTGAATCCTTCATTTAACAGAAATTTTTATTATGGTATATATACATTACTATTAAGGGATCTGAACTAAACATGTTAAATTAGAGATCTCCAGGCTTTGACAAATGACCTATTATTGTTTAATACATGTAATATTCTAATATTGAAAAAAAAAAAAACAGGCACAGTAGATTCTCTCATTTCAATACTGTTTATTCAAATCATATTTCCAGTTCTATTAAAAGGGATGAGTTTTCAGTAAAAATTTAGTATATCACTGTTGAACAGATATAATAAACATTAAAGAGTATATGCTATGGAAAAATTACTTTTGTATATATGTACAAATAGTAAAAATCTAGTTTTTTCTTTATAATCCTTAAACAAATTTAAGCAATATATTCAGAAGGCTAGAAGCTTTCTTCAGAAGTTCTGGGCTACTTGCTGAGAACTGACAGAAAAGAATTACAATAAATGCTCTATCTAAAATCATTCTCCGTACTCAAGTATTCAGAAAAGACAACCTCAAAGTCTGGAAAAAGTATCATTCTGTATAGCTCTTTATAAACTAAAACAAAACAAAAAACTGTTTAGACCTTACATCAAAATTAAATAAAATAGTAATACAACTAAATATTAAATAAGTAACAACCACAGCTTAAAATTTTAAAACATTTTAGGTCTTCACAGGAATTATTTTAAAAGCTCTAACAACTTTTAGATGCTACATACACATACATACTCATTTATATAGGTTTCATTTAACTAATGAAAAAGTATCCCTGAATTGGTAATGATCCTTGACCTTGCCAAACCTTAAACATCTACCTCTGTATTTAATCCCTGCAACACACAAGCCTTTAAAAATGCCACTGTGTGCCCCATCTTGAGTTCTTTACAACAACCCAACTCAATTTGTCACAACCAAGTTGGAAATAGAAGAGATTTCTTCATACTCAGCAAAGAAAGACATTACCATCTATTGGAATTAAGAGCTCAAACCTCAAACCCTAGCTTTCTATAACAACTCTTATCAGAAAATCAAGTTTAAAAAGGTAATTGGTAAACAGGCTTCCTGAGAACTCTGGGCAAAAATCTGAGTAGATTTTTCTCACACGTAAGATTTGACAACATAATAGTTTTAAAACTTGGGTGTTGAGACAAATAGTGTCTCTACCAGTTTGACAACTGCCTGAGTCACAAAACAGCTACATGGGGTTAATAAAAGACTTCCAGAAAGGCCATCAAAACCCACATGAATTATTTAAAACTCTTCAGCCATGTTTAGGTTTCAACAGCCTCAAGTCTTTATGGAACAAGAAAGATGTAAGTAAGCACACAAGCATTATGCTCCTTACAAATAAGTAAACTCAACAATTTAACTTATTAGGAACAATGCAATTCAGTGAGATAAGCCATTAAAGAAGTCATTATTATTTGGGAAACAAATGGTTTCTTTACCTCAATTATTGTTGAGACCATGACTATCTCAAAGCCCAACCTTTGCTAAACTACCAAGATTACGACTTACGCATTTTCTTCATCAAAGTTGGCCCGTTTAGATCCAATTTTGTAGAAAGAAGGGAGCTGTGGTGGAGCTGACTTTCCAAAACCGGACGAAGAGCTGGTTGCCCCAAAGGCACTGTGGGACTGTTGTGGGAGCTTGGGTTCCTCCTTCTTTCCAGCACTAATGGCAAAACCTCCAAAGCCAAATCCCCTCTTGGTGCCAGGGCCACCTTTATTCCAGTTCATGATGTCAATGATCTGTTAGGAACAAAATACACTAATAATAAATTTAACTTTATAAATAGCCTACTGATTTTTATGTCTCTTCCAACTTCTACCTACACTTCATTTTAAATATTTTCCTGTCAATTAAAACTATTTAACTTTGGGGGCACCTTAGTAGGTCGAGCACCTGATTCTTGGTTTCACTTCAGGTCATGCAAAATCTCAAGGTCCTGGGATTGAGCCTGCTTTGGGCTTCTGCACTCAGTGTAGTATGCTTGAGGATTTTTCTCTCCTTCTTCCTCTGCCCTCCCCATGCTCACATGTACTCGCTCTCTAAAATAAATAAATAAATCTTAAAAATAAAACCCTTAAAAACGAAAAACCAAAAGCTACTTAACTTTGTACTTCAGCTTTGTGATATGCCAATCCTCCCCAAAAAAATCACATTTTCTAAAAACACTAAAGAAAGTGTTATTTATTTTTTGGATCATAATCTAAACAGGAGCGTAGTATTTTAATATTGCCTCCTTCAAAAGGATTTGACCACCAATTTAACATCTTCAAGCTGCCAAAAATACTCACAAGACAACAAATATTTTCAGGATCTGATATGTGCTGGCTTGTTATTAGACAACTAAAAAATACCAAGATGAAAAGACTTAATCTCTTAATATTTATCCTCAAGAAGTTTATATTATAGTTTACCAAGAAAATAGATGACAAAAAAAAAAATCCTCAAAAAACAAAAAAACAGAAACAACTCACAATAACAATATAATGTGGTGTTTGCTGTCAGAGACCGAGGTGCTACCAGCGAAACAGCCAAAATGAAAGATTATCCTTTGGTAATGATATTTGGAAGAATGAAAGAATCAAAACTTGAAAAATCAGTTATTTGTAGAAAGTATCTATGTAATTATCTCTGAAGGGTACCCAGGAACCATGCATTTACTGGGCAATGCCCACTAGAACACAAGCCAGGAAGAAAAAAGGATTCACCGTTGCCTGAAGTACTCAGCTTATGGTTAAGAATTACAAAGAAATTTCCTGAGCATTGATCAAATCAGTTTAAAAACAATACTATATTATCTTAGTAGTCTTGGCTCCAAAAAACCTTTTTTTAATGATGATACAAGCTACCTAAGTTTTATAGGAAAGGAGAAAGATAAGAGAGCAAAAAGGAAAAAGATTTAAAACTATTTGAAATTCCTCTCCTATATATAATTTTGATATCTTTCGCTATTTTCCTACACTATGTATATACATACACACACAATATTTTTTGTTTTAGTTATCTATTTCTTTTTAAAGATTTTATTTATTCATTCATGAGATACACAGAGGGAGAGAGAAGCAGAGGGAGAAGCAGGCTCCACGCAGGGAGCCCAATGCAGGACTCGATCCCAGGTCTCCAGGATCACGCCCTGAGCCAAAGGCAGGCGCTAAACTGCTGAGCCACCCAGGGATCCCCTAGTTATCTATTTCTTCATTTAATGATACACACTATGAATATCTTTCAATGTCAATGAATACATTTCTCCACTACTGTTTTTTTTTTTTTTTAAGATTTTATTTATTCATGAGAGACACAGAGAGAGGCAGAGACATAGGCAGAGAGAGAAACAGGCCCCATGCAGGGAGCCTGATGTGGGACTTGATCCCGGGACTCCAGGATCACTCCCTGAGCGGAAGGCAGACACTCAACCACTGAGCCACCCAGGTGTCCTTACTGTTTTTTTTTTTTTTCTTTTTAATTCTAGAGCACTAGAGAGAGTGGGGGAAGGGGCAGAGGGAGAGAAAATCTCAAGCAGAACTCCACACTGAACCCAGAGCCTAACATGGGGGACCCTGAGATCATGACCTGAGCAGAAATCAAGAGTCAGGCGCTCAATTGACTAAGCCACTCAGCCACCCCTCTCCGCTACTGTTTTATAATGTTGTGAAACATACCACATAGCTGTATCATCATGCATACCTGTAATTATTTCTTTAGGATTAATTTTCAAAATCCGATTGCTTAACCAAAAGCAATATAAATTTTTAACTACTATTTAAAATTAGGAAAAGTGTCCAATACACACAGAGTAAAATAAGGTGGGTAGTATGATTAACTTATTTATCATAATTCAATATAAAAGCATGGTTACATATATAGAGAAAGCTGGAGGGCTGTTTACCAAAATGTTAATAGCAGCTATTTCATTTTTACTTTCTTCCTTGTATTAAGGTTTATCATTAATAAGAAAAATTAAGATCTTTATAATGGACTCTGAAGCCAATATGGGAAAGAGTTTCTAAAGCTGCTTCTACTATGACATTGTTGAAAAGACCACGAACAACATGCTCTACTTTTCTGGTTCTATGCCTCTCCCCATACATACCTTATAAATTTTGTTTGAACTGTTATTATGGACCTTCCATACAAGTTACATGTGACTGAAGTAAGTACTTAATAAGTACTACTTTGCTTGAATTTAATTTAGACCATCTCTTCAAAAATCCCTTAAGGAGAATCCACATGATTCTAATGAGATGAGATTTAGGAAGAATGTTTACAAGCACAAAAATTTTAGCATTTGATAATATTATTTAACCAACATGTGAACCTGGCTTTACAAGCGCTATTCCTAAACAACAAAAATGGTGGATCTGAATTTTAACCTCATTTTTTTCCTAGTGTATATAAAATAAATGCGCCATAGAAATCAGAAGGTAGTCAAAGGAGCGAGGGAAAAGGGAAAAACACCCTTTAGGTTTGGGTAGATCTTAAGAATCACATGAACAATCTCCTAGCAGGAAAACTTTCAATCATTTGCTGAAAGCTTGTTTAATGTCAGAAAGTGTATTAGGTGCTGGGCATTTATATATGAAAAACACAGTCTCATTCTAATGGGGTTCATGGTATGGTTTTAACCAACTGAAAAAAACCAACGTGATATGCTGTAGCAGAGGTCCTGCACGAAATGCATTCATTGGTGGCTCAGGAAAGGGGTACCCAACCCAGGATGAGTGAGGGAGAAGACAGTTTTTCTGGAGACAACACTGGTGTTTGATTTAAAAATCTGAAACAAGGTAGAAGTGTGAGGGGAGGTCATTTAAGACTGAGGAAACTATAAGTACCACCACAGAGAACTGCAAATAGTGCAGCTAGAGTGGAGCTAGAGTTCAGTAGGACATCTAGGAAAGTTGTAGGACACATGTTCAGAAAGACAGGCAGGGTGCAGATGAACAGGTTAGAACATGGAATGAAGAGCTAAGTAAAGTGCCAAGTTGGGTCTGTAAGTGCAGGAACAGTCTGTGATGGAGTTATGATTTGATGTAACACATTTGCATTTGAAGTTACTGGGCTAGATAAGCTAGCAGAGAGTGAGAAAAGGGGCAGACAAATGTTGGGTCAATAGTTAGGAACCCGCAGGGGAAGAGAAGTTCACATGGCAACCTGAGGAGAGGAAGGAGAGAGGACATGGAGAATAGTGGCACAGGTGAGAGATGTTTTACACGTGGAAAGTAAAGTCCAATGTTAAAAACTAAAGAGAAGCCAGAAGAACAGAACATAAAAGGCCTCTGTTGGATATACAACCAGGAGTCAACAGGGCAAGGGTTTCAATGGAACAGCAAGGGCAGGGTTGAGGAGTGACTGGTAAGTGGTAGACAGTTAAGACTAGGTCAAGAGGGGTACAGATTACTTCCTAAGCTTTATATAAGAAGGAAAGAGTGAAGTGCTAACTAGAAGGGTTTTTGTTTGTTAAGAAAGAAACATAAGCATGTTTGTATGCTAAAGGGGAAAAGCCAACAGAGATATAAAAACTAAAGATGCGGGAACCCTGGGTGGCGCAGCGGTTTAGCCCCTGCCTTTGGCCCAGGGCGCGATCCTGGAGACCCGGGATCGAATCCCATGTCGGGCTCCCGGTGCACGGAGCCTGCTTCTCCCTCTGCCTATGTCTCTGCCTCTCTCTCTCTCTCTCTCTGTGTGACTATCATAAATAAATAAAAATTAAAAAACAAAAACAAAACAAAAAAAAAACTAAAGATGTAAGAAGACAGGAAAATCCTAAGAATGCGCTCCTGAGGAGGAGACCTGAAGACACAAGATATCGGATAGGAGAAAAAGATGGGCACAGACACACATCAGTCCTATTGAAATCAAAGGGTTAAATTACAAAAGCAACACATCATATATTTAGTGTTAAAAATCTGACTTCTGGGCAGCCCAGGTGGCTCAGTGGTTTAGCGCCGCCTTCAGCCCAGGGTATGATCCTGGAGACCCGAATCGAGTCCCACGTCAGGCTCCCTGCATGGAGCCTGCTTCTCCCTCTGTCTGTGTCTGTGCCTCTCTCTTTCTCAGTGTCTCTCATGAATAAAAAAATAAACTCTTTAAAAAAAAAAAAGAAATCTGACTTCTGCTACAAATAGGCAGGTAGTGTGATTTTAAGCGGGTAAGAGTCACTTAACGGCTTTAAGACACAGGATGCAAACTGTGCAGTATCATCTCTTTGTTTGTTTTGTTTTGTTTTTAAATTCTGAGATGTGGGTCAACCAAAAGATTGAACACCTCAGTCCAAGCCTTTCACTAATTAATCTAGAACACAATGCCCATTTTCCCTAATTTACTGCTTCTTAAGTAAGGCCAATACTGCACTGACTAGAATGTTACCTCCATGAAGGCAGGGACTTTGCTTGTTCTGTCCAGCACTGTATCCTTAGAGCCTAACGGGTGTGTAGTACTCAAAAATTTTTTGTTGGATGAGTAAATATCATGCATTCAGGCTCTCCAAAATTCACCCCAGTATTTGTGAAACCCATTATTTTCCACTATTACAAACCTTATGATCCAGCCTTCCAATGTACCAATTAATTCCTTACTCTTGACAATAATCCTTTCTATTAGACTATGTAGGCTATATGACATAGGTGTATGGCTACAGATCCTTAACCATCATAAGGTTTGAGGGATTACAGCTGATATAACATCAACCTAATTAATCTCTATGGTTATATGTTAAAAAAAAAAAAGGACGACTCCCTCCCCCCCCCCCCATTTAGGCTCTTAAAATTTATTTGCATTCTTTAAGCAAATATTGTTTGGAGACACCTAGTAAACAGTTAATCAAGAAATAAACTTAGAATATGAAAGAATTAACTACATTCCTGCTATTTGTGGGTCTTCTCTAAGCTCCCTTTATTCAGTCTTAACACACACACACACACACACACACACACACACACATGCACACACGCTTCTAAGCCTTCTCTTAGATAATAATAATATGCCTGGAACACTCTCCTACCAAGCTGACAAACTCCTTATCAGACAGCTCTGAAACTTCACCTCTGCCTCCATAAACACCTCTCACACTGACAAGAAAAGGTGAAAACACTCACTAGTTTCAGTGTACGTCATATCACTGCAGGCCTTCCACATTCAGGTAAAGTTCACTGACCTTAAAAACAACCTCAAACAATCCAATTTAAAAACAGGCAAACTACCTTATTTTTTTTTTAATTTATTTATTCATTCATGAGAGACACACAGAGAGGAGGCAGAGACACAGGCAGAGGGAGAAGCAGGCTTCATGCAGGGAGCCCGAAGTGGGACTCGATTCCAGGACCCCAGGATTCCAGGACCCCGGGATCACGCCCTGGGCCCAAGGCAGATGCTCAACCACTGAGCAACCCAGGTGCCCCAAGCAAACTACCTTAATAGACATTCTCCAAAGATATATAAATGGCCAATAAGCATATGAAAAGATGCTCAATAGCACTAATCATTAGGGAAATACAATTGAAAACCACATCTCCTCACTCACTAGGATGACTCCTAAAAAAAAAACCCAAAACAAAACAAAAAACACAACAGAAAGTAAGTGTTGCAAGGATGTGGAGAATCTGGAACCCTGTATAATGCTCATGGGAACATACAATGGTTCAGCTACTGTGGAAAACAGTATGGTGGTTCTTCAAAAAATAAATTACAGAACTACCATATGATCCAGCAATTCCACATCTGGGTATATACCCCGAAAAATTGAAACCGGGGATATACAACCCACGATCTCAGCAGTACTATTCACAATTGCCAAAAGATGGAAGCCACCTAAGAGTCCATTGATGGATGAGCAAATAAACTAAATATGATATACAAACACACACACACATTCATACATGTATCAACATCATTCATTCAGCCTTAAAAAGGAATGAAATTCTGGTATGTGCTACACGAATGAAACTTGAAGGCATCACATTAAGGAAATATGTCAATCAAAAAGGACAAACAAGAGAGGTGTCCGGGTGACTCAGCCAGTTAAGCATCTACCTTTGGCTCAGGTCACACGATCCCAGGACCCTGGGATGGAGCCCCACATTGGTGTGTTCCTGCTTAGTGGGGAGTCTGCTTCTCCCTGTTTGTGTGTGTATGCATTCTCTCACAAACATATAAATCTTAAAAAAAAAATAAAAAATAAAAATAAAAAGGACAAATAGAGTATGATTCCACTTACACGAAGTAGAACAGTGAAGAGCTGAAAGTAGAATGGGTGGCCAAGGCCTGGGGGTGTGGAGGAATGGAGAGTTACTGTTTAATAACAATACAGAGCTTCAGTTTTACAAGATAAAGAGTTCTGCAAATACTATAGGGATGATGGGAGGACAACAATGTAGACATAATCAATGCCACTTAACTATGTACTTAAAAGGGCTAAGATTTTTAATGTGTATTTTAAAAACAACAAAATAAAAGAATTAGAATTCCATTTGCACGTGTTTAGGTTGCTATTTTATCCAGTTTATGAAGAAGGAATGATGCAGTTTAGACTTCAATCTCTGAGATGCAAATATATTTGTGAAAATCCGACATTTTTTCTTTACAAAACACTGAATTAAAAAATTTTTAATTTGAAAAGAATTAGCTGTGTAATAGAAGCATAAACAAAATTTCATGAGCATCTCCTTTAAAGAGAATAACCTAAGTCTGGTCTTAGTAATAACTAACATTGTTCTATATTGACCACTAACTACTTTGTTATGTGTCAATACTATGAAGGACACCTCTCCTTCCCACTTCCATCTCTCTGATAGCAATAGTTTCCTGTAAAGTTCCTGTTATCCAGCCACTAGACCATTACCAGAGTAACCAATAATTCAAAAATGTATTGAGTGCCTGCCTATTTTGCCAAGCACTGTTCTAGGTGCTTTGGATATAGTTATGCAATCTGACACACCGCAGCTCTCACGGAGTTCACTCTGGTCCAGTAGAAAGATAAAACAAATCATAATTTCAGGTAGTAAAAGTGCTATCAAAACAAAACAAAACAGGGATCCCTGGGTGGCGCAGCGGTTTGGCGCCTGCCTTTGGCCCAGGGCGCGATCCTGGAGACCCGGGATCGAGTCCCACATCGGGCTCCCGGTGCATGGAGCCTGCTTCTCCCTCTGCCTGTGTCTCTGCCTCTCTCTCTCTCTCTCTCTCTCTCTCTGTGACTATCATAAATAAATAAAAATTAAAAAAAAACAAAACAAAACAGATAAAGGCAAGTAAGAAAAAGTAAGCTATTAACAGAAAGAAATCAGGTAAGGCCTCTCTGAAGTGACTAATATTTGTTTGACATTAGACAAGTAACCCTGTATCCCTTCAACTCTGCTGTTCTAAGAATGCTCCCCCTCCCTTTTAAGATGTTATTGATTCATTTCAGAGAGATAGAGGAGAGCACGTGTTGGGCTCACAGTGGGAAGGAGCAGATTCCCTGATTCCAAGACCCCTGAGATCATGATGTGAGCAGAAGGCAGATGCTTAAATGACTGAGCCACCCAGGCACCCCTGAAAATGTGTTTTATGGGAAAACTCATGATGATGTACAACTTCAGGCTGCATCTACAACCAATAAATATTCCATCATCTATGAAAAGTGAGTATGTGGTAAAGTATAAAATAATGGTGAGCCAGAAACAAGTAGCAAAAGAGGAAATGAATTTCTACCTCCTTTGGTTTAATATTGTGGAACTAGGGAAAGCCACACCCAAGGGCGATGAGCATTCAGGTACTCAGAAAAACCTTCTTCCAGGTTCTTTCAGATCCTGGCCACAGACTTTGCTGCCCCATATTTCTCATTCTGTCATTCCCTTTAATTAAATAGTTCTCCGGTTAGTCAAGATGGAATGACACTCTCCATGGTGGCAACAAACTACACAATTCACATTCATAACTCGCATGGTTTCCCCACATGCACTGGTGTTCCAAGAAAAACAAGCACTTTGGTTCTTGCTCTTCCCTTAACCTGGATTCATTCCCCACCAAATCTCTCTAATCCTATCTACCAAAGTCCTATCCTTCGAAGTCCAACTCCTAGAACTATGATATGAATATGACTTCCTGGGGATCCTAGGGTGGCAGAGCGGTTTAGCGCCTGCCTTTGGCCCAGGACGTGATCCTGGAGTCCCAGGATTGAGTCTCACGTTGGGCTCCCCACGTGGAGCCTGCTTCTCCCTCTGTCTATGTCTCTGCCTCTCTCTGTGCATCTCTCATGAATAAATAAATAAAATCTTAAAAAAAAAAAAAAAAAAAAAAGACTTCCCAAGAGAAGTGGCAGCTCACTCCTCAAACTCCCTTTCCAGTCTTAAAACACCCAACATTTAATCATAACTATTTGTATTCTAATTTTCTCTCTCCAACTCTAAGTTATAGGTTTCACAGGTGAAGAAGCACTCATTTTTTCTCTCTTGTTTTCCACAGTATGTACTCTTTATGCATGTTTATTCAATATGCAAGAATCCCAAAATTTATAACATGGCCAAGGAGAAAAATCACAAATAACATAAAGTCCCACTTGGAATGGTTCTAAATGTTATGGTTCTAAAACGCTATCTATGGTTTAGTAGAAAATCGTAACAGCATAGTAAAGTAGCACAGACTATAGAGCCAGGCTATGTTCAAACTCTAGCTTTGGCACTAACTTGATGTGAACCTCAAGGAAGTTATTTGGCTTTTCTGGGCCTGTAAGATAGTGAGAATATCACCTACTTAACAGGGCTGGTGTAAAATATTGAGTTCATACACAAAATTACACTTAGAGCAAAGGCTGGTATATAGTAAGTGCACAATATGTACCAGCTGCCATATTTATCATTATCTCTCCAGAAATCAATTTCTCCACTGATAAATGGAGAATGTCAAGCTTTACTCTGATCTCTTTCAACTCAGGAATCCCATACATAAGTGCCCCATGACACTTCAGACCACAAAGAGCTGACAAGTGGGGATGGCTTCATAAGAGAGCTGGTACCCGGCTAGGCAGAGAAGATGCAAGCTGACTAGAGGAGTACGAAGGAAGAAGACATTCTAAGGAAGAAAGCTAGGAAGAATAGCAAAGGTAGAATAAGCGTAGAATATCAGGATGAAAATTGGTCTAGAGTTTATGTTTTGGGCAAAGGTGGAAAATAAGATATGATCTTAATGCCTTTAAAAATAGTGCACTACCAAACAACAGATTATAAAACCATGTTACTTTAAAACTTACGTTTCTGGAAAAGGAGAAAGTTCTAGTGAAAGTTGATTAGCATCTACTCTATCTAATAATCTGCCTTTAGAACAGCTCACACACTATAAACTGGGTAGTTCTTTAATGAGAATCTGTACAAAACCCAGGAATGTCTTCATTTTCTTCTAAGGCCAAATTCAAGTAAGTTTTGGTTACGCCTATTTTGGAAGTGTCTCTTTCCTCTCTTAGCTTAGAGAAAGAGGACTACATAAATATGAATTTGGTAAAACTAAAATAAAAAGAAATGCATTCCTTCATGAATTACACTAAATTACGTTAAGTCAGATCTTACCATTCCTCTGCTCAAAAGCCTCAGATGATTCCAGAGATAATGTGAAATCCTCATAATGGCCTAACTAAAAGTTCCTTGGTTGTTTTGGTGCTGCCTCCCCCAGGTCTTCCTGACCTTATCTCCTACTACTCCTCCTTTGCTCACAAAGCTCCAAAGCACACTGGTCTTCTAATTATTCCTCTTTTTAAAAAAAAAAAAACAGCATTGTCCTCTTCAAGGTCTTTACACTTGCTTTTCCCTCTGCCTGGAAAGTTCCTTCACCCTAATACTTGCTAGGCTCACTCCTTCATCTCCTTCTACTCTGCTTAAATATCAGCTGGTCTGTAAATACTCCCTGCCCACCCTACTTCAAAATGCAGTACACCTCCCCATCCCTCTAAGCTTTTTTTTTTTTTTTAAACCTAAGTCAGTAATCATCTTCTAACATACAGTATAACCTCTGTATTTATGTTTTATCTCTCCTTCCCCCACTAGAAAGTAAGTCTCAGGAGGGCAGGGGTCACAGACAGAACAGTGCTACCTAAAAGGCACACAGCAGACATCAATAAAAATATTCTTTGAATGCACTGCAGATCAAACCATATAATGTCCCTTCTAGGTAAAGGAAAATGCAACATGCTTTTTTTTTTTCCCGCCGCTAAAAATCTAATTTCTGTATGAACTACATATTGCTCACCTCCTATGTGCCAGAATTGGGCTTGGCTCTGGAAATAGAGTGAATTAAGACATAACTTCTGCCCTCTGGGAGCTCGAGGGCATGCATATGGAGAATAGACATAAAAACATCATTTACAAAACACAATACACAACCTAAGGAAATTGAACGACCGCCTCAAGGAGTGAGGAGCAAAGGGGAATGCTTCACTAGGGTGATAAGGAAAGCTGATTCCCCAAAACTCTCAACTAGCACGATAGTTCCTTCTTATGTTATTGGTGCGTGTGCTTGCAACTCCACATAAATTATTTACTTGCATCAGATAGGCTCTTAAATAGGCCACAAAAAACTTTGTGCGACAAGAGGGATGTACTCAAGGCTGCACGAAGATCACTGACTATATTTTTACTGGCTTCCGATTGGGCAACTTTTACCCATCGCGTCCCCCCGATTCGGAGGCTGGCATCCGCCAACTGCTGCCGACTTTGGTCAGAACCCTCTTTGTGGCTATCCCTACCAGGAGCCCCGCACCCAGCAAATCCCTTTTTCAGTAGGGCGGGCGGGCGCCGCCTCCGGAAAGCCGCCAACTGGGCCACAATGAGAGTTACGGGAGAAGCGGGAGCTGTGGAAGCGACGAGGTCGGGAAGGACCTCTGGAGGCCTCCGCCTCGCACTCCCACCCCTCCAGGCCCCCTGGGCCTCTGCTGCCCCGAAGCTTCACAGACTCTTTGTTAAACGAGGCCGCGGTTCCCTGGCCTTCACTAGGCCCCGCAGTTGCCTCAAGTCGCCCCAAGGGGTAGCGACCCCGACTCAGACCCACCTCGCACAGACCTGCTGCTGTGGCTGCAGCGGCAGCTGACACTACCGCCGACGCGGAGAGAACCCTACCGCCAGAGTACGCGCGGTCCAGGCCGCGTCCGCCGCGCTCCTTCCTCTCCGCCCCCTTCTTCGCCGCCGCCGCCACCGCCGCCGCTTCTCGGCCCGTTGCTGACCGGGGGGAGGGGAACGCAAAGCTGACATGCGCAGTGCAGAGAGCGCGGGCCGAAGGGCGGGGCCTGGGGCTACGGCTCCCGGAAGGCGCCGCGGGCTCGGGACCTTAAAGCTCCAGAACACCTTCCAGACTTCTCACTCCGCCCGACGCTGCTGCTGCTGCTGCTGCTGCTGCTGCTGCTGCTGCTACTGCTGGAGGAGCGCTCGTAGCCCGGGAGGCGGCCTAGGGGTGAAGAAAGCGTAGCAATGACAGCTGTCTAGAAATCCCAAGAAAAGGAATTGGGCGGAAACCACATATACATAAAATTGTGGACTCCCTAAACTCTGGTCCTTTGCAAATACGACCTAGGCAACATTTTCCGCATATCTCTGGCCACGTGGTCCCATAGACCATGGCCACCTTTAGCTTCCGGAGCACCAGTTCAGAGTGATGACAATTCGACTGAGCCCTAGCGGAGAGGGCTGGGATCGGCGCAGGCAGTTCCGGCCCGCGAGCCGAGATTATGTAATCTTCCCAGCGGCCCCACCTTGCCTCTGCTGGGCGGGGAGGAGGAGGTCTCGCGCGGTTCCTGAGGCCGCAGGCCGCTCCCTCGCCCCCCGCCCCTCGCCGCGCGCAGGCGCGGACAGTCCGCACGCATTCTACGTAACGGATGGCGGAGACTACGTAAAGAGTGGCTCAGCGTGACTGAGCTACCTGGTCCGGCTGTGTCCTAGAGGGATCGAGGGACAGTAAAACCGCGGCGACCGCGCAAGTGGCGGCCAGGCCGAGAAGCCGCGGCCGCAGGAGTGTCGGGCCGAGTTCTTGCCGCCGGTACAGGTAGGAAACGGGCCATGACGTGTTTAGTCGGTGCAGCCGGGCCAGGCCGAGCGGTGACTTTAAGTTGCGTGGCCTAGCCGAGTCCCTTTACCACCCAGCCCCTCCAAGTCAGGCCCCGGGTGACATGGATCACGCCTTCTCACCTCTCCTGACCTTCTTAAAAACAGAAAACAAACGTCGTCCACCCCAAGGCCCATTTTCTCTTGGTCTTCGGGGTTGGGGTGATTTTAACGGTTTTTGAGAACTTCCCCGCAGAGGTATGGGCAGATGCCAACTAGAAGGGCAAAGTTACAGGAAGCTTACAGTGTGCAGCAGGAAGAGTGGAGTATAACTGTTAGGATGAAATGATTCTCCATGGTTGAAAAAAACTAGACCCTGGTGGCTTAACAGAAGCAACAGTCTCTGTGGTCAGTCTTCTCTGAAGGTTTCTGACATAAGGCGGTTTTTATCCAACGGGTGTAAGGAGACAAGGAAATGTCTACATGATTTGCAGAAGTCTGGTAGTCTGGCACTTGTCAGAAAGGCCTAATCTAAAATGACAAGGAATGGGATCCCTGGGTGGCGCAGCGGTTTGGCGCCTGCCTTTAGCCCAGGGCGCGATCCTGGAGACCCGGGATCGAATCCCACGTCAGGCTCCCGGTGCATGGAGCCTGCTTCTCCCTCTGCCTCTCTCTCTCTCTCTCTCTCTCTCTCTCTCTCTGTGATTATCATAAATAAATAAAAATTTAAAAAAATAAATTAAAATAAAATGACAAGGAATGATTTCCTCATTTATTGCTCTTCAGGTTTTTTAAGTCCAGACCCAGTTACCGGGAGACTACGGAGTGAGCTAGCAGGAGATAATCAGACCCCAGACTTGTTAGTGCTTGTGTTTCCTGCCCAGGACTCTCAGGAACGGGTGTCCTGGCAAGGAGTTGTGCCTTTGAGAAATGAGATGACAGGTGCAGCAGAGAAACTTCTCAGAGGGAAGGCCAAGATATAAGTGACTTGGATAATTTTAACCTAAATAACCTTGAAGAAGCCTGTTACAGTGCTAAGTTATCTTAGAAATGTTTTCTGTGGTGTGAACATTCTAGGTGGAAGTTCAATTTGAAATAATGAGACTTTCTGGCGGTTAATCAAGTGGCCTGTGCCAATATTAATCTTTATTTGCTTCTCTTTGAAAAAGTATAAAACAAATCTGGAAAGGGAAGCACTAAAATATTTAATATTTTAAATATTAAAGTGTGTTCATAAGGCACAGGAGAAGGAAGGAATGAGAACTAGTATTTATTGAATGCCTTGTATGTGCCAGGCACATATCTCCTGTAATACCAACTATAGCCTTATAAGTGAGGCCAATAGTGAATGGGTATCCCTTTTTTTGTATGTGGGGAACGGTGAATTTTAGGTAATTAGTCTAAGATCATATGGCTTGTAAATGGTAGAGCTGATGTTTTTCTAACAATGTAACTCCACCAAAGTATGTGCTCTTTTTCGTATTTCTTCCACTTTTGACTATAATAAAAAATTATTAAAGTAAGCTACAGATGTTTGAAGACATATCACAAACCTCTTTAAGATTGGTGTTGAGGGGGATCCCTGGGTGGCTCAGCGGTTTGGCGCCTGCCTTCGGCCCAGATTGTGATCCTGGAGTCCCGAGATCCAGCCCTGAGTCAGGCTCCCTGGATGGAGCCTGCTTCTCCCTCTGCCTGTGTCTCTGCTTCTCTCTCTCTGTGTCTCTCATGAATAAATAAATAAAATCTTAAAAAAAAAAAATTGGTGTTGAGAAGGCAGCTGTGGAGGCGCCTGGGTGGCTCAGGTCATGGTCCCAGCCAGGATCCTGGGATCCAGCCCTGCATTGGACTCCCTGCTGGGTGGGAAGCCTTGCTTCTCCCTCTCCCTCCCTCTCCTCCTTCTCCCAGCTCCCCCTACGTGTTCTCTCTGTCTCTGTCAAATAAATTAAAAAAGAGAGAGAAAGCAGCTATGTTTTTTCCATAAAATGTCCCCTGGTGCTGACTTCAAAGATCAGATATTGGAAAGGATATGCTATTGGCCTGTCCTTTATGGCATTTATCAAATCATTTGTGCCTTTCAGATTTTATGAATTTTGTTGAATCTTAAGTATTTTTCTTTTTTAAGATTTTATTTATTTAGTCATGAGAGATACAGAGAAAGAGGCAGAGATATAGGCAGAGAGAGAGAAGCAGGCTCCTCACAGGAAGCCTGACTCAGGACTAGATCCCTGGAGCAGGATCATGCCCTGAGCCAAAGGCAGATGCTCAACCACTCAGCCACTTGGGCGTCCCTTAAGTATGTTTCTTGAGTAGCCATGGATTACAAGGTATTGGGCAATAACCTTTGATATTCAACTAATTCCTTTACGAATTTACAGCACTGTAAATATGAGATATAGAATATTCACTATCCTAGAGTACCCGGAAAGAGTACTGTATACTCCTTTTTGCCACCCATTCACTTCCGTTAGTACTCAACTCCCTCCATTCTGGCTTCTGTCTTGATCACCTCCTTGCAGTTGCCAATAATGATTTTGTTAGTATTTGGAAATTTCTGCTCTGTTTCTTACTTGAACTTTCTGCAGCAATTGAAACTGAGGTCTGTTTCCTTAGAAATATGCTTCTCCTTTGACTTCTATGATACCACTTTGACCAGAGTCTCTTTTTCTTTTCTAACCATTCCTTCTTAGTTTCCCATTACAGTTCTTCCTATTATGCCTAACTCTTAAGCTGTTATGATTCGTTTCTAGAGTTTTGGGTAGTGTTGTTTTTTTTATTCTCCTAACTCTTAATACTCCCTGGGGATCTCATCCATTCTGGCACCATCTCTGTTTCCATCTTAGGCTTCTATCCTGAACTCCAGACTTATATTTCAAACTACGTCTTTTTCTCCATCTGTAAAATAGGTTATAATTCCTTTTTATAGGGATTTTGTGAACATTAAGAGATAAATGTTAATCATCCAACATACTACCTGAAAATACTCCAAACTTTTTTTATACTCCAAACTTTTCAACAGGTACTAAATTTATTGCCTCCTCCCCCAATTTTTCTCCTTTATTCTTTATCTCAAGGATGACTTTGTTCAAGACAAAACTTGGAATCACCCAAATCTAACTTTCTCACATTCCCTATATCCAGTCACTTCATGCTGACAAGTATAATTCTTAGTATCTGTCAGATCTCTTTTCCTGTTTGTTCCCAACAGCACTGCCAGTTCAATCCTGTTTTATCTCTTATCTGTCTCAGCCACTTCTATTTTTCCTGCCTCATGTGCCCTATTCCAGTTCACCCTAGGTATAAGCTATCAGGATTAAATTGCAAATCTGATGGTGCCACTCTCCTACCTAAGTCCTTTAGTTGATTCTAATTATCCAAACTCCTTAGTGTGGTATTTATTATTTATTTATTTATTTATTTATTTATTTATTTATTTATTTATTAAGATTTATTTATTTATTCATTCAGAGAGAGAGAGAGACAGGCAGAGACACAGGCAGAGGGAGAAGCGGGCTCCATGCAGGGAGCCCAATGTGGGACTGGATCCCGGGTCTCCAGGATCACGCCCTGGGCTGCAGGCGGTGCTAAACCGCTGTGCCACTGGGGCTGCCCTTAGTGTGGTATTTAAATGAGGATCATCATGATTTGGCTCCTGCTGGTCTTTCTAGCCTAATTACCCTAACTAACTTAGGTCTACAAACCCAATGTTTCATTGTACCAAACTTCTAAAATATGTCATTTCAGGCCCCTGCTATAGCTATCCTATAGTCTGTAGCACTTCTTGAGTACAGGAACCATGTTTTATTTTTTTAAAGAACTTTTTATTATTTATTTATTTAAAGATTTTATTTATTTATTCATGAGAGACAGAGACAGAGACATAGGCAGAGGGAGAAGCAGGCTCCATGCGAGGAGCTTGATGTGGGGACTCCATCCCCGGACTCCAGGATCACGCCCTGGGCTGAAGGCACACACTCAACCACTGAGCCACCCAGGGGTCCCAAGAACTTTTTAATACAAAAGCACATCATAGGAAAATTACAAAGGCAAAATGTGCATTATCTTACCATATAAAGTAACTACTTAGAGATATATGTCAAAACCTTTTTGTTTATGTGTATTTGTTTTTAAAGCAACAGAGCTTCAGGATGCCTAGGTAGCTCAGTGGTTGAGCATCTGCCTTTGGCTCTGGTCTTGATCCCGGCTCTGGTCTTGATCCCGGGGTCCTGGGATTGAGTCCCGCATTGGGCTCCCTGCAGGGAGCCTACTTCTCCCTCTGCCTCTGTCTCTGCCTCTCTCTTTGTGTCTCTCATGAATAAATACAATCTTTAACAAAAACAAAAACAGAGCTTCTTACTTCATTTGTAACAATTTTTTTTTAAAGATTTTATTTATTCATGAGAGACAGAGAGAGAGAGAGAGGCAGACACAGGCAGACGGGGAAGCAGGCTCCATGCAGGGTGCCTGATGTGGGACTTGATTCCAGGTCTCCAGGATCAGGCCCTGGGCTGCCCTGTAACAATTTTTAATGGACAAAAAACTTGAATTTGTTTTTTGTATGTACCCACAGTTTAACCCAACTTTTCAAATTTTTTACTATCATAACTAATACTATAATACAATCCCTTGCAGCTAAAGTATCATGCAAATTTATGATGTTTTACTTCTCTTGGCATAGTATTTGATGTGGTGATGTGTTCAGTGAGGGTACATTTGATTAGATATGGTAGGATTATCTTATGAAAGGCAGTGAAAGCCAGAAGGGTTTATAATATTCTATAGGAATTGGTTAGCTTTTGATGGTTATTAAATTCTTATGGAATAAAAGTTGTGTTTTAGGAAGATGATGTCTTTTAGGAAGAGAAGAAGGGGGTAGGGAGAGAGTTTAGATGGGGAGATCATTTAGAATATCACTGTGATTCTTTAGCAGGTGATAACTTGGATTATCATGGTGGCTTTGGGAACCAACGAAGGAAACATCAGGATTTGATGTCTGTTTAGGTATCAAAGGAAAAAGAAAGTGAAAAATTAGATATCTTTCTTTTCAACAAGACTGGAAAATGGGATTGATATTATAGAGATAGAGAAATTCAGGTACCTGCTGGTTTTAAGGTGATTGTAGGGCAGTGCTCAGCAGGCTACAGCCTGAGAGACAGACTAGACTGTCTTTGTATAGCTTATGAACTAAGAATGGTTTTTACATTCTTATTTTTTTAAAGATTTTATTTATTTATTCATGATAGACACAGAGAGAGAGAGAAAGAGAGAGAGAGAGGCAGAGACACAGGCAGAGGGAGAAGCAGGCTCCATGCAGAGAGCCTGATGCGGGACTTGATCCTGGGTCTCCAGGATCATGCCCCGAGCCGAAGGCGGCGCTAAACTGCTGAGCCACCCAGGGATCCCCTGGTTTTTACATTTTTAAAGGATTGTTTTTAAAAAGAAGAATATGTAATGGAGACAGTATGCTATCCACAAAGCCTATATATTTATTATTTGACCCTATATAGAAAAAGTGAGTAGGGCATAAAAATGGACATGTCTGTTACACAATTGGTGCTATAGGGCTTGTGTTCAGATGAGAAAGAAGAACTAGAAATACAACCTAAATAGACTTGATGTTTTAAATCTAACTATGCTTCAAACTGTGGATCAAATGTTCTCCCTTTTTGGTAAAGCCTTACCTGTTTGGTAAGATGTTTTCATATCATTTGGCACATTTTTGTCATAGATCTGATTTCATTGTATTTATTGGTTCAGAACTTGTTTAGATGGTGGAATACCTAGTATTCTCTTCAGAAAGCTATGAAATGCTGATGTATTTAATCCCATTATGTATACTAGGAACAATTTTGTTGACAAAAAATTACTATTTTGGGCAACTCTCTCGTGTCCTCTTTGGGATCTTTGTACTCTATCATTCAATAAATTTTACTTTCACTCAATAAACCTTGCTTTGCTGCCCACCCAAAAAAAAAAAAATTACTACTTTTAAGTAAATGATTAAAATCACAGCCACTGGCTTACATTTGAAAATCATCTTGAGAAGCAGTTCATAGTAGGGATTTTGGAAGCATAACTGGGATCAAAATCATAGCTCTGTGCCACTTGGTATTTGTATTACTTAGTGTCCCTGCACCTCATTTCTATTTATCTGTGAAATGGAGATGTTAATGCTACTTTTCTCAAAGGGTTTTTATGAGGATTAAATTTGTTGCTTTTTTACTGTAAAGCCTTTAGGACAGGGCCTAGAACTTTTATCTCTCTCTCTCTCTCTCTCTTTTTTAACAAAGATTTTATTTATTTATTCATGAGAGACACACACAGAGAGAGAGAGGCAGAGACATAGGCAGAGGGAGAAGCAGGCTCCATGCAGGGAGCCTGACGTGGGACTGGATCCCAGGACTCCAGGATCATGCCCTGAGCTGAATGCAGACATTCAACCACTGAGCCACCCAGGCATCCCTAGAACTTTTATATCTTAAACATTAGCTTTCATGATGATGATGTTCACATATACACACACAAAGTTGATCTGAGGACAAATGGTTTTACTATTTACATATTACTGCTAACAGGTAGTTGCATTTTGGGACACCTGGGTGGCTCAGTGGTTGGGTGGCTGCCTTCAGGTCATGATCCTGGGATCCGGGATCGAGTCCCACGTGCGGCTCCTGCGAAGAGCCTGCGTCTCCCTCTGCCTGTGTCTCTGCCCCCTCCCCCCAATGAATAAATAAATAAATCTTTTTTTTAAAAAAAAGATAGTTGTGGGCAGCCTGGGTGGCTCAGTGGTTTAGCGCCGCCTTCAGCCCAGGGTGTGATCCTGGAGACCTGGGATCGAGTCCCACGTCAGGCTCCCTGCATGGAGCCTGCCTCTCCCTCTGCCTGTGTCTCTGCCTCCCTGTGTCTCTCATGAATAAATAAATAAAATCTTTAAACAAAAATGAAGTGAATAGTATTAAAATTTTAAAAAGCAGGAGAGAGTCACAGATTGATTTTTTTAACTATAAAATTTGATATATATAGATATATATCTATATATCTATATATATAGTAGTCCATTTAGAATTTTGATTTATTATTATTTTTAACTCATTTTTAAGGTGCAATGAAAGCCTCCCTTGCTTTCTGTGTTGTCCTTTTGGTGTTCGGGAGTGTCTCTGAAGCCAAGTTTGATGATTTTGAGGATGAGGAAGACATAGTAGAATATGATGATAATGACTTTGCTGAATTTGAGGATGTCACAGAAGATTCTGTTACTGAATCTCCTCAACGGGTGATAACTACTGAAGATGATGAAGACGAGACCACTGTGGAGTTGGAAGGGCAGGATGAAAACCAAGAAGGAGATTTTGAAGATGCAGATACCCAGGTGAGGTTCTTTTTCTTGATTCTTGGGAAAGTGGAAAGATTAGAAGATTTGTAACTGGCCCTTTCCCAGACATTAAAAGTAATACCCAGATCTAAGGAGACCTTTACTCTCAGCTATCTTCATTTTTGTTCAGTAGGCAGAGCTCTTCTAAATGTTTTGTGATATGTTCCACCTTTTACACTGATGGAAGAATGAATTATATTTTTCTTCTCTATGGAAAGCCTACCTGGAATGGTTGGAGAATAGAACTGTGTATAGGTGGGAATTATATCAAAGTTCAAATGCATGGAGAGTTATCATTTGTTATAAACTTGGAATATCTCTGTGTTCTGTGCTGCTGCTTACATATTCTGTTTTCCTCTACAAATATTGCCTACAAAAATGAGATGCAATTACTGGCCACATTTGTGGGGGAAAACAGATTGTTCCTCGTTTTTGTAGGAGGGAGATACGGAGAGTGAGCCATATGATGATGAAGAATTTGAAGGTTATGAAGACAAACCAGATACTTCTTCTAGCAAAAATAAAGACCCAATAACAATTGTTGATGTAGGTATATAGGATTCTGAATTCCAAACTAACCAACAAAATAGCTGTTACTAATTCCAGAAATATAATTAAAAATATCATTAAATATAGATGGTGTTGACGTAATAGTGGGGAGCTGTTAAAGAACTTGACATCAATTCTTCTGATAAAACTCCACACTTAGAGAAGCAACCCCTATGTTTTTATTCTAGCCCTCCTAGTTGTATTTATCAAGGAATGATGAAGAGACTGGAAACTGGGTTTCTTTGGGGGTAAGACTCAGAATCAAGTTTAATACAGAGGGCTTTCCAGCTTTTCATTCCATTTGATTGTCCTCACATTTCCTTAAAGAATCTTTTCAAAGCTAACCTAGAAAACTAAAATGAGCATATTTTTCAAAGTATAACCATATTCAGCGTCAATTATCTAAATTATCCACTTTTCTCATTCTCCTTTATCCCATGAGTTAGACTCCATCCTTCAGCCTCAGCCAACATTAAATGGAATGATTGTTCATCTTTAGGTTCCTGCACACCTCCAGAACAGTTGGGAGAGTTATTACCTAGAAATTTTGATGGTAACTGGTCTGCTCGCTTACATCATGAATTATATCATTGGGAAGAATAAAAATAGCCGCCTTGCTCAAGCCTGGTTTAACACTCACAGAGAGCTTTTGGAGAGCAACTTTACCTTAGTAGGTAAGTTAGGCTAATACAAGTCCAGCTGCATGCTTGAATACCACCTTGTAAGAACTGTTTATTCCCTTCAGTATAAGCATCTAACTTCTTTCATGGACTGCTGAAGAGGATGCTTTTTTTTTTTTCCTCTGAAGAAGGATCTCATTTTTTATTTTTTTTGAAGATTTTATTTATTTATTCATAAGAGACACAGAGAGAGAGAGGCAGAGACACAGGCAGAGGGAGAAAAGCAGGCTCCATGCAGGGAGCCTGACGTGGGACTCGATTCCGGGTCTCTAGGATCAGGCCCAGGGCTAAAGGCAGCGCTAAACCGCTGAGCCACCTGGGCTGCCCGGATCCCATTTTTATTAGGTTTTATGTACTGAATTAATTGCATTTAAAAAGTAATTTTCTAGTTTTTCATTAATCAATAATTGCTAAACAGCTTCTGATTAGAATAAGATTCACAGTGCTATCAAAACAAGTTGATAGAAGTCTGGCTGAAAACAAGGAATTTTGACATTTTAGGTAGCTTGATGCTTTCATTTCATCTTTTAGAAATTAGAAATCCCTCAGAATTTCCTCAGGTTCTGGGAACTTTAGTTCAAATCCATTGAAAAGGTATACACTGAAGTACCTTCGAGGAAGCCCCATGCTTGTGTAGTGAGGGAGTAAGGTGGACTCACCCCACCTTCATCTCAGTTTGTTTCTTTTTAGTAAGCAAGTATCCATCTGCTCAGCTCTTTAGCCTACTGTTTATATGTTACGCTAGGTACTTTGCATACATTGTTTCTTATGTAGTCTTTGTTTTTGTTTGTTTGTTTTTTAAAGATTTTATTTATTTGAGAGGGAGAGAATGTGTGTGTGAGAGAGCACAGCAGTGGGGGGAAGGAGGAGCAGGCTTCACACTGAGCAGGGAGCCCAACATGGGGCTCAATCCTGGGACCATGACCCGAGCAGAGTTTAACCTATTGAGCCACCCATGCACCCTCTTATGTAATCCTTGTAATAACACTGTCAGTTGGATATAGTTTCTTTTCTTAAGGAGGCACTAAAGTCTAGAAATGTTAAGCTATTAAATTGCAACCATGATATGAGAAGCTAGTCTACTTACTTTCAAAGTCCATGCTCTCAGGCAGCCCGCGTGGTGCAGCGGTTTAGCGCCGCCTGCAGCCCAGGGCGTGATTCTGGAGGCTCTGGATCGAGTCCCACGTCAG
Organism: Canis lupus baileyi; assembly: GCF_048164855.1. Classification (NCBI taxonomy): domain Eukaryota; kingdom Metazoa; phylum Chordata; class Mammalia; order Carnivora; family Canidae; genus Canis; species Canis lupus. The sequence continues at coordinate 48,940,723 of NC_132853.1, forward strand.
GCTCTCTGTTATGATGCCTGCTTCTCCCTCTCTGCCTGTGTCTCTGCCTCTCTCTCTCTCTCTCTCTCTCTGTCTCTATGAATAAATAAATAAAATCTTAAAAAAAAAAAAAAAAGTCCATGCTCTCTCTCACTCTCTCCACTGTACCATAGCATTTCAGAGTACTTTTTTACTTGGAAATCAGGAAAAAAAAAACAAAAAACAAAAAACAGCGTTTAATGCCTTCCACTTCCCCTCATGTATTTTCATTTGGTGTGTCACTGTGCTTTCCCTTGTGAGGTCGAACAATTTCTTTTGTATTCATTCAGTGAACAGATACTACACTGCATGAATTACATGAAAGAAGGAAATGATTGGAATTTGAGCCCTTTCTAGATCTAAAATACAACTCTTAATACCAACTGTTACCATGTTGCTGTTGGAAAAGCAAATTTGGTTAAAGTTAATCCACAGGAGACATAGGCAAGAGTGTTGAATAGTTTGTATTAATGGTATTTTTTATTCACTGCTTAGGAATTTTGTTTGTTTGTTTTAACCTTTGACAGGCATTTTAACTGACTTTGCTCCATCCATTTTGTATCTACTTTTGAGAAATTTATATTTTGAGCTAATCATCATTAACAGGTAACACTAGAGTCCATGATTATATTTTTAAGTAATCTCTACACCCACTGTGGGGCTTGAACTCACAACCCCGAGATCAAGAGTCATATCCTCTACTGACTAAACTAGCCAGGTGCCCCTCCATAATTTTTCGATGGAGACAAAGAGTATTTAAAGGAATGATGACCATCTGTTGTAATGTATGTCTGAAGGAGAGTTCTGTAAGATAGCAAAGTATTGCTTCCCTAAAGCTATGATTATTTGGGGGTCAGAGTGGAGGAAGTGTGATGATTAGGCCCCAACATTTTCGGTGAATCACATTAAATGGTTTTACCCCTAGGGGATGATGGAACTAACAAAGAAGCAACAAGCACAGGAAAGCTGAACCAAGAGAATGAGCATATCTACAATTTGTGGTGTTCTGGTCGAGTGTGCTGTGAAGGGATGCTCATCCAGCTGAGGGTAAGTTCAGAATTAGTGGTATAACGTATATCTTCCTTTAATTGTTTTCCAGTGTGGTTCCAAATCCAAATTTACTGTCTTATTCTTTTTCTTTTAGCTAAAAATTAGATGTAAAAATCCTCTTTCCACTAATTGGCAAATGTAGAGTATATTTCTTGAAACATTCGATTTCCCCCTTCAAGGTCTTTATAGTAATAAAAGTTGCAACTATTCTCTTGGTTTTTCAGTTCCTCAAGAGACAAGACTTACTGAATGTCCTGGCCCGAATGATGAGACCAGTGAGTGATCAAGTGGTATGTATTCTTCCTACTGGTTTTCTCTGTACAGATTAAATTCTTAACTTCTTAGAACTTACACCATTCCTTGCCTGGATTCTGTCTGAATTTCAGGCAACTTGTGTTCCTTGCCAAAAGTGGACCCTTTTCTATGTCGATGGATTATTTTCTACTTAGTGTACCAACTATGGGGAGTGGGGAACATGTGCTTTCTGTAGGGAAGGAGATACTACTCTATCAATAGGTAGATTGGCTGAATCCATCTGGATAATGGAGAGGAAACAGTTGTCACAGTTAGTTTGCACTCTCATCTTACTCTGTGCCTTGCTAATGCTTTTATCTTTGATAATAAGGTGGATTTCTTAAATAATTTTACTTCAAATAACATTTTGGGCTGAATGAGTTCAAATCATGATCTAGGGACCTTATTGTTTGGTATACCTTCTTCCCTTTGTTTAAGTCAACATGCTAATCTGCAAATTGTATCCTTTGTCAGAAATACAACATTCCAGCCCTTCCCTTCATTCATTTAATAAGTAATTGTACTGGCTCCTTCTGCTACAGGAAACCAAAATATACAGTCTCTTTTATATGAACTAGTAGAACAAGAGATGTGTGCATATATGTCAAAATACAAAGGAGTATTTGGTAAACAAGTGCTGTATTAGTAATATGATTATGTACTTCGGAATGTCATTGGATTGAAACTCATTGTTATTATTTTATTTTATTATTTTTTTAAGATTTTATTTATTTATCCATGAGAGACACAAGAGAGGCAGAGACATAGGCAGAGGGAGAAGCAGGATCCCCATGGGGAGCACAGGACCCCAGATCACAACCTGAGCTGAAGGCAGATGCTCAACCACTGAGCTACCCAGGTGTCCCCAAGGTTACTATTTTAAAGGTTTCATTTTTAGTTGCAAATCTGTATCTTTTATTCACTTCATTTTGTCTTATATGGCCACTGGTGGTTTAATCTACTAATTTTTAAAGCCTCGTTACTTAAGAGTTCTATCATTTATGGTTAAGAGTCCTATCATTCTTTCTCCTACTAGATACCATCTTACTAGGTAGAAAGGAGGAAATTTTGCTGCATCTTCAGCTATCCTAAATTATTCTTCAGATGTTGTAATCATTTTCAATTTTTTTTCTCCAATTCTTTCTTGAGGTAGATTTAATGTCTTTTTCTCTGAATCAGCCATTGTTTTATCTCTTATTTTTTCTGTAAAGACAGCCTCAATAAACACAAGTCTCTGTATTTTTTAGCCCCTTTTCTGGGTTTTATTTAAGGTGTTGTTTTGTGTAATGTCTGCTCAATGATGAAAGAACAGAAAACCTATCCTTTTAGAGCTGCCATCTTGCCAGGTCTTTCCTGTATTTCTCTACTTTAACACTTCCCTCTACGTACTGATAATTTTTGACCCAGACATCTTAAGATATAGTTAATATGACAAATAGTGCCATGTTTTAACATACCAGGCTCTTGAGGTTTATAACTTTATCTTCCTGGTCCAATGCAGTTATTAAAAATTGTTTATCTGTGGTGTTTACGAACATGAACAGCCAATTCTCTGGTTGTCCAGATACCAGCTGTGGGTCCAACAATTCAGTTCATTTCTGACATTGTACACTGGAGTTAGTGCCAGATTCTACAAGTTAAAGGTCTCAGTCCTGGGGGATCTCTGGTTGGCTCATCAGTTTAGCACCTGCCTTCGGCCCAGAGCGTGATCCTGGAGTCCCGGGATTGAGTCCCACGTCAGGTTTCTGCATGGAGCCTGCTTCTCCCTCTGCCTATGTCTCTGCCTCTGTCTCCTTTATTCTCTCATGAATAAATAAATAAAATATTTAAAATAAAATAAAATAAAGGTCTCAGTCCCACAAGACTGCTCATACTTCAGATGCCACTTGCAAGTCCCAGGCTCTCATACTTCTGAGACTAGCTGGCTATAAATCAAAAGTTCCCATGGCCCTCCTTTCGGGTTCAGTAATTTGCTAGAATGGCTCATAGAACTCAGGAAAGCTTTAGTTATATTTACTGGTTTATTATAAAGGATACAATTCAGGAATAGTCCAATGGAAGAGAGGCAAGATATGGGCATGGGGATGGTATACAGAGGGCTCCCAGGCCCTTTCTGGGTACTCTATCCTCCCAATAAGTCCAGTTGTTCAGCAACTTGAATTTCTAGAGCTTGAGTTCCTCTTTTCAAGGTCATTTACGTTGTTGGCAGAAGTCCGGTCCCCATGGTTGTAAGTCTCCATTTTCTTACTGTTGCCAACTGGAAACCATTCAGTTCCTAGAAGCCATTCTGAGGTCTTTGCCATAGCCCCCCACCCAAGCCCTTTCCTACTTCAAGACTTTATTGGGCCTAGTTCCTTTTAAAGGCTCACTTGATTGGTCATTCCAAGATAAAGTCCCTTTTGACTAACTCAGTGTCATCTGATCAGCAGGCTTCTGACACAACATAATCATGGGAGTGATAGCCATCATACTCACAGGTTCCTCTCACATTCAAGGGAAGAATGTAGACCTCAGGGGGTGGGACTCTCAGGGGCCATCATAGAACTCTGCATATCACAGAATCTAACAGGTGAATTCTGTTGTTGTTGTCTTTAAGCAAATAAAAGTAACCATGAATGATGAAGACATGGATACCTATGTATTTGCTGTTGGCACTCGGAAAGCCTTGGTGCGACTCCAGAAAGAGATGCAAGATCTGGTATGTCTCATTTTTCCAACTCAAATACATGGAGAATTGTTCCTCTTTATTACATAGGCAGTCAACTTCAAAACATAGGGTAATTATATCACTTGAATTGTTTTTGTTTTTGTTTTTTTTTTAAGATTTTACTTATTCATGAGAGACACAGAGAGAGTCAGAGATAGGAGAAGCAGGCTCCTTGCAAGGAGCCCGATATGGGACTTGATCCTGGGACTCCAGGATCACACCCCAAGCCGAAGGCAGACGGTCAACACTGAGCCACCCAGGTGTTCCTATCACTTGAATTGTTAAGCACAACTTTGAAATAGGTCAGAACATACTCTCTTGAGGGGAAAAAAAAAGTTTGTGCATAATAAAATTTGTCTTACCTTCAATTGCTTTTTCTTCTAGAGTGAGTTTTGTAGTGACAAACCTAAGTCTGGAGCAAAGTATGGACTGCCAGACTCCTTGGCCATCCTGTCAGAGATGGGAGAAGTCACAGAGGGAATGATGGATACAAAGGTAAATGCAATAGAAGACATACATTTGCAGACCTTAGCGTTTACAAGGCACTCCCCCTAAAAGTCACACTGTGCTAGTTCTTCATTTTATGGCAATGCTGTATTCCTTTCCCACACAAACATTAAAATACCTTCTTTAGCAGTAGATTAACTTACAAAAAACGAGTTTGACTAGTCAAGTAATTTCTCTCTGAATCAAGAGAAAATTATTCCTAGGATTGCTAATGGTTTTCAAGTTTTTGTAGAAGGACTACAGGATTAATCCTCATCACCATGTCATTTAGTCCATTAGTGTAGATGCATAGGGAATCTTTTTTTTCTATTGGTTGTGGAATGGTAGGAGTACATCTTAGCATCATAAAAATATAGAGTAGCTCAAAGACGGTTCTAATGTAAATTCAAGGTGATGTGTTTATGACGATCCCCTGAAATTATTTTAGATTTTATCTTCATGCATTTGTTCTTGTTTTAGAACATTATTTTGAGACATATGTTCAGCTGCTCATAGAAGAAATTTGATCATTGGTGTGACTAAAGAAAGGTACTAGTTTCTTTGTAGAGAGATCCCTTCTCTTATTTAAACTTTATTTTTAAAAAGCTTTAGCCTTAATGCTGTTGTGAAAAAGCAAGGAGGATTAAGGAGTGAATATCTTTATGAAAAAAGGGAAATGCATCAAATCCTACTTTAAAATTTTTTTTTCTTTTTTTCAGATGGTTCACTTTCTTACACACTATGCTGACAAGATTGAATCCGTTCATTTTTCAGACCAGTTCTCTGGTCCAAAAATTATGCAAGAGTACGTATGAGATAAAAATATTGAAGTTAATTGTCCCTACTAGCTTTCTTTGTTGAAACACCTGCAAGGTGCTTCTCCAATTTTTCTTACCAAATGAGTGAGGAAAGTTGATGACAGGCATTCTAAGTTTTCCTTTGCTTTGCATGTGTCATGAAAGTAATTGAAAACCTATGGGAGACAAACAGATAAGCCTCCCAGATTGCAATATGTCATCACATTATGCACCAGCCACTCAGTGGGATGGATGAAACTCTTACAGAATGGCAAATACTAAGAAAATGTAACTGCTAATTTCTTTATCCGTTGTAGTAGTTTATTTTTCCTTTTTAAATTTATGATATGAATCTGTGATTTTGACTTATGTCTGATTAGAGATATCTGCATTTTATTTCATGACCTTTTCTGGTTTCATTTGTTATATTTTTTTCCTAGTATATTATCAGATGCTCTCAATGTGCATAGCGTTCCTGGCTTTAGAGTAACATTGTTTGAATGTTCATATTCAGAGCTTAAATTTGTTATTTGTAATCAGATCCTTTCTCAGGAGTGGATACTTATTTAAGTTTACCCTTGATGTAGAATTGGCTCTGACCTAAATTTTTGGTTAAGGGCTTTCCTTTCATAAGCTGTGGAGTTAAGAACAGTTAAAAGCCAATCTGGATTTTAGTTCTGTGTCAGAATTATTCGGGTCTTTATGCCTATGGATAGATAGTGTTGCATCATCCTTGCCTTGCTCAACTCAGTAACAACACTGTGGGCACGTGACATTCATGGAGCCTTTTTTGTATGAGGGGAGGAGAGGAGGGTTGATAGAGATTACAAAAGGAAATCTTTGGTGAGTCAGAACTAAATTATATATGCTATAGTAAATCATTTCTAAATATATTCTGAGCCTAACTCAAAAATAAGATGCTTCATTATAGAAAGAGGAGTTGGAAGTAAAACATAAAAATCCATCAAAATAAGCAAAAATATTATTTAAAATGTGGGCCTCATACTTAAACATAGGCTCATTTCTGGCTCCCCAGGTGAGAGGACTATATCCTGATGCCTGGGAAGCTTCACTGGAGGTGTTCAAGTATAGGATAAAGATCACTTGGGAATGCATCCATCAGATAAGACAAGTGGACCAAGGGACCTGTAAAGCTCCTTCAGCTTCTGAGATTATATTTAACTTGGGGATTCCAAGCCAAATACTGTACTGATTATCTGCACATATCTATTCATCTAAGTGAGTTGGGTGATTTATGTGAATGGAAAGTATCTTTCTTGTGTTCTTTCTAAATAGCCTTTCTTTTATAACAGGGAAGGTCAGCCTTTAAAGCTGCCTGACACTAAGAGGACACTATTGTTTACATTTAATGGTAAGTGCTCTGTGGTCTTGCCTGGGTTCATTTTCTGTGAGATGATTATCTTAAGGAGAATATTGTTCCCTCCTAAAGGATAGCCATAAAAAACTGCATTAAGCTTGCCTGCTTATTGGTTTTGGGATTTCTTCAATAAGAGATCCTTTTATTTATTTTAATTTCTATTTTCTGCTGCATTTTAGCTGTCTATGACACTTGGAGAAAGAAGTCTATTAATACAAAAAAAGTGGGGGGTGGGGTGGGAAGAAAAAAAAAAAAAAAAAGTTGGGTGGGCCCAGAAGTATTAATGTTGCCATTAACTCAATAGGAAAATGTCTTTGTTTTCCAGTGCCTGGCTCAGGTAACACTTACCCAAAGGATATGGAGGCTTTGCTACCCCTGATGAACATGGTGATTTATTCTATTGATAAAGCCAAAAAGTTCCGACTCAACAGAGAAGTAAGACCCACAGCTTTTATTATAAGTTGGCATCTTTTATTTTGTTTCCCCCCCAGGGGAGTCAGAGAGCAATGATTTTAGCGATTGTATCTTTGCTAGTTTGCTAGTTGACCTAAAGTGCTAAATGGGAATAGTCTTATAAAAGTATTCCTATAAAAAAATAATACTAAATGGGACGTGGTTCTGTTGGATTGAAATGGATTTCTTATGAACGCTTTGTTTCTTGGGGAGAAGGGCAAACAGAAAGCAGATAAAAACCGAGCTCGGGTAGAAGAAAACTTCTTGAAGCTGACACACGTGCAAAGACAGGAAGCCGCGCAGTCTCGTCGTGAGGAGAAGAAAAGAGCAGAGAAGGAGCGAATCATGAATGAGGAAGATCCTGAGAAACAGCGCAGGCTGGAGGTAAGACAGACTTTTCTTATGCTTGGTAAAACTAGGATTTAGAAGGATGCCTATTATGCCATTTGACCGTGAAGGTAAATTCTGTGTAGGAGTGTACACAGGCCTAAAAGTTGAGCATTTCTCTGCACTTGGGACATTATTAGTTGTGATAGCACTATTAAGAAAAATAAATAATCTGTCCCTTTCAAACCAGGTTAGATTGAGTCTGTGATCTTAGAGAATGATATAAATTAGCCTTCCCCAGCACAATCCCATTTTGAAAGTTCCACCAGTACAAGCCAAGTTAAGTACAAGCCAAGTACTTAACTGAAGTAGAAAGAAATTAGGAATTTTAATAGAAGACAGAACATATGCCCTATGGTCCAAATGTATCTCATTTTATAAAATGTTTAATTTGCTTATAGAATTAGAGAATCTGAATATTTTTTGTTTGTATTTTTGTTTTCTATTTTGTACACAACTGGGATCTCAAACTCAAGAGCTTTTTAGGCTGTAGTATGTTATGTTTGAAACATCAGCATGTTCTCACATTTTTGTGAAGTAAGATGCAATAGTCTAGCTCTACAGTTTTAAACCTTGTAAATGCTAGTCAAAAAAAAGAAGAGAACAAAGTTCTGGGAGATGTGAGTTCTAACAAGAATAATTTTGAGAATGGAAGAAAATCAGGAGACCTCCTGGCAAGAAACAGTGAGGCGGCTATGTAGCGCCATGGGAGTGTCACTCCCATGGAGTGTCACTAATGTGTTGAGGAAAGTTGCCCGGGATACTCAGGCCTCCTCACCATTTGTCATTTGATTTTGTTCGTTTTCCCATAAAAGTGGTGTTAACAATAATGGTTCAGTTCTTCAGGGGTACTTAAGAGCACAGCTATGGATGGATAAACATTCAGGCTTCCATGCTGTAGAGGTAGTTTTTTCTGAGCTAGTGTTGAAACCTAACACAATCAATACTTCTCAAACCAATTTACAAATGACCCTTTGAGACATAATTTGTAATACTATCAATAACCGTATGTGCTACATGCTTCTGTTTTTCCTATTCTGTATCTTCTCAGTCCTCTAGTGGAGGAGTATGTTTCTCAGGATATTTCTACCTCAAACTTCTAAAAAAAATTAAGTTTGAGATTGCCACTGAAATAATCTTTAATCAGATGTGATGGCTAGTAACCAACCAGTGAAGTCATACTTTGACTTGGTCTCTAAGGCTTCCCTTAGTACAGATAACAATAACCAGTGACTTTTGCCACTAAAATAATGTGTTTGGAGCTCCTTTTTCTCTTTCAATATAACCTAATTCATAAATAAAAATATGATAAAAACTCCCAGTTTAACATTATGCATTAAAGTATTGTGCTCAGGTTTAATATCTATGCTTATAAGAAGAGATGCCCAATTAACAGCCTGAAAAAGGAGATCTTAAGCTTTTCTGAATTGAAGTACAAATCCTTGGCAGATACACATAGATGTTATGATGAAAGCTGGATTAGTGTTTCTTGAGTATAGTAAAAATCAGAATAACAAAGCTGCTTAAATATAGCGTTTAATTTCTTTCTAATTTGAGATTAGTTACTGCTACTTCATTTTTTTCTGCTACTTCATTTTAAGCTGATTTTCATTAACCAACATAGATATTAGCAATTTTTATAACTGTCTTTTAGAAAGTTATTTATGGTACAAGCCTGGGTTTTTGAATAATAATATAGGCAGTATTCTAGTTTTGATTTTTTTTTTTCTAGTTTTGATTTTTTATGTGTACTTAGAGCTTAGTTTGGATTTCCTTTCTCTAGGAAGCTGCCTTGAGGCGTGAGCAAAAGAAATTAGAGAAGAAGCAAATGAAAATGAAACAAATCAAAGTGAAAGCCATGTAAAGTCATCCCAGAGATCGGAGTCCTGATGCCACCTGTAAGCTCTGAATTCACAGGAAACAAAAAATACCAATTTCTCATCTTAAAATTCAAACACTCTCAAGTGACTAAGAAATCCTTATTTCATCATCTGTTCTGTTTTTGATATGGAATTTTACAGAGGTTATAGATGCAATGGAAGGACTCTGTTTCAGTATTTCTCTTCCAGATAACCAAATTATTTTGATTACTTTATAAAAGGAATGATATATATGTGTAGTTTTAAAATATTTTTAAAATTATAACATGAATCATCAGTGCTTTTAGTGCTTTGATGTTTGAAGAAATATCATGAAATTTATAGATACATAATTAGATTGTTGCTTTTTGTTTAAACTGGGTAGTTGCAAAGGCTATGAAGACTGACTCTAAGCCAAGATTCCACAAATAACTATTGGAATTGCACAATAAACATTGCTTGATGTTTTCTTCTGTGTGTACATTAACCTTGTAAAAAAATTAAATTTAGAACACTATATGTGGTATTGAAATTTCAGGGACTCAAAACATAATGTAGTTCAGTGTATGTTTTGTAGGTGGGAGGTGCTGATGACAGTGTTATATCTCTAAGACTTAGGATACTCACATGTACATGGAAAATTCTAAGGATAGGTAGCACAGGAGCACAGTTTTTTCCTTACCTGATACCACAAGCTAATGACAATGTGAATGCTGTATTTAAGTGGTTGTACGTTTTCCTTGAGTAACAAATGCATGAAAAATTCACTGCTTCACCTAGATCAGATCAGTGGTCTATGTGAAGTTACATGTTTTTCCTTCTTGGTTGTTGCAAACTATTGGATGTTCATGGAGAAGCTCTATTCTCTGTGTTATGGCTGTGTCCCTTTGCTTTTCCTTCTGCTTTTATTTCTTCCACAATTGAGGCTGGGTATATTCTTTTAAAGAAATAGCCATGAATATGCATAAATATACTTTTAAAAATGAGCTTTCCTAAACCATTGAGAGTTCTTTCTGCCTCTTGGGGAAGGAACTCTTGGGGGAGAGGCCCATCTATCTGCACGAGCATTTAGCTTGTTCAGATTTCTGCATTTTATAAATGCTTCCTACTAAGAAAGCATTTTTTAAGTCACTGCTTGTACCAGGTAATTTTTGCTGGGGATGGGAAAAGGTTGGGTTTTTTTGGTGGGAGAGGGGTGGGTGGATATTTTTTTGTTGATGCTTTATGTGCAGGTGTGTTCTGAGGCAATAACAAGTTGCTGTGAAAGCAGTATGTGCTGCTGCCTTTGTAACTGCATGAAAACTTTTCACATGGATTTTTCTCTAAATTAATGCAGAAATGTGTAAACTGGGAGATGCAAATGTAATATTTTTTTTAACAGTTCATGAAATTAAGTTATTAAAATAACAAAATAACATAAGATTTAATTACTTTAATGCTATATAATTCTAGAATTAGCCTTGTTTTACAAAGTTTAAAATACATTTTAGAAATCAAAGTTGATATGCTTAGCTATCTTTTGATTAATAAGAGCTTTCTTAAAGTCCCACACATTTGGACCATGGCAGCTAATTTTGTAATTCAAGCATTCATATGAACTACCTATGGACATATATTAAACTAATTGACAAAAATCTCAGAGTGCCGCCTTTACTTTTCTGGGGTTGCCCTACAAGAGTATAAACCCATAGGAATGCTCTTTCTGTTCAACAGATGTCAGCACTGAAATGCTTTACCTTCCAAAGAGTTGGCCTTGATAATAATCCTTTAGTTTGTTACCAGTTATTTTTAGAATGTTTTCTATTTTTAGAGCTCTATATATTATTAATGGGCTCCTCCCCAAAGTCCACCTCTTCAGTTAAGACACCATTATCTCTCCTATGAATGAGAGGAGAATATTGTTGACTGCCACACGTTTGAACACCACTGAGCCCTCCTTTTCTGCATTGCCTGGCCACTTGCAAAACAGGCACTGGACTGGAAGATAAAGACCTGACTGTAGTGCCAGCAAAATCAATACTAAGCCCTTGACTTTGGGCAAGTCATTAACTTCTTTGAGTCTCTGTTCTGTTCTTCTTCGTACAAAGTAAGGATAGTAACTGTTTTCTTCCCTATCCCACAAGTAGGTCAACACCAAAAGATAATATGTGTAAAGTTCTCACATAAAGCACTTTAAAAATGTGAGGTATCACCTAGGACTTTTCTCTAAGTGGTGCATTTTTGCTTTACTCCCTTTTGTTTTCCTTCCTCCCAATGGAAACCAAGCAGATCCTTTCAGAGTTCTCTAACTTTATCTATAAAATATGACAGGGTATTTTGGAATGGAGGTTGGGGAATAATACCTTTCTGTTTCCTTAGTAATAGAACCTTTTCCTATCATGGATTAAAAGTTGAAACTCTTTAAATGAGACTTAGACCAAAGAATCACTGATTGGTATTCTCATTCCACCCATCCAATAGGAATAGACACATGAAAGTTATTTAGAGCAGTGTTATACAAAGAATCTATTGGTTTTGGTGGGATGGGTAAAATACTGTATTTTATCATCCCAGATTCTCTTTTCTATGTTCCTGTTCCTACTCATTTTAAGTGATTTGAAAGGATGTAAAAGGGAGGAAGCAGTTATACCCAAAAGAGTGGCTTCTACTACAGACTGCTAAAACAATTAGTGGAAAGTATTAGTTTCTGGAGGTTGGTGATTAGCGAAAGATTTATTTCCATTTGGAAGAAAGTATAGGGTTTTAATCCGTTGACAACAAGTTGAATGCCATCTTGGCTCCATTAACTGAAAATAACCAATTTCAGAAGAAAACGGACTTTTTCCCCCTGAAAAGCAGAAACTTGCATCTACTATGCCACTTTTAATGGATTTTGTTTTTATTTTCATCTTTTAAAATTAACTGTCAAATAAATAAAATTAACTGCCTTTTAAAATTTCACCCATCTGGTTTTATCCAAATAGTGGGACTTTTATTTATTTAAGACACCTAGGCCTTTTTAAATGATTAGTTCTTATCACATTTTGAGCTTAAATGCTTAAATTTCTTTCTTCTGCATCTTTTTCTTCTATGTAACTATCAGAACATTTGTAGCAAAGCTAGAAGCCAGCTTTCTGCTTCAGAAAAGAGCCCTGGGTTTGTAACAGGGATGCTGGTGCCGTCCTAGTGCTTGAACAAGTCTGTTTCCTCCTCCATGAGTGGGCATTCTCCACTTTTCCCCCTTCTGAAATGGCTGTTCAGAGGATATAAGACAGCATGTGTAATGTGCTTTTGAGATAAAAGATGTTCTATAAATTAAATAACCCTGTTCAATTCACTAAACCAAAAGTCATAAGCATTTCTCTCACTTGAGTATCTTAGGCAATTAGTGTTACCTTACCTTTCTGACAATTTATATGATATCTTGAAGAGGCCAGTGCACTTAAACTGGATGCCTAGAGTTCAAAGCAAAACTTTCTCATCACAAGTCAAAAACAAAGCAGGGAGTCTTTGTAAACTCTGAAAGTTGACCTTTCATATCACTGATTTTCTAAATTATCCGGATTTAGGAGGCCCTTTTGCAAGGAAAACTAAAGTGAATGGAAATTTGCTCCTTGGAACAATCACAACTGAAGTTGTGCCTAAAGTTTCTCTTATTAGCTTTTGTGGGCAGTCGTGAAGATGGTGAGACCTTTTGGCCTCCTTGGCAGATTAACATCCAGTTAGAAAGTGACATGGCTGCTGGGATAGGTGTGCTGGGAAGAGCCTTTATGTTCTAATTCCCCAGAGCAGTGGCTGCATCATTTGGCATCTTTTCAGGCACTGAAAAGATGTGGTCCAAAGACCACGTGTGAAGAAGGTGTCCTCTTCTAAATAACACCAAGAATTTTACTTCAATTTTTAGCAGCTTCCTTCGTCAGTTTACCATTTGCTGCAGAGAGAGGCCTCTTTGAAAATGAGAGAACAGCGTGGATCTTGCTTTAGAAAATTAAAGCACTAGATGAGATCAAAGTGATATCAGTATGTAAAACTGAATGAGGTCCTGGAGTCACCGGCAAAGTTCACATTCACCTATTTTCGTTCAGTTTGGATGTAGCTGAATTCTTTCATCTTGGAAGTTGGGCCAGTATAAATCTGTGTCATGGGACAGAGCTGCGAAGAGCCTGTGACCCATCCTTGCTGGGATCCATCCAACTTTGGACACAGGTGCCATCCCGAGTAGGTCCCTGGAAAGACGAAGCCCCACAGGAGTCTCACTCTGCTCAGGCTTGCTTCCCGCTCAAGGCAAACCTGACGGGGGTCTGCAGAACATGCCCCTCAGGCTTGTGCACAAGGAAGGATCCAGGGACAAAAAGATCCAGAAGTGGGGGGAAAAAAGTTTCCGTTAGCTGAGCTGTTTTCCTCCTTTTACAAATAAGGAACCTGAGGCACAAGGAGTGGGTTTCCCCTTTGCAGTTTGCCAGTCTGGGGCTGGAGGGGCGTTTGGGAGGTCTTCAAAGAAAAGTGCGAGACGGTTTTTCCATTCAGGTACTACCACACAAAATGAAAAAAAAATTTTTTTTTCTTAAGTAGCTAAATCCTCAGCCAAGTGTTTGTTTGCCTTACTCTAGTTACCGCCCCGCCCGACTCTTCATTATTGAGATCATCCTACTTCCTTCCTGCTGCAGGGGCGGGGAGGCTCCGCGGAGCCCCCTGCCGACCAGCTTCGCCTTCGGCTTCCACACACTAGGGACAGGGACCCCTCCCTCGGGGCGCGACGCGCGGACCGAGCTAACCTAGAACCTAAGACGCGCTCGCCGCGCGGCGAGTGCCGAGGACCTGCCGCCAGAGCCCCGCGCCGCTGAGGAGACGCCGGACGCGCTCAGAGCCGGGGGGAGCGGGGCGGGGGCGGGGGCGGGGGCGGGGGCGGGGGGGCGGGGCTTCCTTACCCGCTCCGGGGTGGAGCCGGGGCGGGGCGGAGCTCTCCAGCCCTCCCCGGGTCCCGCTACTGCGCATGGCACGTTGCGTACCTCCCCCCACCCCCAGCAACCGGCCTGGCTGCGCGGCCCTAAACTAAGGAGGCGGAGCTGAGACGGGGTCGGGACTGCTTGCTAACTCCAGGACCAGGTACCGGGCTGGCGGGGCCGCCTGGTGCGCTCCAGGGACCGGTCCCTTCTCGCCCTGACGCCGATTCCATCTCCTCCGGGGCGGGCCTTCGTCAGATCGGCCATCCCGGCGCCCCCTCGCCCTCCACGGGCCCCTTTGCACCCAGTCCTCCTCGATTTCCCGCAACGAGGGGCTGCAGCCCGAGAGCAGAGTAGGCTTGGGCCTGCCTGGGAGACCCTGGAGCGGAGATGCCGGGCGAGAGGGGCGAGCGCCTGTTTTCCGTACCCTTCTTCCCCCCTGACTCCTAGGTGGGGAGCTTGGGGCCCAGGTGTCAGTTTGTCCTGTCCAAAGAGGAGGCCGATCCTGTGCTGACCTGACCTTCTGTCCCATCCCACCACCCCAATTCCCATCTCTCCCAGGCTGGACCGGCAGCGAATCAAGCCCCCTTAGGAGAGAGATTTAGGGGACTCCCTGAATCAGCAAAAACAAAGAGCTTCTAATGTCTTGTTTTCCAAGAATGTTTGGGTGCCCACAGATTAGGGGTGGAGATGGGCGGTGGGGGTAGGGAAGTGAGCGCGAGGAAAGGAGAGTGGTTAAATAAAATTGTTCCAGTTTCCAGGAAATGGGGGACTAATTTTTCTGCCCAGCCTTCTTTTAAGATAACCTAGCATATTCTAACTTGACTTTCCCCAAAAAGGAAAAGCCGTTCGAATTGGTCCTTTTCTTACTGTATAATACCTGTTGAAGTAGAACCATATTCCAGTGTGTATTTGAGGCATTAGGACAGTTCTTTGACTGATTCATGCTGTTGAAAGACACCCAAGATTGTTTCTTATTCTTGAGAATTGAAGAAGCTGAGTCTCATTTGGTTACCTGCCTTAGGCCAAGAGCCTACTCAGCCATTTGTTACAGTGCTGAACTTAAGTCTATTCCCTAACCCTTCAAACAGGTTTCTTAGGGTATTGTGACTCAGATGTTAGTGTTTGTAGTTGTAACCGCAGACCTGGATGAAATTTAGAAAAACAGTGACAAAAATAGGGGAAAAGGAAAAAAAAATAATAAATCAAGGTGAATTAATTCTTTTCTATACTATTTGGCATCTGGTCAGCAGCACTGTCAAATCAGGTGATGTCTTCTCAGTCAGTCATCATTGTATCTTTGTAGACACTTTCCCCTGGACTGCTCTATAATCACTGTGGTTGCTGGAGCACAGGCTTTGGAGCAGATCTAACTGGTCCTCTGCCACTTGCCCGTGTAATTTTGGGCATTTAACCTCTCTGAGCTTTTAAGTTCCTGATCTGTAAAATGAGGAAGATAGTACTTATTGTGAGCTGATCTGTGTGAAGCGTTTAGCACAGATCCTTGCACCTCGTAAGTTCACCATAAATGCTTGCTGCTTTTATTATTTTTGCGATTAACAGTTTAACAGATACGGGAGTGCCCATCTCATATGTTGGGCACAATAGCCCCTGGTAATGCAATAGTGAGCAAGATGCATTGGCAATTAGCATTGTGGTAAGTGTGAGGGTTGAATATGGAGGCTGACACCTAACATGTAGGGGAAGGGGAGGCGGGGGGCAGTTAGAGAGGACTTCTGTAGCACAGGACACCTGAGATGAGTAGTAAGGAACTACAGGTTAAAGGTAACAAGGCCAAGGGAGCAAAGGTGGTCCAAGAGGGGAAGAAATTAATTTTTTCTTTGGACTCCCATTTCCTACCTGCCCTCAGGTATGATGTCCCCAATATAGACCTATCCCAAGGCTTGCTTCCCAGCCTTCTGCTTTTCTCTCCGCATTTTTTTCAGTGCATTTGTCACTTGTATAGCTTTGGCGCTATCTCCCAGGCCCACATAGTCATCTCTAATGTGTCTCTTAAGCATCAGTCTTACTTTTCTAACCAACTGCTATATCTTCTCACTTGAGATACATAACTATTTTCTCAACCTCAACATGATTTAAAAACTCGAACTCATCTTTCCACTAGAACCGCTTCCACCTCTGAGTTTCCTGTTTTGTCGCTGACACACTGTTCTTTCCCAGTTACTTGGGAAAAAAAAAATCGGAGTCATTCAAGTTGTCTACAGTAGAATAGGTTCCCGATAAGGTAGTAAGTCTCTGGCTGGGGAAGTTTTCAAGCAGAGGCTAAATAATCTTACATCCAGGAGTTTGTGAAAGCTGTTCCTCCGAAGGGTGGAGGATGGGCTAGATGACTTATGATGTCCTTACTAACTAAATATAATTTCTTTATTTTCCCTTCATTTCCTATCCATCTGTTTCTTAACGTTCCCTCTGCTACAACTCTTATCACACCAAATATGGCCCATATAATTGTGTTCTAACTGGAATTCCTTTCTCTGAGGAATTCCAGAGAATTCCCTTACCTTCTCCCATCCCTTTGCAGATTAATATTCCTTAGAATATTTCTAGAACAAGGCTTCTCAAACATTAGTACGATGGTCCACAGATCAGCGACATAATCATCATCTGGGAGTTTATTAGAAGTACCAGGCCCCGCTCCAGACCTTCTAAATCAAAACATGCACTTTTTTTAAAAAAAAACCTGCACTTTTAATAAGATCCTCAATTTATTTGAATGCACAATGAAGTTTGAGAGACTAGACTATCTTAGACCACTGTTTTGTGTTTGTCACCATTCTGGTCAAAACCTACAGTGGCTTCCTAGTGCTGAAGAAAATCGATGCATATAAGGCCTCTTCATTGTTCTCATTTATCTGGAGTTAGTTGTGCTTCTATAACTGGCCTCACATTAAGTGGAGAAAATAGGGATCCCTGGGTGGCGCAGCGGTTTGGCGCCTGCCTTTGGCCCAGGGCGCGATCCTGGAGACCCAGGATCGAATCCCACATCAGGCTCCCGGTGCATGGAGCCTGCTTCTCCCTCTGCCTATGTCTCTGCCTCTCTCTCTCTCTCTCTGTGACTATCATAAATAAATAAAAATTTAAAAAAATTAAAAAAAATAAGTGGAGAAAATATGCAAAGTGCTAACATACTTCTCGGTACTTTGGGTCAGTCAATCAACATTACTGAGTGCCTACTCTATGACAGGTAGGCACTATTCTAGAAACTGGGAGATACACATGTGGACAAAACAAAGTAAGCACTAAAAATCAGTAGCTACTACTATTTCATGCTTGGAATTCCTCCTATTTGACATTGAAGCCCCACCCCTTCAATAAAACTATCCAGGTCTATCTCAGCTTATAGTAACCATCTTCCCTTTTCCTGAACACTGTAAGGGCTTGCCCATTTCTGCTTGTGCATTCCCCAGACCTTGCCGAATTAAAAATTTTTGAAGATGGGAGTTTGAACATCCATAGGTTTTTTATAACTATGCAAGTTAATTTGAAACACATCCTGGGTTGAGAACCAATGTTCAGATAATTAAAGAAGCTGTTGATGTGGTAGTCTAGGACCAGTTCTTAGGTTTGTTATATTAATTTATATGGTGTTTAGGGATTGACTTTATTTTCTATTTCCAGTATTTTCCAGAGCTGGACAGTTCTGCAGATAACAATCATCTTTTTATCTACATTAATATTCTATTTTCTTTCTGTTATAGACTACAAATGGATATGGATCCTGTTTCCTCTTAAGTTTCTTTTGTACAATGCTTTGTGTTTAATGTTATTAAATAATTTGCACTCTAATAATCTTTTTATTTTTCAAATTTAGTCAATATTTTTACTATTTCATGCCAGGATAAATGATTCTCAACATGGTGATGATCTTCTATGAGAAGATTAGGATAGGGGTGAGGATAAATGCAATTTGATAAAAATCTATAGGTGATTTCGATTAAAAACCATTGCTTTGATTTCTAAGCAGTTCAAAGGATTCCAAGAACTCTATGTACCTGATTAAGTTTGTATTCCCATTGCTATACTATATACTACCACAATCCCTCAAAACTCCAACCCACCTAAAAAAAAAGAAGAGAAATGTGGCAGGGATTCTTCAAAGGTATTTCCGATTATTTATTTTAGTCATTTTACTTTTAAAATAATTTTTGTTGAGATATAATATACCTACAATAAAACACACCTACATTAAATGTATGGTTTGTTGAGTTTCAACAGATACATTTGTGTAACTACTATGCAATCAAGGTACAGAAATTTCCATCACCCAGAAAGTTCTTATGCGTCTCTTTGAAATTAGTTCCTCATCTCACCCTTGGTCCCAGGCAACCAATGACCTGCTTTGTGTCATATTTTTACTTTTTCTGGAATTTCATGTATATGGAAACAATATGTATATTTATATCTGACTTTCACTTAACATGATATGATTGTATTTATGTTTGTTCCTTTTTATTGCTGAGTAGTATTACACATTTTTTTTTTTTTTTTTACTTATGAGTTGATAGACATTTGGATTGTTTCCAGGTTGGCACCATTGTGAACATTGCTGTTATGAATATTCATGTACCAGTCTATGTGAACATATGTTTTTATTTCTCTTGAATAGATTACCTAAAGCAGACTTAATTGGGTCATGGGAAACTAAACTGTTTTCCAAAGCGGTTGTTAGACTAGTTTGCATCCCCATCAGCAATGTTTGAGTTTCTGTTGGTAGGTATCCTTGTCAACACTTGGTATTGTCGGTCTTTATTTTTAGCCATTTTTAGCCATTTTTGTAGGTGTGTGTAGTGGTATCTCATTGTGGCTTTATATACATTTCCCTGATGACAAATGATACTGAGCATCATTTCATGTGCTTAGTGGCCATTCCTATATCTTCTGTTCATATCTGTTGCCCATTTTTTAAATTGAGTTGTCTTATTGAGTTGTAGAAGTTCTTTAAATATTCTGTATATAGATTGTTTTGTAGACACATGTGCATGCTCGCATGACTCACACACACACACACACACACACACACAGTTTCCTCCCAACTTATTTTCTTAGTGGTGTCTTTTGAAGGCAGAAGTTTTTAATTCTCAAAAAGTTTAATTTACCATATATTTTTTTTTTTACTTCATGTTCTTGATGTTCCTTTTTAAAAATTTTACTTATCCCAATATCATGAAGATTTTCTCCTTTGTTTTATTTGGTAGTTTTAACTTTTTCTTTAGTTCTGTGATCCATTTCAAGTTAATTTTTATGTATCGTATAAGGTAGAGGTGAAAGCTCACTTTTTTAATTAGATATTAAGTTGTATCTAAATTATTTTTCCCCCATGGAATTGCTCTGGTCCCTCTCTTGAAAATTAATTGACCATACATGCATGGATCTATTTCTGGATTCTCTGTTCTGTTTCATTTATCCATTTGTCTATCCTTAGACCAAAGTACACTGTCTTGATTACTATAGCATTAAAGTAAGTCTGGAAATCAGATAATGTAAGTCTTCTTTGTTCTTTTTCAAAATCATTTTGGTTACTTCAAGTTTCTTGTATTTCCATATGAATTTTAAAATCAGCCTATGAATCTCTTTTAAGAAGTCTTCTGGAATTTTGATGGGATTGCACTGAATCTATAGATCAATTTGGAGGGAGTTGACCTCTTCACAATATTGAGTCTTCCAGTCTATGAACATAGCATGTCTTACTTATGTTTAATACCTCTTAGCACTGTTTTGTAATTTTAAACATACAGGTTCTTATTCATAATTTTTAAAAAATATTCCTAATTTATGTTTTTGTTGGAATTGTAGGTACTTTCATTTTTCTAAATTTCATTTTCTAATTGTTCATTGCTAGTACATAGAAACATAATTGGTTTTTTTAATAAATTTATTTTTTATTGTTGTTCAATTTGCCAACATATAGAATAACACCCAGTGCTCATCCTGTCAAGTGCCCACCTCAATGCCCGTCACCCAGCCACCCCCACCCCCCGCCCACCATAATTGGGTTTTGTAACTGACCTTTTTTTTTTTTTAATTTTTATTTATTTATGATAGTCACACAGAGAGAGAGAGAGAGGCAGAGACATAGGCAGAGGGAGAAGCAGGTTCCATGCACCAGGAGCCTGACGCGGGATTCGATCCCAGGTCTCCAGGATCGCGCCCTGGGCCAAAGGCAGGTGCTAAACCGCTGCGCCACCCAGGGATCCCATAACTGACCTTTCTAAATTCATTTTTTTAGGTCTAATTTTTTTTTTTTTGTAGAATACTTAGACTTTTCTACATACACAATAATGTTGTCTATGAATGAAAAGTTTTACACCTTCTTTTCCAATCTGTATGCTGTTTGTTTCTTTTTTTTCTTTTTTGCATTGGTCAAAGCACTAGTACAGTGATGAACAGAATTGATAAGAGCAGACATTATTGTTTTGCTTCTGTTCTTAGAGGAAAGTCACTAATTATTTTTACTATTAGGTATGATGTTAACTATACATTTTTCATACATATCTCTATTATTTTTAAAGATTTAATTTATTTAAGAGAGAGTGCAAGTGGGAGGAACAGCAGAGGGAGAGGGAGAACCAGACTCTGCACTCAGTGTGGAGCCCAATGCAGGGCTTGATTTTGACCCTGAAATCATGACCCGAGCTGCAATCAAGAGTCTGACACCCAGCTGACTGAGCCACCCAGGTGTACTATTCATACATATCTTATACCAAGTTGAGTTGGTAAATTCTATTCCTGTTCTATTCCTATTTGACTATTCCTAGTTGGTTTTTTTTTTAAATCATGAATTGGTATTGAATTTTTTTCAGTTGCTTTTTCTCCATCTGTTGAGATGATTATATATATTTTTTATTGTTTACTCAGTTACTCTGGTAAAATTACATTGATTCTTTTTTTTTTTTAAGTAAGCTCTGTGTCCAACATGGGGCTTAAACTCATGACCCTGATATCAAGAGTTCATTTTTTTTCTCCCCACCCCACCATTTTTTTAATTCCTTAAAATTGGTTGTTTTTTTATTTGCAAACAACTTCAGACAAAGTTTGGTATACACTGATTCCCTTTTTTTTTTTTCTGACTCACTTTTTAATGTTAAAACAGTCTTTAGTTCCTGAGATAAACCCTACTTGGTCACGATACATTATGCTTTTAGCCATTCTAGATAGAATTTTCAATAGGCAAACATAAAACAAGATCAGGATGATATTAAAAAAGATATATTTCAGAAATGGCAAAAGCTCTTGTAAGTGTGTAACCAAAATTTAAAAATTAGTAGAGGGGTTAGAAAATAAAATTGAAGAAATCTCTTGGAAAGTAAAATTGTAAAATGGGAGTAAAACAAGTATAAATTAATTCTAGATAATTCAAGAAGTATGTTTCTTTTTTTAAATTAATTAATTTATTTATTCATGAACGATAAAGAGAGAGGGAGAGACACAGACAGAGTGAGAAGTAGGCTCCAGGCAGGGAGCCCCACGTGGGACTCAATCTCGGGTGTCCAGGATCACACCCCAGGCTGCAGGTGGCGCTAAACCGCTGTGCCTCTGGAGCCGCCCTAGAAGTATGTTTCTTTTAGGAATGCTATAACATGAAAACAGAGAAAGCGGAGGAGACAAAATTATCAAATAAATAATGCAAGAGGGATCCCTGGGTGGCTCAGTGGTTTAGCGCCTGCCTTCCGCCCTGGGTGTGATCCTGGAGTCCCAGGATGGAGTCCCACATCGGGCTCCTTGCATGGGGCCTGCTTCTCCCTCTGCCTGTGTCTCTGCCTCTCTCTCTCTCTCTCTATGTGTCTCTCATGAATACATAAATAAAATCTTAAAAAAAAAATAATACAAGAATATTTCCCAGAATTGGAAGATACAAATTTCCACACTAGTAAGGCTAAGGTAGGGGAGCCTGGCTGGCTCAGTTGGTAGAGCATGCAACTCTTTATCTCGGGGTCATGAGTTTGATCCCCACATTGGGTGTAGAGGTTATTTAAAAAGTAAAAAAAAAAAAAAAAAAAAGTAAGATTTTATTTATTTATTTGACAGGGGAGCAATAGGCAGAGGGAAAGGAAGGAGCAGGTTCCCTGCTGAGCAGGGAGCTGGACACCAAGCTCAATTACCAGACTCTGGGGTCATGACCCGAGCTGAAGGCAAATGCCTAACCAACTGAGCCACCCAGAGGCCCCCCCAAAATAAAATCTTTTTTAAAAAATGGCTAAGTGTAACTGGCCTAGAATTAGTCTGGATTGCAACAGGAGGATGGAGGGCCATAGATAGGCAGTCTCTAGGGAAAAATTGGAATGGATGAGTTTGAATGTATGGTAAAATATATTGATTAGATAAATAGCAGAGATGTAGTTCTTACAAAAAGTTAGTAATAGCTATATGGGAAACCAAACAAGGGGAAAAAATGAGTTATTAACTCTAGGAAAACAAATGGTGTACAAGAAAACAGACATGGTTGTCTTTGCCTCAGCTCTGAACCATGTTTCTGTAGTCATAAAAATGTAAATGTGGACTGTTGACTTAATTGAACATTATGCCAGAATTATGTTGGGAGAATGAAGGCAGAAAAGTAGGGTCCACGAAGGTGATGTAGGAGAGCTTAGTCTTCATCTACGACAGTAGAAAGATAGTAGATAAATGTCTGAAATGGGTAAGTCATGGCCATACAAACATTAAGAATAATAATAAAAAGCAGGGTAAACAGCCAAAGAATTGAAGGTAATTGCTTCTGGGAAAGGATCAGAGGGGAGTTGGGTCAAGATAAATTTAAAAATTAAAGAAGAAAACCATCTAATAACAAACCTGTCTTTTCTAATAGAGATTGCAGTATTTCTGAATGTAGTTGGCTAGAGTACATCCAGTTTTATTGCCACTGAAAGGTTCTCTAAACCAATCTTTAAAATATAGAAATTTATAGGTCTAGTACAGTGCTTTGAATGATAGACTCATAGTAAGTTTTGTTAATCAAAAGATATTTTTATAAAGGGAGATTTGACTAATTCAACCTGTTTCTATTTTTCTTTTAGGTTTAAATTTTTGAAATTTTTGACATTGAAGTAGGTCTACACATTAGGAACTCATGTCTTTTCTTGTAAGTAAACCAGAGCGAATTAGGGTGAGTGTTTCTATTCTTCTGGCTTTACTATTTTTATTTTCTATAAAGTAATGTATTTTGGCAGATATTGTAGGTGGGTTTTTTTTTTATGTGATGCTCAGAATCCTATGGAAGTGAGGCATGTAGAAAGTAAAGAGATATTGCAGCCTCTACTCCTGAGAAAAAAGCTTGCAGGCAGAGGCTGACCAGAGACACTAAATATATCAACCAAGACACAGCTTGTCTGATAGAGAAGAAATGGTGGCTTATTTTATGAATATCACTCATACAATATTAAATAAATTGATGGCCCTTTTCACTACTGATATGTAATTACTAATAAGCTGCCTATTTCCTATGTATTTTCAGTGAGTTTGTGTGTTTTAAAAATCAGTATCAAATTGTAATTATTGGAACACTTCCTAAGTATTAATAAAAGGTTTTAATTGAAGACTCTTTGAATGTAAAAAATGTTATTACACTTGAAAACTTCACCAGCTAAAATGATCTCAAGAACAAATACTAGATTTAGGTTCTTTATAAGCTTCCATGACCTCATAAAACAGCATTGTATTTTATTTATTATCAGGTATTTAATTTCTAAATGCAGTAGTGATTATTTTAAAATTTTGTAACAAGGCAGAAGTGGTATAGGACACATGAACATACCACTCTCTTTAAATATTAAAGTACATTCTATTTTGTGATACAGTGCGTATTTTTTATGCCAACTTTTTTATTTTGGTTGTTCTTTTTTTTAATTTAGAAAACAATTGATATAGAGAAGGATAGAATGATGTTATAGTTCTAGTTCTTAACCTGTATTATACAACTTAATTCTGAATGTTACTTAATATTTTTTCTTATGTTTGTGTATATAAGAATAATTTATACTGGAAAGAGCAAACTTCACTGTTAATTAAGAGGAAAAACAGAATCTCTCCTTAGCCTGAACTCTGCCTGGTGGAAAGAATGCCCCAAGCCAAACTTGAACACTAGTCCTTAAGTGAAATTCGATCTTGATTCCATTACTTTTACATACGAGCTTCTTTTCTGTTTCATCCTAGCCTGATTCATGTGAAACCAGACAACTGATCAGTATTAATGAAATCCAATACTCATTTGAAATAGGATAGTAAAGTGAACCATGACTGGTAAAGTTAGAGTGTCCTTGTAAACCTGGTAGAAAATGTAAGTGGTGATTGATGTCTTTAGTAATCCTAGTGGATGAAAGAATTGCAGCTTACTGTTTTCTTTTATAAATTAACAGTGGCTTGTGAAAAACTGTTTCATCTCTATTTTCCAGATTATGAATTCCAGTAGCATTTTTCATATTGGCATTCACAACCCAAAGCATCTGTAGTAGACAGCCATTGAATGAGTAAGACAGAACCAGAAGATAGTTTTATGTATAGGAAGGACAAAAAACTTTATTATTATAGGGCCAGTACTACATTTTTCTCATCTCTGTCAGATTTAAGGATTATTTATCAGATTAGACAAAAAAGAATAGATAAAGGAATTAACCTATTGTTTTCAGTTTATTTTAAATCAGGATTCTTTTTAAAACTTTTCCATAGAAATGCATATTAACTGTACCATATGATTTTTTTTTTTTTTTGTAGTTTGTTTGTTTAATGGCTGATAGCTAATTTTTTGTGGCTTGGAAGAAATACTAATTCTCTTTGGGGTTTTCCTCTTTAGCGGTGGGTCTCGGAAAAGTTCATTGTTGAGGGCTTAAGAGATTTGGAGCTATTTGGAGGTAAGTACAGTATGGCATTTAGCCATCACTTCAGGATAAATGTCAGTACTCTTGTTGACTAAACTAATTTCCAGAAATTAGCAATTTTAAGGGCAAGTGTAAACTATAGTAGTTCTATTTGTTTGGCTCCATTTTGAATCCATGGTTTCCAAAGATTTGAGGACTCATCTGGCAGTTGACCTTGGCCTGTTTTGATTGTTAGAAAGTCAGTATTTACATAAAGGCATTTTTATTTCTAAGTATTCATCCAGTTGAAAGACATATTTTTAAAGGAAAAAACTAAGTGTTTAAAAGCTTCTACCCCTGAAAATTTTAAAAATAAAATTATATAGTAAGGATAAAAGTACTAGCAATGATAAAGAAGTTCTGGTTTTACTGATCAATCTAGTTGACTCATCTTTTCATGGTAGAAATTATGACACTTAAGAAAACTAGGGAAAAAATCTATCAGGAAGAAAAATATTAACTAACTTCCTGTTATAAAATCCACATGCTGATTTTGGAAGTCATAGCCTTGCAATTTTGAAGTTTAATAGGGCCGGACACTTGCCTTTGATTCTTTTAGACTTGAGCCTTTTTGAGAACTGCGATCTTAAAGGCAAAGAAAATTCTTTTCTATAAAAATAGTAGTAGAGCCCCATTCTTTGTGTCTGAATACCAAGACGTGCTCTTCAGCAACTATAGTTAAAGAAACAGGTTCTCAGATTGAGTGCATTGGTTGACTGATCCAAGCAAAATGTTCTCAGTTTAGGCTTAAGATTGAGAACGGAGACTTCTTAGTTACTAGGTGACACCTGTTCATTTATTTGCCCTAATGCCACTCAGAAACTTTCCAGAGGAGAATTATTTAACTTTGTAGCATTATATTTTAGAAAAATGAAAGTTTAGAAAAATGATGAGTTATTTTTGTCTTAATTCCGAAGAATAAAAATTAGCTGCACAGTAAAGGAAAAGCTAGTGAAAAAAAATACTATGTTCTGGTCCTGTTTTCACTATGTTTATGTTTGTGTATATAAGAATAATTTATACTGGAAAGAGCATACTTCACTGTTAATTAAGAGGAAAGGTAGAATCTCTCCTTTTCTTCTCCTCATTAACGGGAATACCATGGTTTAAAAGTAAGCATTGGCATTTATAAAAATTGAGTTGGAAGTCCAGTTTACAATTAATTAGTTAAAAATATTCCAGTATGTGTGAATTGAATTAAGGATTTTGGTTTCAGCGTCTTGAGTGTAGGATCTTTGGCAGTCTTTTGACAATTTCCTAGTCTGCCTTCTCCTCTGCAAGAATGAACTTGATTTCCTTTAATCCATTCACTTGGCTTCTTACCTTTAACAGATTATTTTAAGTAACTGCACCTGCCATTTGTATACCAGAAAACTGATGTCCAAAGCCAAAAAATAATAGTAATAATCTTATTTTGACAAATTGAAGCTAATTTACTCTGTAGCTGGTTTCCTCTAACAATACTGTTGGATGCTCTGAATTCTAATTAAGATATTTGGAAATGTGTGATCATTCTAATACTTTCCAGTTAAAAATCGACTTTGATGATTTTTCTCACTTTCCTAGAATGATGAAAATAAAAAGGACAGATACAGAATTTGTCTGATTTAAGGGCAGAAAGTTATCTCCGTTGTCCTTTGTTTTATTTGTTTTCACATAGAGTTGCAGAGTGCTAAAAAGCCCTTGCTTTATTTATATTCAGAATAGAATGTATGTGACTGGAGAATCTAACCAAGTAATGGTCCTACATATACATGTTGCTGTATTAAAACCTTTTTGCCCTTTTCTTTTAAAGTCTGTTTTCTAGTCCCTGCACTCTCTGGGAAATAGCCAGCCATCTCTATAACTTTATAATGAATGTTTTGTTCACAGTATAAGACTGAAACCAGCCTATTGAAAGTAACACTGTGTGCTGATGGAAAGTAAATGTAAGACTAGAATTATAGTAGCTGAGTTATTCTTGCCAAAGAATACCCATAGAATAGTAGCCTTGCCATGTTTTGAAGAGCCATAGACCCATGTTTAAAACCCCATCCATGTGTAGTGTTTTTACTGTAGGCCTCTCCTTCTGTGTGTACATGTGTGTGTTCATATGTAGTACTGTGGGCACTTTTTACTATAATGACTCTTAAGTGGTTTCTATAAATAAATGTAGTTCTAAGTGCTGTAACTGCTGTTCTGAATGTGGATGTGTCTTCTGCTACAAAACAAAATGCCAACAATCAATTTTTCTACTCCAGAGCAGCCTCCGGGTGACACTCGGAGAAAAGTAAGTGACTTTCTAGGCTCTAGCACTCTGGCTGTTGCATGGGGATGACTTCTTGTGGAAATCTGTGTTTTTTGTTGGCTTATCATTTGATGTTTCAGCTTATCTCATTGAATTTTATTTGTAGTATAATTCTTTTGCTTGTAGAAATTCAGGTTTCACCCTGGAAAGATTTCGATGTGTACTTTGGGAGCTAAAAAAGTCTCAAGGCACTTGTCTCTCTTGAGGATGAAGGTCTCCTCCCCTTCCCCGCTCTACCAGTCACCCACCACCCCATCCAAAAAAAACAAAGTTTCAACAGTCTAAGATGTGGTTATCTTTTTAGTGGCTAGTGGTGCTAAATTTTCCATCTTTGGTCTATTACTAATCGATTTCAATCCACAGAGATAATACAGAGCTCTACCAAGATGATAGGCAATACCTGAAATCTCCTACCATAAAAACAAAACCTCACACTAAAAAGTACAAAACAGAAGGTGTATTTTTTTTTATTGGCAAAAGTTGAAAGACTCTCACCCTGCTTCCTACTCTTGTAATTTATTTTACCAGAGTAACACCAGATGTACACAGTGTACCATGCTGTTTTTGATACTGTGAATCAGTGTCTTATAGAGGATAAAGAGCCCTTTTCTAAATAGACTTCTTATTCTTTCCAGATGACAGACATCTGTACCTATCGCAGGCAGTCCCACAGTTGAAGGATGGTGACATTGACTAGGAATTACTCTTTGAGGCTTTGGCTTTGCTTATCTATCTAGTCTGCTAATAAGGAGCACCTCTCCATCAGGTCTAAATATTTTCCAGTCAGGAGACCAAAAACCATTCCCTGTACCATCAGTTAACTATTTTCCCAGAACAGAATGCCCATTATATAAAATGTTTATATTTTCACAGCTGCCGGTATTATGCCAAGAATTATCCTGTGTGAAACCTGTGTGTGGGGGGGTGGATTTAGCATTTCACAAATATTGTCTTTGTGTGTTCTATTATACTTGGTTTTAAACTCTTTAAACAAAGTTATTTCATGGTTATTTCTATCAGTACCTTATGTATTTTTCAAATGCTTCAAAAGGAATAAAATGCTTTTCATGGCAGGGGAAACTAAGAAGCTATGCTAGAATTAGTTTCTCTAGACAATTTGAGATGATACATCACACTAATACAACTATGCCATGCTGTGTTTAAAGAAAATGGACTGAACATTTCACCCTTTTCCATCTGAATTTTGGCCTTTTGTAACTCTGAAGCAGTATACTGATCTAACCCCCTCTTTTGTGGCACTATCAGACCAGACCTCTTCCTTTCAAAATATTGTCTTTGTTAATTTGTTTGTTTTCCTAAATAAGGGTTGGTTTCTCTCTGAGTTCAGACCTATAGAACATCCACAAAGTAGTTAATTGGCCGTGTTAGGATCATTGCCAGTGAGATGGGGACGGCAACCACTAGACTAGTTCATCTCATGCAATTCCCCATTGCCAAGAACTCACATTCCCAATTACCTAAAGAATGTATTTCCTAAAACTAACACTTTTGAGTAGTTTTCTGTAGTCAACAAAGATAGTAGAAATATTTGCCAGGTTACTGCTTAATCATACCAGTAGTCTATTGCATCATTTCCTACCTATGGTCAACAAGTGTCTCTTTAGTTTGTAGCCTACTAGACAGTATGTCTTCTGTGTACTCATAGCAAGGAAGAGGGACATAGGTCATAAAAAAGTTATCTCAGTAGTTTTTCCCAAGAGAGTTATTTAAAATGCACTTAATAAGCATTTAATCTCACAACTCCACCTGTCCTTCATAGTCTTTTTTCAAATTAGAGAAATATTCAGGAGTTTGCCTGGAAATCAGAGAATACCTTCAAATATATAGTAGTTTTGGATTTGTTCTCATTGGGACTATATTGCTAAAAAATGCAATACTTTCTCAAAGGCAGGTACCAGATTATGATCTATAAAGAGCCCGTAGTAACAAGTGATCTACCATGAGGTACCATAAGGACTGGTGTTTCCAGTGTAGGTCATTAAGTTGAACTCTGTCTCTGGTGGAACTAGCTGGTACATCCACTCTGCTTTCCTCTTCAGCTCATGGAAATGACAAGGTCATGGGCAGGAAACCTTCTCAGTTCAAACTTTGCTTAAATGATCTTTGTAAGTGCCAGCATCATTGTAGGCATTGGGCAACACCTCGGCGACAAGACAGACAAGGTCCATGCCCTCAGGGAGCTTGCATTCTGGTAGAGGAAGCAGGCAACAGACCAATGAACTGCAATGATAACTTTCTGTGAGGAAAGTAAAGCAAGATGGTAGAATCAAGTGACTAGAAGCTGCTTTACTTTGTTCAGTCTTCAGATGTTTAAGTTGAGACCTCAGTGATAAGGAAAAAGCAGCTATTAGAAAATGGGCAGGGGCAGGAGGCAGGAAAAGAGTAGGGCAGGAATGTTCCAAACAAAGGGACTGCTGGCATGAGCTTCCTAAGACTGAAGTATGCCTGTTCATAGGGGTCAAGTATAGCAAGTCATGGATGTGGTAAGGGATGAAGTCTTTAGAAGTAGGCAGGGGCCGAATCATGTGGCTACTCACAGGCCAGAGTAGGGACTTAGGATCCAGAAGTCAGCCCCTGGGTTTTGTGTTAACTGATGACACTGATTTTATTGAAGAGTAGATTGATACTTGAGAAAATAGGATCTGCAAGAGAACAAGAATACGTGTAGGCGATGAGAGGTATAAAGTTAAGGATATGGGACTCAAGACTAACTTAGCCTGCAGCTTGTCAGCTCTAAACAAATGGTTAGTTGCAATTTCAGAGCTCCCAGTTTGGACTTTTTGCTCAAGTTTTGTCCCTTAGTTTTGTATCTCTCACCTGTCTGAGGCACTTGGGATGTAGTACCCAGTATCTTAGGATTATTCTGAAGATCAGACTGTGTCAAGTTACACTGGCTATAAATGATCCTAGAATTTGTTTTCAGAGCATTGAAAACACAGATAGCTATAAGAACCAAAATCAAACCAACCTTAACTATTGATCGAGCTCTTAGGATTCTGTTTTCTCTGTTCCATCTCATTTTTGAACAGAAGAGTGACCAAACAATAGGCAGCAAAAGAGGGAGAAGAGTAGAATTCACAGGTAGTGCTAAACTCGTCACATATTTCATCTCATTTAATTGTCACAACAACCCTATAAACTGGAAATTATTCCACTAATGAGATAATGGAGATCCAAGAGTTGAGAGTGACTTGCCCAGGGTCACAGAGCAAGTGATAGACCTGAGTTCAAGTTCTGCCTCTCTCTGGCCCCTGAGCCTATAGTCTTTGCATTAAACTATATATTTTACTTAAGATAGCCTTTCCCATGTTACCTTTTCCAAAATTTAACAGGTGCACGGTATAAAAGGTTCTCTGGATCAGTAGATTTGGAAAATGCTTGGGTTAAACAGTTAAGTTTCCTTACTACAAAACTTAAAGGAACTTAAAGCCTTTTATGCGAGCATGCCTTATAATTCTCCATGAGACAGAGGATGCTGCATTTTCTCATTTAATTGGATGTGTAAGCTGTTCCTGTGCATTAGCTGCCAAGATCAGTGTTCTAGGGGGCCTACTTTGGGGGAAATCCTACATTAAAACAACCCAGTAGAAAAATGGACAAGAGGCAGAAAGAGGCAATTTCACCTGGGAGAAACCCACATGGCCAATAAATATGTGAAAAAAGATGTTCAACTTTATTAGTAATCAAGGAAATGTAAATCAAATCCACAATGACATTGGCAAAAATTAATCTGATTTAGTAATAGAGGAAAATGGGTCAATGAGAACATACATATAATGCTGGAGGGAGTATTGATTAGTATAACCACTTTGGAAAATTTTACATTATCTTGTAAAGTTGATTGTTCATTTACATGGTAACCTAACAATTCAATTTCTGGTTATAAGCTTTCGAATAGCTCTATGTATACATCAGGAGACACATTCAGATGGGTTTCTAATAGCATATTCATGATAGCAGAACTGAAAACAACCCAAAAAGCCCATCAACACTAAAATGGATAAACAAGATGACTATTACACATCATGTGTGTATAGCATGGCTAAATACAACAATATAGATGAGTCTTAGAAATATGTAAAAGTTAAATTAGAAATGTGCTGACAGGGCTTTCTTTTGCTTGACTAGATTCCTCTTAGTGTTCTAGTAAGTGGTGCAAAAGGAAGAACGACACTTGGTTTCTTTCCCCATTGGCAGTGTGCACTCTTCTGAAACCAGATGTGCTTAAAATGTCAGGGACACCCAGCAAGGTGGTACCACCATGTCAGAACATTCTCAGTTCACTCTCTTCAGGCTTGCACTGAGTCTGGGGCCTTTCATGTGTTCACAAAGACTTTTTCATAACTTGAGCTCAGGTTTAGGTATATAGTTTATGACATTTGAGCTGGCCTAAGGTTCTCCATTTCAATAGGACACACATCTGAAGAAAGAGAATCCAAAAGAAAGAAAAACATGGCTCCCAAATCATGCAAATAAATGTAGGTCTGGGAGAAAGAAACAGCCTTTTGAGCTAAAGGAAGAGCTATTGGTCTGCCATCAATTTTGCTGGGCCCCCTTTTGCTGGACCTCAGAAGCCAGAGTTATGATGCCCACATCCTAATTGGCTGGAGTCCAGCTTCATTTGCAGCAGGAATGAGGAAGCAGGTTACTTCCGCTGCCTGGGATCCTGGCTGAGACCTGACAGCTCTGTTCCTTGCCCTGCAGCCCTGTGTGTTGGCTGTTCTTTGTTTTTTGTTGTTTTTTGCTTCAGTTGGAAATGTCAGAGAATAATTGGTCTGGGCTTTTGGTTTGCTAAAGAGAGGACTTCTTATGGCCACATTTTCCCTGTAGCAAGATTCAACATGTGACCTTTGGAATCTTGTGGTCAGGACCTTCACATAGGACCCCAGTGGAGCAGGAAACTCAAGAGAACCCTCCCCACCTCTACCTCTCCATCCCCCTTCTGTTTTCTAAATATGCCTTTCTCCAGACATCTTTCCCCAATTAAGAATTTCATAGTTTTTAACAAATGAGCCAGTTGTTGGAAAGGACAAGCAAATCAACAGTTGACTGGAACTGGCCCTGTCCCCCACCCCCATTCATCGACAGTGCTCATACTTACTGGCTCTGATGTTAGTGCTGGTGACTACACTGAACATCTGATGTTTTACATTTCTCATCAGATAGTGCTGGAAAAATTTCTTTGACCCAGAGTCAGAATTTGCATGTTTAGATGCCAGTCTCCTGAGGGGTCTGAGTTACCACCTGCCTACTCCCATCCCACACCCAGTTTTCTCTTATTAACCTATTTTTCTTTTTCTTTAGACCAATGAGGCGAGCTCAGAGTCGATAGCATCCCTCTCTAAACAGGAGATCATGAGTAGCTTCCTGCCAGAGGGAGGGCGCTATGAGCTACTCACCGTCATAGGTAAAGTCCAGGAACTGCCATATTCAGGCTCCAGGGCACTGCCACGGTCTTCTCTGCATCTCCAGATGAGTGTGTGCCAAAGGCTGTCAGCTAGTTAGCAGGATTCAGGGTGACCAAGCAGCCATTTGTGGGTATCCTTTGCTTTGGTTTGCTTTGCTTCCAGGTATGGGTAAAGAGATTATGTTATCAGGAGAGAAGCTCTTTTTCAATTTTTTCTTTTTGGCTGTATGCTTCTGATGTCCTGGGCCATAGTCAGTTCAAATGGTTGGCTGAGGGATCCCTAGGTGGCGCAGCGGTTTGGCGCCTGCCTTCCGCCTAGGGCGCGATCCTGGAGACCCAGGATCGAATCCCACATCGGGCTCCCAGTGCATGGAGCCTGCTTCTCCCTCTGCCTGTGTCTCTGCCTTTCTCTCTCTCTCTCTCTCTCTGTGACTATCATAAATAAATAAAAATTTTAAAAAAAAATGGTTGGCTGAGAAGGAATGGAGAGGAGACAAATCAAGAAATGTCAGCCACGAGGGTAACAGTAGTGACAGCTTTTTTTTTTTTTTTTTCTTTTTAAGTATTTGAGAGCAACGAGAGAGAGAGAGTGAGAGAGAGAGAGCCTGAGTAGGGGCAGAGAGAGAGGGAGAAGCAGGCTCTCCACTGAGCAGGGAGACTAAATCGGGACTTGATCCCAGGAACCTGAGCCAAAGGCAGACGCTTAACTGACTGAACCACACAGGTGCCCAGTAGTGACAGTTTTAACTTGAATTTTCTTTTTAAATCAAGTCTCTTTAAGGCAACCTTTGATGCTGTTGTCCTTGTTCATGGCATTCCCCTTTTCTTTTAGGCAAAGGATTTGAGGACCTGATGACAGTGAATCTAGCAAGGTACAAACCAACAGGGGAGTATGTGACAGTACGGAGGATTAACCTGGAAGCTTGTTCCAATGAGATGGTGACATTCTTGCAGGTAATAAAGCATGAATGGGACGCTTGAAGGGTGGGCTCTTTGTTTCAGTAGTAATCACAAGGCATCTCTTACATCTGTCTTCTGAAAGTAACTGGCAGAAAATGAAGGTGGACCTAACCAAGAGGTCGCAGAAGTTCTTAAGAATTGTGAGCATTTGGCACTAAGGACTCTATAATGCTTCTCAGGCCAATTTAGAGTCCCCTCCTCTTCTCCAAAGACTCTTTTGTGGCTCACTGATTCATTTATTTATTATTCAGAGAGGCTAAGTAACTTGCCCATAGTCACACACTCTCTACCACTTGTAGATATTCAAGTGGCAGACAAGTGCAGTCTTGTTCCAGGTTGAGGGCAGCCTGCTCTCCCATGACAGCCATCTTCTAGCTCTCGTCCTGTTTGTCCGAGTTTCCTTTCTGCTGGAGAAGCACATTGCTGCCTTCTTGTTAAACACGGAGAGCCCACAGATCCAGTAGCTGACCGGGGACTAGACTCTCCTTCCATGTCACAGGCTTGCACTGTGAACTCCTAAGATTCAGGGCTCGGGTCAGTGTATTCTCAGCAGTGGGCTTGCAGCCTCTCCTCCTACTTCATTCATAACGTGTCTCTGAATTCATGCTCATCTGATGGTGCTCTACTACCCACTCTTATGGTCAGAGTAGTTTTGTGGGTCTGAGGAGGGAACAAGAAGTCAGCTCCAGCTTAGCGATTTGGGAAGATAGATATCTGAGTTTATTCTAGAGCATGTTGGACTTGAGGGTTCTTGTTTTAATTCTTTGGAGTAGTGGATAAGTAGTAGCTATTGCCTTTTTGGCCTTAGCCCCTGTCCCAGAGGCGAGACCCCCAGAGTTTCTGTAGTTCTTTTGTGTAAATTCATTTTAAAATCCCTTAGGTCTGACACTTTCTGTAGCTGCTCTCTCAATCCCAGGTTGCTGGAGAAGTACCTTCGAATATCTAGTAGTTATTGTTTGCTCTCTGATGCTTTGTTTCTTTGTTCTATCAATTACAACATTTTCCTTTATAAGAGGAAAACATTTTTTGTTTTCTTACCTTAAAAAGGAGTTCTATGACTTATTCCTTGAAGTCGAGCTAGGCTTATTACTTCCTGTCTTCAGTCAACAGTTGGTTCTCATCGTTTCCGAGGTGACGAGCTGGGACCTTCTGTGATGTTGTTAGCAGTTTCTCTGTTGGTGGAGAATCTTTCTCGAGGCTCTTTAAGATTGGCTGGTGGAGCCAAACTGGGGCAGAAGCTGGCAGAGCAGTGCTGGCTTCCCTGCAGAGACAGTGGAGCCTGACATGTCTCCTACAGGTGACCACCCGCCTAGGCTGCTCCCAGGATGCTCAGCAGTGCTCCAGGGAGAATAAAGTCCCCATATTATTCCTGCTGCCACTTCCATGTTGAGCGTCCTTCTTCAGCGCCCCTTGATTCTGACTTCCACTTACCATTGCTTTCAGGGGGAGCTTCATGTCTCTAAACTCTTCAGCCATCCCAATATCCTGCCATATCGAGCCACCTTTATTGCAGACAATGAGCTGTGGGTTGTCACATCATTCATGGCATATGGTGAGTGGGACGGGGTCCTGGCAGAGAGGTGTTCTGAGAGCACCATCGTCAGCTGGCTCATGTGTGGTTTCCTTCTCTGTTACCCTTCCCCTCTGTCCCCACAATTGTGTTCTTCAGGTTCTGCAAAGGATCTCATCTGCACGCACTTCATGGATGGCATGAATGAACTGGCGATTGCTTACATCCTGCAGGGGGTGCTCAAGGCCCTGGACTATATCCACCACATGGGATACGTACACAGGTGCATTTTTCGACATAACTATAACTGTCCATCACCAGAGCAGGGTCTGTGCCCGGAAGCCCTCAGATAAACGGTGGAAGGTTGATTGAAGCTGGCGAAGTCAGAGTTTAAACCAAGGCTTGGGCCCTGGTCCTTGCCTCTGACTTGGTAGAGCATTTTGTCTGTCAGTGCTGCCTTTATCTGTCCTGAGCGGCTTGGTCCTGAGTACCATGTGAGAAGAACATCTGACATGGACCCCTGCACCCCACTGCCCCTCCCTTCCTTGGAGCACCCAAACTGGCGTATGTGCGAGGGATGTCAGCCCTATGCTGCGAGGCTAAGGGGAAGGCAGGGTGCTCAGAAAAGCAGCTCACGGTAGGGAAGATAAGGAAACTGGGCCCCTCCCTAACTCCACATACAAAGGGGCACTTCAGATTGATTATGTATAATAATCCATGTGTAATGTCAAAATGTCTAATATAAAACTACAGACTTAGAAGGAAATAGTTTTATGACCCGAGGCTTCTAGGTATTTTAGAAGCACAAAACATAAGACCAAAAAAAGAAAAAATGATGGATTTGATTACATCAAGATTAAAGGTCTCTCTCTAATAAAGGACACCATGAACAAAATTAAGAAATGGGTAACAGCATGTAAGAGTAAGCTTTGTCTAAAACACACAGGAGATCTGTAACAAGGAAATCCTGTGAATGAGTAAGAAAGAAATAGGAAAGAATAGAAAAAAGAGCAAAGGGTTTGAAGTTTATAAAGAAGAAACCCAAGGGAGACAGACTAGGGAAGAGGCTTATCCAGGCCTTATCAAGTCCAGGAAGCAGACTTGGGACATTTGGGCAAGGATTACCTGAGTCTTAAGTGTCATATTAACAGACACTCAAAGCTAACAATAATTAGAAGAGCAAATAAAAACAGGAGGACGTCACTCTATACCTGAGACTGCTGTAATTTGGAGGCTGAATGAGGCCCAGTGTGGTAAGGAGGTGAGTTCTCTTATCAGCGTAGTGGAAGATGGCCTGACATGATCAGGGTCACTCGGGACTGGGACCATCGATGCTGCTCTGGGTGTACGCTCCCAAGAAACCCTCACACAGACCCCTTCAGGGGACATATGTGGATGTCATCGTTCATGTTCATGGTGGTTAGAAGCAGTGTCAGTGCTCCTTCCTGGGACAATGGATGAGTAAAAGTGTTAGATTCCACCCCAGGGTACAGGTGGCAGTTGGGAGCAAAGGTTGATTGTAGACAGGTGGCAGCACAGCTGGATCTTCCAAACAGCACTGAGAGGTGAAGGAAGAATGAGATAGTAAATTGAAAATATATACATATAGAACCCTGCTACAGTTTACAAGAACACCTGCAAACAAAAAGTACAGATTCAAAGCAGTAGATGGTAGGGAAAGCAGGGGTCTGTGAGCATAAAAGAGAACTTTAACAAAATATAAATAAGTTTTAAAGTCAGGTGATTCGTAAATTGGGTCATGCTATTTTCTCTTTTATCATGCATGTGTTATATACAAATACATGTTTATGTATATAGTATGTACATATACACATGTAAAACACACACCCAAACACTGCCAGGGAGAGCGCTGCCTGGAGCTAGTATGTGAAGATCAAAGGTCTGTGGCATAAGGGGCTCCTGCTGCCCCGTGACACCCTCTCTCCACCCCCATCCTCCCAGGAGTGTCAAAGCCAGCCACATTCTGATCTCCTCCGACGGGAAGGTCTACCTGTCTGGTTTACGCAGCAACCTCAGCATGATCAGCCATGGGCAACGGCAGCGTGTGGTCCACGACTTTCCTAAGTACAGTGTCAAGGTTCTGCCGTGGCTCAGCCCGGAGGTCCTCCAGCAGGTCTGTGGACTGAGTCCCAAGGAGCCCCCATCCCTCACCAACCTGAGTTTCCTGAGGGAACCTTCTGAAATTTCCCGGGATCGGGCGGTGCTTTGCTTCTGAGTGGAGTGCAGGGTTCCAGAGGGAAGGGTTCCTGCTCAGTGTGGGCATTACGTGCCCATTGCAGATGGTGTTTTTTCCCCCTCTGTGGGGCCCCAAACTGGACCTAATGCTATTTCAACTCCCTTCAGAGACCTTCCCATCTTCCAAGAAGAGTGAGCATTCTGGAAATA
The DNA here is from genome assembly GCF_048164855.1 of Canis lupus baileyi. Taxonomy (NCBI): domain Eukaryota; kingdom Metazoa; phylum Chordata; class Mammalia; order Carnivora; family Canidae; genus Canis; species Canis lupus. The sequence continues at coordinate 48,978,533 of NC_132853.1, forward strand.
CTTGGTGCTCGCCACATCCCTCCACTAAGCAGGAGCATGGGGTCCCACATTTCTTCCTGCTTGCTATACAACATGAGACATTCATTCCTTTAAAATATCAGCTATTCTTCAGTAGTTCAGGCAAGGAGAATGGGCCATATTTGAGACAGGCATTCTTTTCCTCTCCTGGGATGTCACTCCATGCCCTTCTCTTCTAAGAACAACCAAGGCTACAAATGGAGTGATCTGTGGCTTTTTTTCTCCTGACTTAGAATCTTCAGGGTTACGATGCCAAGTCTGACATCTACAGTGTGGGAATCACAGCCTGTGAGCTGGCCAATGGCCATGTCCCCTTTAAGGATATGCCCGCCACCCAGGTGAGCCTGCAGCCTAGTTTCCTTCTTGCCCTCAGATCTCCCTCAGCATGCCTTACCCCTCTGTGGGAGGGAACCCCGGGGGGGACAGCCCCTGTTGTAGGGCCTGGGGCAGGAATACAAGTGAAAGCCCACATGGCATGTGTCTATTTTTTTGTGTGTGTGGGAGGGAACCCCGGGGGGACAGCCCCTGTTGTAGGGCCTGGGGCAGGAATACAAGTGAAAGCCCACATGGCATGTGTCTATTTTTTTTTTTAAGATTTTATTTATTTATTCATGAGAGACAGCGAGAGAGAGAGAGAGACAGAGACAGAGACAGAGACACAGGCAGAGGGAGAAGCAGGCTCCATGCAGGGAGCCCGACACAGGACTTGATCCCGGGACTCCAGAATCACACCCTGGGCCAAAGGCAGGCGCTAAACCGCTGAGCCACCCGGGGATCCCCTGCACGTGTCTATTTAGATGTATAAATCAAGCAAACACATTTTTATAAATTTATAAAATATATTGTGTCCTCCTACCTTGCTAAATACTTGGAAGGCCAGTTTCTAACTTGTAGTTCTCAAACTTCTCAGGTTCTGGGTTCTCACATTCTGGTCTTGGGGACCTCTCACCTACAAGTTCAATTTCTTTTCATGCCCCTTATAATAACTACTCTTTGGCCACTGCTTGGCACACACAGTCAGTGATACTGTGTACCTTTGGGAGACAGACTAGGGAAGAGGCTTATCCAGGCCTTATCAAGTCCAGGAAGCAGACTTGGGACATTTGGGCAAGGATTACCTGAGTCCTAAGTACCTGGAGCATGATCTAGAACTGGGAGGGTGTGGGGGTAGGCTCTGAGCAAGCCTCTTCCTTGAATCCACAGATGGCCCTATGGGAAGAGGGGCAGCTAAAGAATGGCCAGAGGGGGAGACTGCAGAGCAGGGGGCCCACGGAGACTTCTGGGAGGATGTGACATTTGACCCTTGAAGGCAAATAGGAATTAACTGTGTGAAGAATAGAAACTAGGAAGGAAGCTTGTAGACAGAGGGAACACCATGTGCAAAGACTCAGAGTCAAGAAAGGATAGGATCTGGGGAATGGCAGTAGTTACCAATAGCTGAAGTGCAAGTGCTTTGAGGGGGCTTCTCGGTGATGTGGCTGGAAAAGGAAGCCAAGGGCTTTGTGTGCTATGCTAGGGCATTTGGTTCCCATCCCAAAGCATTTGGAAAACTGCTGGTGGCTTTTAAGCCCAAAAGTGATAGCTTCAGATACATAATTTTAGAAAGATTATTACAGCAGGTGGATTAGACTAGCAGACTAGTAGGAGGGTATAGAAACCTAGGTAAGGAATATAGAAAAATCTAAGACAGTCACAGAAAGGTGCTCAGGAAAGGTAAAGGGCTATGTGAAGTGAACAAGAGGTACGGGTCCAGAAACAGCACGGTCCAGTAGCACTTTCTGAGCTCATAGGAGTCCCTTATTTGTGCTGCCCAGTACGGTGGCCACTAGCCACCTGTGTCTATTGAGCACTTACAGTGTGGCCTGAATTGAGCAACTGAATTGTAAGCTAAATTTAAATTAAGTATAAACAGCTATATGTGACTGGTGGCTACCATATTAGGCAGCACAGCTCTAGAGAAACTTCCAGGTTTCTGGCTTGGAAGTTCACAAGGACAACCCTAGTGACAGCAGTCCTTAAAGCGGGGCTAGTTTTGCACATGTGGACCGAGGACTTCGGCACGGCCACCCCAGCTGAGCCTGCCCCTGAGTGCACTGCTCCCGTGCAGCGTGCCACCGTGATAGCCCAGGGCGGGGCAGGGCGGGTGCCACATACGCACCCCTTCAGACCCTGGGTACAACAAACGGGCTGAGTGCCAAAGAAAATGACCTGATGGCCGCCTTCACTCTGGGTTGAAGGCCGTACAGTTCAAAGGATGTGATAATGTCTTAGAAATAGGAGAGGAGACTGGGAGCCCCTTCCTTGCAGCCACGGTCGGGAGGTTGCATCTTTGTAGGCCTTCTCCCCTTCCCTCTGGCCTAGCTAGGGTATGGCTGCTTAGCCAGTGGCCAGCATTCCTTTGGGAAAATTAGACTTATCCCGCTTCTCTTTTTTCTACTCCCCCAAGCCACTTTTGTATATTGGGAAAAGTATATTTGTGAAGAAACTATTCTATAGACTTCCCAGGGGCCCCCCTCCAGCCTGGATCCTGGCTCTGTCCTCCCCAGATGCTGCTGGAGAAGCTGAATGGCACAGTGCCCTGCCTGCTGGACACCAGCACCATCCCCGCTGAGGAGCTGACCATGAGCACTTCACGCTCAGCAGCCAACTCTGGCCTGAGTGACAGCCTGGCCACAAGCACCCCCAGGACCTCCAATGGCGACTCGCCATCCCACCCCTATCACCGCACCTTTTCCCCTCACTTCCACCACTTTGTGGAGCAGTGCCTTCAGCGCAACCCTGACGTAAGGTATTTCCTCTGGGCTAGGAGTGGGCTTTCAGGGGAGCATGGGGCGGGGTGGGGGGGTGGAGCTGGGGCATTGAAGGCAGAGTTTGGGAGGATGCATCTGTCCTGTAAAGGGCTGGGTTCCCAGAGGAGTCCTGAGCTCCTGTGGCCAGAGACTTAGAAGCCAGCTTGGCTGTCGTTTCTTAGAGGGCTGAGGGAAGAAGTAGAGGATGCTTGAGGATGAGATGTAAGCAGCAGGATTTTGGAAGTCTGGGGCACAGGAGTGACCCTAGTCTCTCTTCCCCTTTCTTTACAGACCAAGTGCCAGCACCCTCCTGAACCATTCTTTCTTCAAGCAGGTACAATAGCACTTTTCCAGTGTTCCCTGGGTTTTTTTTTCTTGCCTGTGCTTCTAACTACCTTGTACTCCCTTAGCTTCAGGGTCCCTAGATATATTCTCTCCTCTTCCCTTTGAATCAGAGAAATGGCCATGTTTCTGAAACCCTTTAAAGGTGCTGCTCTTTCCTCTCATAGAGATTTTTGGCTCTAACAGACCAGCTGTCATGGGGCCACTTGCCCCACGGTGTCCTGGGAGCCAGAGCAACAGGATCCACCCCCACCTGTCTCTCCTCCCTCAGATCAAGCGACGCGCCTCAGAGGCTTTGCCTGAGTTACTACGCCCTGTCACCCCCATCACCAATTTTGAGGGCAGCCAGCCTCAGGATCACAGCGGAATCTTTGGCCTGGTAACGAACCTGGAAGAGCTAGAGGTGGACGACTGGGAGTTCTGAGCCTCTGAAGAATGCACACGTTCTCCATCCCGGGACACATGAGCCCCGGCGGGGGCCCTTCCCGAGCCCTGGCCACATTCCCACTCTCCTGAGTGCAGACTGGGTAGAAAAGACATTTCTGCCAGGTTGGTTGGCCACTTACTCACTGGGAAAGAAATTCCTGGAGAGAAACCTTCATTACTGCTCCAGGACTTCTGAGACATAAGGGAATCCTGGCAGCCAGTGATCAGAGGCCGGGAAGCTGACATTCCATCCTGGGAGCTCAGGTGACCTCTTCAGAAGGAAGAGATGCTGTTCTGGCCCTGGAGGGCTGAAGGCCAAGCCCAGGGTTTGACTCCTTGACCCAGAGGATTGTGTGACTTCCTCTTCTCACTCTTGTCCTACTAGCCTGTTCCATCCTCTTCCTCTGCTCTCAGATCCTGTAGGTCCATGGAGGGGCAAGCAATAAGCAACCTGCCCCCCACCCTAGCCCCCAGACTTCTCCCTAATAATTGAAGGGAAGAGCATTTTTTTCTTGTTAAGCACCAGGTTAAGGCTGGGGCAGTCCCTCCTCACCTGCTCATTGCTTGGGCGGAAACACCTTCCCATAGTTCATCTGTGTGGCTCATCCCTTTCCCACCAAGAGCCCATCTTACTGCCTCCTGTCGGCACCTGGAGGCTTCCTCCAAGGCCACAAGGTCTTGCCTAGCCTGAGGACTTAAGTCCTTGTGCAGCTTTAGTTTCATCGCCAGAACAAATTAAAATTTTTGGAGAATCCATTGGAGAGTGGTATTGCTGTGTGCTGGCCACGCAGGCTGGGACAGGAGTCCCTCAGCCCCACATTCTGGCATCCCAGAGTGGTCCCACGAGCGCATGTGCAAGCACAGCTGTAACTATCATCAGATAGCCTCACAACACACGTAATAGATTTGTCTCCTCACTATCCAAAGATGTGAGACCGTCCGTTTTAGCCCACGGCCAGCAAACCACTTTGGGGCCGAAAGGTCCAGGTGCTAAAGACTAGCCTTTCTGCAGGACCCCTTCTGGGCCGCTAGGAGTCCAGGCAGAAGAGGCTCGTGTTTGGCAGGAAAGGAGGTAGATGGTCTTGTTCTGTAACATGACTTGCAGTGTCTCCTTACCCCTGGAACTAATACCCAAGGAGCAGGTAACCCAAGAACCAAACCTGTTCCCTCTCATCCTGGCTGGCTGCCAGCAAGGCTGGGCAGGGGAGTGATTCTGACCTGGGTCTCCAGGGTGCCTCCCGGCCTGCATGGGCACCAGCCTGGCACCTTCCCTGCCTGCCAGTCCCTCTGGGGTGAGGCGCCCTCCTCTCGCTCAGGCCCTAAAAATGTCAGATTAAGGAAGTGCCCCTCCCTCTGAATGCCTCTGACCTGAAGCTGCTCTGAGCCATCAAATGCTCTCAGTTTCCCTTCCCTCAGAAATTATTAACACCAGTTGAAAAACAAAAAATATCTCCTTTGGGCAGTTACAGGGCTTGAGGTGAAAGGAATGACACCCACTAGGGGGCTGAGTGGGGAGGCCAGGTCACATTTGTTTCCAAGCCTCCTCCTTACCCCTGCCCAGCTCATCTTTAAACCTCAAGTTCCCTTTTCTCAACACCATCATCAGCCTGTTTTCTTTCCTTCTGAACTGCTTTCTTCACCTTGTGGTCGGGTCCGTTCATCCTCCGCGCCCAAGCTGCTGTTCCTGTGGTGGCTGCTGGCAGATCCCCCCACCCCACCCCCCCACCCCCGCAGACCTGTCCTGGGCAGGGGAGGTGGCTCCACAGTGCCTGCTGCAGGCGCAGCTTGCTCCTGGTGCTCCTCCAGTGGGTGAGGGCCACGCTTTCCTGCATCACTGCAGCCGCCTTTGAGAATCTGGTCACTGGTGTGCAAGCTGCCAGGAAAGATGCACACAAACACAGTTTTAGAATTGTCTCACATACACACACACACACACACACACACACCCCATCCAAGGAGTCTGGGCCTGCAGCTCCCCCCAAACATAAATCTTCCTCTAGGGCGGGGCAGGAGGCTGGGGAGAAAAAGCAAAGCAGGCCATGGGAGCCCTGAGGGAGCCAAGGGAACAGCTGGGGCCTGGGGAAGCTGCTCCCTCCCTCCAGCCCCTGCGGCTCTGAGCTGTTCCGTTCCCTGACACGTGTGTGTGGGCTGTGCTCTGGAGCCACTAGTTCTATTCCTGCCACAGTGTGGGAACAAGCTATGTTTAGGGCTGTGTTTGGTGAAACTGCTTCCAGCCAGACCTCAGGCGGAGCCCGGCAGTCCCCGCAGCCAGGTAGACGGCATCTCCCCACAGAGGCCCCTCCGGGAAGCCACGGCCGCATGCACAGCACAACTGAGGCCCTACCCCCCCCCCCGTGGGTGACAGTCACCCCCTGTGCCCTCCCACCGTCCAGCGGTGTGCTGGAGCCCGGGCAGCCGCTGGGCCAGCGGGCAGGGAGTACGGAGCGGCCAAGCCCGCCGCCCAGCTTGGGTACTTGGAGCCGGCGTTGGATCTTCAGGCCTCGCTCCCTCGCTCCCTCGCGGTGAGGGAGGTTCAAGGGAGGTTCGGGCGCCGAGATTGAGATTCGCTTGTCTGAAGGACGGAACCGTCCGAAGGGGGTGCCCTCGATTTCTCTCAGGCGACGGGGTCGGTGGGTGAGGCGCGGCGGGACTCCCGCCACACACGGGCACCACAGGAACGCTGTCGCGCCGCGGGCCTTGCAGCCTCCGGGGGCCCTTGCCTGTGGGGTCGCAGCAGACCGGACCCCCACAGACCGGCCCGCGGGGAGCCGGCGGCCCCAGGTGACCACCACGGGGCGCCGCGCCTCGCAGCCTCGCAGCCTCGCAGCCTCGCAGCCTCGCAGCCTCGCGGGGCGGGACCGCGTGCCGGCTGGCCCTGCCGCCTCGGGGGCGGCCTCTGGCGGCGGGAGGGCTCCGCGGCCGGAGCGGGCGTGGGATCCCGGACCCGGCCGCCCCCGCGGGGCTGTCACCCTGGGGAAACTGAGGCCGCGGGAGGCCCAGGGACGCCCCGGCGATCGTCCCCGCCTCGGTCTGGAGCGGGCCGGCGGGGGCGGCGCGGGCGCCGGAGCGCGGGGTCGGGGCGGCGGGGCAGACAAAGGCAGGGGACGCGAGCGAGGGGAAGACAAAGCGCAGAGGGGGTCGGCGGCGGCGCCGGGGCCCCGGAGGCGGCTCCGGGCGCGGCGGAGCCAATGGGCGGGCGCGGGGCGGGGGCCGGCGGGGGCGGCGCCGCGACAAGGCGGTGGCGGCGGCGGCCGCTCGGGGACCACTGGCAGCGGCGGGAGCTCGCGCCCGCGCCCTCCACGCACCCGAGGCGTCCCCCGGAGACCGACCCCCCGCCCCGCGGCCCAGGCCGGGGCCCCGGTGAGACCCGCGGGCGGGCCGGGGAGGGGCCTGCATCCGCCTCGCAAGCCCGGGCGCCCAGGAGGGGGTGCGGGCGCGAGGGCCGCCTCCCGCGGGGTCCCGACGCCCCGCGCCCCGCGCCCCGCGCCCCCGCGCCCCGAGGCCGGCGACCGCCCTCCCGGGCGCGCCTCCGAGCAGGGACGGGGCCGAATCCCCCTGGCTGGGCCCGCGGGGGTCCCGGGTCTGGGGCCCGGTCCTCGTCGGCCCTGGGCCGAGAAGCGGGGCGCGGGCGGCGGCTTGGCGGGGCGGGGCGGGGCGGGCGGCGCGGCCGGAGCGCTGTCCGGGGGCTGCGCCGGCCGAGAGGGGGGCGCCCGCGGCCTCGGCTGCGTCGGGCCGGGGTCAGGCCGGGCCAGCGGATTCTCACCGAGGCCCCGCCCGCCCCGCGACCTCCCCTCGGCCTCCCCTCGGCCTCCCCTCGGCGCGGCGGGGTCCGGGCAGCGGGCGCTCACGGCGGCTGCGCGGCGCCCCCTCCGCTGGCCGCTGCCGGCTAACTCTGTGCTTTCCCCACGACACACGGTTCCACTCAGGGACCCCTGGGCCCCGGGGGGCGGCGTGGGGGGCGGGCGGGCGGAGGGGGTGGGTGAGGGGCGGAAGTGGCAAGACCCAGAGCAACAGGAAATGACTTAGGGAAAGTCCCAACCGCAGCCCCCCAGCCCCTGCCTGTAAGCGCTCCCCGCCCCCCTGCAGACTGGGGAAGGGCTTGTGGGGCGCTGCCGACCGACTTCCCCTTGCAGAACCCAGCGGGTGCCGCGTCTCCACCTGGGGCCTCCATCGCCCTCACCGAGCCATGTTCCAGGCTGCAGAAGCCGCCCAGGCCACCCCCTCTCATGTAGGTGATCATCGGGCCGGGAGGGCCCCTCTCCCGCCGGCATCTGGCCTGGGGTGAAGGGGTGAGGGGCGGCGGGCTTGCCTGCCACCCTTTGCCCCGCCCCCCGGGGCCCTGGGACCCGGCGGGCGCCCCGCAGCAATGGGCTGGGCATCCCTCAGCTGACCTGGCCGACTGGCCCTCTCCCTTAGGAAGCCAAAGGCGGCGGTGGCAGCAGCACTGTCCAGCGCTCCAAGGTAGGGCCCGGGAGAGGAGCGTCGCGGGGAAGAAGGGAGGGGCATGGGCTAGGCCCCCGCTTACTCTCTCCTGCCGTCAGTCCTTCAGCCTTCGCGCCCAGGTGAAGGAGAGCTGTGCGGCCTGCCAGAAGACCGTGTACCCCATGGAGCGGCTAGTGGCCGACAAGCTCATTTTCCACAACTCTTGCTTCTGTTGCAAGCACTGTCACACCAAGCTGAGGTGCGCCCTTGCCCTGCCCCTGCCCTCACCTGCCAGCCCTGACCTGACCTGACCACAGTTGTTCTGCTTCTGCAGCCTGGGCAGCTACGCGGCACTGCACGGGGAATTTTACTGCAAACCCCACTTTCAGCAGCTGTTTAAGAGCAAAGGCAACTACGACGAGGGCTTTGGCCGGAAGCAGCACAAGGAGCTCTGGGCCCACAAGGAGGTGGACCCTGGCACCAAGACGGCCTGAGGCCCCTCTGCCGGCCACTGTCTCTGCAGAAGAGGGCCTGGAGTGGGGCAGTAGGGAGGGTGGGAAAGAGTGGACCTGCTCTTGGGGTGGGGGGGTGGATCCTGGGGTGCATCCCAGGGTGGGATAGGGACAAGGCCATCTTGCTCAGGCAGAGGGTTGAGGGGGCAGGGCTCTGCTGCAGGATTCCTTCATTCTCCCTGGGTGGGGGTGGCTCGGGAATCAGGATTGGGGTTTGTTCACCACCCTGCTTCCTACTTCTTTCAGCCTCCCCCTATGGCCCCTTGGGAGGCCCCCAAGCCCAGCTTCCCTATCTAGGTGCCTTTTCTCCAGTAAGGAGTCAGCATGCCCCCTCAGGGTCCCAAGCTCCCTCACTGCCACCTGGGGCTCTCTGCGGCCCTCATGTCTCCCCATCTACCTCTGCCCTTAGCCTGGTCCTGAGCCATGGAGACCGGAGGAAGGAGAGCCAGTGTGTCCTTGCTGGGCCTCCCGGAATGCCCACCAAGGCCCTGGCGGGGGGAGGGGAGGAAGTGGATTAGCCCTGCCCTCCCCCAAAAGGCGAAGCACGACTTGCCCAGTGGGGCTTGGGACCCATCTTGCACCACCGGAGTCACGAAGCGGAAGCTAAAGCACCACCGCCAGGCTGAGAGCCACAGAGACTGGCTGGGGGCTGGCATCCGCCATGCTCACCTCCTCTTTCTCCCCTGTTGCTGCCGGTTCTGACTGTTGTGATCAACCCTATTTTAAATATGTTTTAACAGATTCTGACTCTGTATCATGTGGCCTGATTGGGGGGTTGGGAGCTTTGTGGCAGGAAGGATGCAGAGGTGACAGGGAGCATGGTCAGTCCAAAGCACTTCTGGCCTTGATTGGGGTGGGAGTGGGGCTGGTGATGGGTATCAAGGAAATGCCAACCAGCCTGAGAGAAAAAGGGGGGTGCCCCTTTTGCAATAGCCAGACCTCCTCCACACTGTCCTATCCAGAGTGGTTTCATAACTGGAACTCTACTTTGCTTGTCAGCCTGTGTTCTTTAAGAGAGGGTCAGGCTGGGGAGCCTGGCTGGCTCAGTTGGTAGAGCATGCAACTCTTGAACTCAAGGTTGTGAGTTCAAACCCCATATTGAGTGTAGAGCCTACTTCAGGCTATCCATAGGTGATGGACCCTGGCCTCACTGCACTTCAGTATTTTGCAAGGCAAAACCCTTCTCCTGAGTCCCTGTCTGGAACCTCCCTCCCCTGCCCGCCTTTGCCTTGGAAATCAGCAAAGGATGGTAGAAACCAGCAGATTCAGCAAGTGCTGTTGAAGGTTCTCTAGTTTGCTGTGTCCTTCCCCATCTGTCATCTTCCCCTTGCTTTTTCAATCTCTGGGGAGTGGGGCAGCTGCAGGCACCATCCCAGGTAGTCGAAGGAGAAACAGCTTCTCTGTTCCTTGGAGGGACAAGTTTACCGTAGGGCAAATGCAGCCAACGTGGAGGACCTGAGACCCCACCCCCAGAGGATTATAGGTAGGAAGTCTGGGTTGTCCTGTTTGGACCCAACTGTCCTGATTTCTCCAAACTGCCCATGGGCTACATGAACTGGTGGAGCAAAAGGGCCAACTCCTCGGGGATTTGCTGCCACTGCACCCCATACAATTCTTGAGTCCTAAGTGACCCCATGCCCATGGGACAGGGTAGGAAGCTGGGACTCAGACTTGTGGCAGATGGGCCACTGTGTTGTGTTGAGGTAGATGCTGCCCTTTGAAGCAGCAGCTAACACTCAGCGCAGATGGCACTGGGTCCTCAGCATGAGAGTGGAAAGCCCCATTCAAAGCAGGCCCAAATTCTGTGCTGGAGGCCTGATGGCCTGACAAGGATGGTCTCTCCCTGCTCTGAGCTGAACACCAACAGCAGGTAGACCAGGGGGAGAGAACAGAGAGGTGGCTCCTGGAGGTGCCTGAGCCCTGCCCTGCAGAACACTGCTCAGGGGAGTACTCCCCTGCACTTCCAGATGCCATGAAGTTTTGGACTCCAGCCACTGGTGACACTTGGGCCAGGGGGGCTGACAGTGCCACCTTGATAATCAGGAGACACCCTCAGCAGAGCTCTTGGAAGTGGAGAGAAAGGGGAGCCACCTCTGAGCTAGCAGTGGTATCAGCCACATCATCCCATCCTAGGACCCCTCTGGGAGTAATTTCAAATTCTCTGCTGAGGGACCCAAGCTGCTTACCAGGCACCATACCTGGCTCCCCTCGGGCAAACACCTACTCTCCACTCCCCAACCAAAAGCATTGCCACAGGACCCCTTGGGTATAAATGATCCCTTTTATTGTAAGTAATGTGCGACACTGGCCTGGCTTTGCACTGCAAGCCCTCGGTCGAGATATAGTCAAATAACTATGGCTGCAGGTTCTTCTGCACGATCCACAATTCAGACAGACACAGAGCTGAGGTGGACAGGAGGGGCAGGAGGGTGGTGGAGTGTGGACTGTCCCCAGCCCTGGCCTCTCCATGTAGGTTTGGCCAAGGCCGACATAGCCCATGGAATGATGAGCAAACGGCAGCATGGCCCTTCCCACAGCAAGCCTGGTGCTGCTAGGGGGCTGCCTTTAAGAATCTTTGGGCCCAGGCTGTCCTAGGCCCACAACTTGTCATCTGGGTTATTTAATATAAAGACAATAAATTAAAATTAAGCAACAGCTTGGTCCTGAGGATGCTGAGCCAGCATGTCCACAGTTTTTGGCACAAAAAAAAAAAAAAAAAAAAAAAATCAGGTCTTTTTTTTTTTTTGGAGTGCAGCGTTTCTTGGCCTGTATGCAAATTCACTTTTAAAACCCATTCCCTGTGAGGTAAGACCCCAGGAGGTGGGGCTCTGTGAGAGCCTGAAGCTGGGACACAGAGTCGTCTTGTTGGCACCGGCACCGTGCTCTGTTTCCTCTTGGGGAACAGGGGCTGGGGGTGGGGGTGTGGGCCCAAGAAGAGTGCTACAGCCATCAGGATGGGGTCATGGAGAGGCCGAGCTGCCACATGGCAACTTTGGTCAAGTTGAGGGGCCAGTCCCCACCCTGGGCAAGGGCCGAGGTGGAGACAGGAGCACATGCTCACTGTCTTCAGAGGGCTGAGCTGGGGGTGCTTGACAGAGGCCCCCGGGAGAAAAGGATAGAAAGAGGGGCCCAGACCCAACTGGCACCGTGCAACACACATTCCTGCAAAACCAGCTGCTTTCATTTTCTCTTCTCTCTCTTGAGGCGTCCATCACCTGTAACAATCTAGAATTGATATATATAAAAACCATCAAATATGATCTGAGATATAAATTAACAAGTACAAGGCCTCACATTACATGATGTGAAAAGGCTAAAAACAGCGATAGAAACTACATTCATAAAAGTGCATCGTCAACATACAACGAAGGCTTTGGCTTGTTCTGGTGCCCGTGGGGAAGTGGGCATGGCTGGCAATGAGCTGCCTGGAGCTAATCCCCAGCTCCCCGGAGAGGCCCATCCCTGGGCACTGGCTTTGTTGTTGTTGTTGTTGTTGTTCCTTTAATGACAACTCCCAAGGAAACTGGGTGTTTGGAGGGAGGAGCTCTAGCAATAGGCACATTTTGGAGGGGAGGGGCCGGAAGAAAGGACCAGCGCCCAGGCTGAGGTAAATAAGGCCAACTCTAAGCTGCTTGGAGACACTGGCTCCCAGACCCCTGCTACCATTCTTCCTCTAAGAAGGTAAGGAGGTGAAACCTCATGGGGATGGGCAAGGCTGGCCAAGAAGGAACAGAGATGGAGTTTGGGACATAGTTGGTGACATCATATGGGCTCTCCCTTCTACCAGGTGGAAAGGGCTCTGGCCTAGCAGGGTCATGACTCACAGACAGCCTGATATAACTTCCCTAGCTATCCAGAAGAGCCTGCCCAGGGTTTAGGGCAGCCAGCTGGGTCAGATGCTCTCACCACACTGCCCATCTTTCTTTCTGCTCCAGTGGGGAAACGGGTGCCAGCTCAGGAACGCAAAGGCCATTACCTTCAGCTCTTTCCAATCCAGCCCAAGGCCCAAGCCCACAACAAGGATATTCAGAGCCCAAGGGCACAGTCTCCAGTTTAGAAACTGGGTACAGCATAAGAGTGACTTCAACTTGTAAAACAGAGACAATTGCATTGACAAAACTGGGTCTCTCCCCCACTAAGTGGGGACAGTTCCACATCTCAGGCCCCTGCTTGGGGTGTAGGGGGGGAGCAGGGCCATGGGGGCAGGCAGGATGGGCTCCTCCCTCCCTGAATAAGGCAGCATAACATTTGCTTCATTCATCTTTGGTAAAGGACAGGGACTGGCAAAGCTGACCTGGGGGGCCCCTGGGAGAGCGTAGCCCCAGCCTCTGCCTTCCATAGGCTATGGGATGCTGGGCTTTACCTCAGGCTTGGGTGGGCTCATCCAGCCCAGAGATGCCCTGGTGGTCTCCAGACATGGGAGGAGAAACAAAATAACACTTTGAATGAAAGTAACACTATTCAGACCCTCGTGTCTGTCCTGTGCCCCCAGACCCTTGGGGCTTTGGTGCTGATTGCAGTGTCAGGACACAGCCCCTGAGGGTAAGGCCCTCAGCACTTTGCACACTGTTCCTAGATCCTTCCCCTCCACGCTGAGCTTAGGATGCTGGAGCTCTCGGGTCTGGCAGGCTGGGGGCTCCCAGTCCTTGAGGCTGCAGCCACCCCGCCCTGGCTCTGAGCCCCAGTGGTGGAAGGGGCACAGACGAACACTGGTTGGACTGGAGCTCCATAGTCCACAGCGTTGCCTGGGAGAAGCAGCAACTTTGCTGAGCCCCCACAGCAGCCCCTTGCCTGTGCAGCAGGGGCAGCTGGCAGCAGTGTGCCTCGAGAGCTCAGTACACGAGCTGTGCAAAGTGGTGTGTGAGCAGCTCCTCGGCTGAAGGTCTCTGGCGGGCCTCCACAAAAATGCGCCTCAGGAAGTCCCGGCCATGCTCAGAGATGTGGGAGGGCAGCTGAGGATTGGTGGGCTGGGTGGCAATCTTGAAAATGGCAGCCATGGCTTCATACTCTGCCCAAGGTGGTTTCTCCGTCAGCATCTCTACCACGGTGCAGCCCAGGCTCCTGGAGAGAGAGAACCCCATGTCACGCCGGGCTCCCTGACCTGCCCACCATTGTGAAAGGAGGTCCCTTTCTCAGAACAACCAGAGGCAGCATGGGACAAGCTGAGGGGTGATACTTCTGTAGAGGGTACCCAAGGCTTCATCAACCTACATCCACCCGGGTGAGTCTTGATATAAGGGAAGAGACCCTGTAGTGTGGACAGAAAGAGCTCTGAGATAGCTGTGTTTGTTTCCTATTGCTGCTGTAACAAATTACCATGAGCATAAGACATAAGAAAAATTTATTCTGGAGGTCAGAAGTCGAGAACTAGTCTCAATGGGCTCAAGTCAATGGGTCAGCAGGGATGGTTCCCTCTAGAGGCTCTGCTTCTAGAGGCTGTCAGCACTCCTTGGTTCACGGCCCCTCCTTAGACCACTCTAACCTCCACATCTCTTGCTACCCACTCTCATCTGCTGCCTCCCTTTGCAAGGACGCTTGCAATTATACTGAGCCCACCTGGATAATCCAGGAGAATCTCCCCCATCTCAAAAATCCTTAAATTAGGCTATTTGCAAAGGCCTGTCTGCCACGAAAGGAAACATTTACAGGGCATGGGGTTAGTACATGGGCATCTTTGGGGAACCATTACTCAGCCCACTTCAGTACCGTTCTGAGGGGGAAGAGACGCTCTCACAACTTCTGGGCTTTTTTAGAGGATGCACAAGAAGTGAGGCAGAGCAAACGCAAGCCATGTGAACGCTACGAGATGAAGAAGCCTGCTACAGTTTAGAGATTGACCCAGACCTTCAAACTGGGTGCTACTTCTCTTAGGGATTTAGCAAACACTAGGGAGGTTTTTCCATGGCCTAGGCTCTCAGCAGTAGCAGATAGGTGCCATTTGAGGTTAAAACACAATGCATAATTATTTTGAGATTCTTTCATAGTCATAATTATCAAGACTTTGTTTCCTTATGTTGTTGTGTAGAACCCATCCTGTGCCTATAAAACAATTGGTCTATTCACCTGTTGATGACTATATGGATTCGTGCTAGTCATTCGGGCTGTTACAAATAAAGCTGCTGTGAATATTTGTGTAAAAAAATATATATATAACAAAAAAAAACACAATGCATTTGCCATAGTTGCTGCAGCTTGCACCAATGTCCCCACACTCGTGGAGGCTGCCTCCTGACCTGGCTGCCAAGAGGTGAATCTCCTCTTGATCCCACAGCACGAAGCCCCCATAGCTCATTTCTAAGTTAGGGTTGGGCTAGCCCAGACATGGAGAGGTCATCCCAGCATGTCCCCAGTGCTCACCACACATCTGCCTTCCTTCCGTAGCCCTCACCGCTGATCACCTCGGGGCTCATCCAGTAGGGTGTGCCAGTGACCGAGCGCATGCCCGTGCCTGACATGCAGATAGTCTGCAGGCGCTTGCTGGCCCCGAAGTCCCCTAGCTTCACGTTCCCAGCAGAGTCTCGGAGGATGTTGGCTCCTAAGGCATGAAAGAGCAGAGGCTGCAACCCTGGACCCTCTGGGCATTTTGTACCCTCCACCCTCTTCCCCTCCCTCCCAGGTCATAGGGTTGCTGGGGACAATGGAGACTACCAGGAATCAGACACGATGAGCACCTAGCGCTACTGGCTTAGCCCTACAGCATGACATGATCATCACCACAGCCAACATCTGCACAGCACCCTATAAGTAGTTTCCCACATTGCTCAACCCATCCATATCAATCCCCAAGGAAACAATCAGGGTCTCACTTTTCAGAAAATTAAGAATGGTTAAGTGACCAGGTCTTAGGGACCCCATAGCCTGTGCCTGCTCACCCTTGATGTCTCGGTGAACGATCATGTTGCTATGCAGGTAGGACATGCCCTCCAGGATCTGCCGGGTGTACTTGCGGGTCACACTCTCTGTCAGAGCTCCGTAGGCCTTCAGCTGGTCTTTCACCGAGCCCTACAGCCATAGGAGTCAGAGGGAGTCAGCTAAGAAAAGGGTGGGGTGGTGGTGGTGGTGGTGGTGGTGGAGGGCTATTTCCAGCACCTAGCATTGCAGCAAAGGAGTGATTCAGCCAACCCCTGTGAGCAAAATACCAGGCTTTGCTAGGGGCTATGGGGCAGCTTGAACAGTATGAGCCCTTCCCTTAAGCAATGTATGACCTAAATCCAGAAGGGAGACCCCTCTGCTCCAGGTACAGGCTGTACTTACTGGACAGTCAGTGCAACCACCCTCTAAGCCTCAGGTCCAGGTGGCCTGGGATGCCTCACATCCCACACTGTCACTACGGCCAGATGCAGGACCCTCCTGACTTTGAGCATCACTTCACCTTCTCCCCTGAGCCTCTGGCATATCAAATGATCAGAAGCATGTCCAAGGGACACCTCCTCTAGAGCCCACAGCCAGGTCTGGCCCTTTTGTGTGTGTCCCACATGCACTGAGAAACACATACCCCCGGCATGTACTCCATGAAGATGGTCAGAGTCTTCTCCGCACGGTCCCGCAGACAACCATAGTACTGCACGATGCGCTCATGCTGCAAGTTCTTCAGCAACTGGATCTCACATTCCAGAGCACTCACCTCCTAGGGAAGGGGCCCAGTAGTTAGCCTGGCTCACAGGGCCCTGGTTCTGCCCACCTGGGATCAGCTCGGCTTGTCCTAATTAGTGACCCAGGGGAGTATGTCTATCTTGGCAACTTCCGCTGGAGCAAAGGGGGACTCTGTTAACAGTCTGGCCCTTGGACACAATGCTGGGCAACCCACAGGATAGTGGCACTTCCATGCTGGAAGAAGGCAGACATTGGGGTGAGAGAATGGGGGGCAGGTGCTTAGTTAAGGTAACTGCTGCATCTGTCCACTCAGACTGGAGTCCACTTAGGCTACACCCAAAGTTGAACTCTGAAGATAAGCTCCTTCTTGGACCGAGGGCTGAGAGAGGCATCTGTGTGAAGGGTGGGGGAGGTACTGTTCCTTGCGGCACTGGCCACTGCCCCTCAGTCTGGGCTGTTTGGTACTTCAGCATCAACTCATTTCCTCATACCTAATCCCTCCCCCGGGGGGTCTGATGCTCTTTGGACCACAGTCCTTTTGCTTCATGGCCATGGCCAAGGTGGAGAGCAAGGGAACTTGGGAGGAAGAATGATGGGGGAAGCAACCTGCAGCTTCTCGAGCAGTTAATCTACGCAGTGAGATGGAAATATCTGTCGGGGGGGGGGGGGGACACTGGAAGCCAGACCATGGGGAAGGCAGTACCTTGCTTGTCTCAGGGCTGTCTGGGTCAAACTGGACTTGCTTGGAAGCAAGCTCACGTCCTGTGTCCACGTCATAGCACAGATAGACCCTGCCGAAGGCACCCTGGCCCAGGAGCTTCCCACGGCGCCAATTGATGGGAGCACTGGGAGCTACAGGAGAATGGAAGGAAAGAGTATTAGCTTGGTAAATTAGTTACTGAGATCTTGCCCTGGTCTCTAGAGGCTCTGTGATGGGATCTCTGGCTCAAGAACCTCTCACCCAGAACCATCCTATATCTCAGTCCAGCATCATTACCCCCATCTGGAGCAGGCTCAGTACCCTGATCAGTTGGACCATTAGGCTCAAGTCTTGAGAGGCAGATGACCGGCTACCGTCATGGTTAAATCCTCTTCTGCACTCATCAAATACCTTTATTTCCTATGACCCTAAACATCTGAATATGACAAGGACTGAGAAGATTGGTCTTCTGTTTAAACAGAGAAACTAAAGCCTAGAAAGGGGAAGTGGCTTGCCACACAACAGTGCAGCAAGGCCTAAGGTCCAAGGGATCTGCTGCTGACCCACAGGTTCCTCCAGTGTGGTGAGGATGGGTGGGAGCAGCCTACTGCTGAGCTAAACAGCCCCAGGGGATCTCTGGCCTCCTGCCCTGCCTCCTATGTGAGCACCCGCTGGGCAATCTCCTTCTGGCCAGGGCCCACTCCTCACACTTGGTTGGCACATTCCTCTCCTGCACAGAGAGGGCATTCTCGCTGTCTGCACTCCGCAGGCGCCCTCTGGGGTCCAGGTATTGCACCGCCAGACCCATGTTTTCGCCATTTGTGCTCAGGGAGCGGCTGGACGGCACGAGGGTAAAGAGGTTGCCTTGATGACGCCGTATTCGTGGAAATGTTCTTCTGCCTGAAGGGGTGCAGGAGCCATAGTAGAGCAAGTCAGACCCCTGGCCATAAGGCTAAATACGCAAACCACATCATCCCATCTGCCCTCTTCCTAACTCATGCCAGAATGGCTAATGTCTCAAGCACCCTGAGAATCAGGACAAAAACAGGAATTAGGAAGCAGCCACAGATGGTTCAGGAAGCCCTAGCCAAAGGGAAGGCACAGGGCTAGCTCTCAGGTACCACATCACTGGCAAGGCCAATTCACTGCTGAAGTCTGTCTTCTCTGGCATCCTAATCCTAAACCTGTGTGAAATTCCATTCCGTCTGCTGCCATGGGGCAGAAGAGGGCGCTGGAGAGCTGGTACCATGAAACACACTATGGATTCAGATCAAGGATGCTATGCTCCCAATGGCAGCATCTTGGCTTCCAAATACCACCCTTCCCCCCATCTCCCCTTAGCCTCTAGTGCCTCAAGTCTGGGCACAGCTCCTCAGAAATAAAGGAAACATGGGGTGTAGGGTGCCTGGGCCCAGCCCCTAGCAGTGGCTTTTGTGTGGCAAAGCTCTACCCATGTCCATTCTGAGGCAGCCAGCAGGGGGCAGGGTAGAGGTGTACTCACCCTCGTTGTAGTCCTTGTGGTGCACAGAAACGTGGTAGCGCCGGGGGTAGGTTCCACCTTTAACCCCTTTGTCATACAGCTGAGTTTCCCGATCTGAGTAAGATAGAGGAATCATTGGTTTCTGGGTAGGTCAATGTAAGTGAGTCATCTAAGCCCCCATGTTACCTGAGACCTCCGAGCAGCAGCCCCAAGGAGAATTAAGACAGCCCTGGCTTTCCAACTCAGCTAACAAAAGCAGAATGCCCACAGTCCCATCCAGACATCCCTGCAGTGCTCTCCATGCTCTGGGGAACTCACCCGAGAACTCTTGTCTGTTATCTGGGAAGCTCTGGGCTCGGGACATTCTCGATTTCCGGAAGGATGGGCTAGAAAAAAACGAAAACAAAATCACAATGTAGATATCAGCCTACTTCAAGAAGCTGTCCACCAGGGCAGAAGGCAGGATATCCACATGGACTCTCTTCTTACTCCTTCCCACATCATTACATGGGATAGAAAAACCAGAAAAAATATCCAGAATGCCTAGCTTATCACAATACCTGCTTGGTATGTAATCTTGTTCTCACAGTTTGAGAGGGAAGCAGAATTTGGGAAAAACAGCCATCTTCTGAGTTCAGCTTACTACTTTCTCTTTAAGTACTCTGAGGCCCAAGTCTGACAGGACCCGCAAGAATCAACCCCTCCAGCCCTCCCAAATTCCACCTTGGAGTTTGGCACCACTTACCCTTCTTGTCCTTTCCTCTCACCTTGGTAACAGGGGAAGAGTTGCAAAACACCCCTTGCCCAGGGTGCTAATAAAAATAGCAACAACACCAAGCATCTTCCTTTCAGACTAATTACCACCATCCCATTTCAGAGATAGGGAAACTGAGGAATGGAGAGGTTAAGGGAAGCTACTTGACTTATATTTTAATGGAGCTGGGGTCTATGTGGCTCCACATCCCATAAAGAAGAGAGGAAAGCCCTATGCTCAAGTTAGACTGGGCCTCAAGGAAATAAGTCCAGGTCATTGGGTTTTACTCCCAAGGAAATGAAAACAAAGCATTAGAGGGACAGAAGCAAAATCTAAGAATCAAGTATATTCAGCTAGCTTTCCTAGAATTCACCTAAATGTCCTCTATCTTACATGTGAGAGTGTCTTCTGAGAGAGCCACAGGCCGGAAACGGTTAAGGACACGAGGGTGCCCCCTACTTCACAACTACTAGACCTTCTGTGGTCTTGTCCTACTGCCCACCCCACTCCCCAACCCTGCTTGGCCACAAAGTTTGGGAGATATTTCAAAGCCAGAGTCAGCCCCTGTCTTGGCAGAGCCTTCAGTTTGTGGCAGTAACTCTTGGCACTTTTATCTGGGCTTCTTGCTCCCCTGGTCGAAGAGCAAGCCCCAAGCAATGCTATAAAATGGATACCAACAAGTAACCATGACTATTTTATGACGTTTAGAAGGAAGACAGTGCTCATCAGTTTTCAGATCTGTTAGGAGAGACAGTACAAATTTGGCCAGTACCCATGTGAACAATTGGTCAGTTACACAAACAGAAAAAAAAAAATCCCCGAACCTGCTCCATAGCCTCTGACCACAGCCCTTAGTCCAGTCACACATGATCAAATGTGCTATTGGGCATAACAAGGTCAAGGTGAGAGACTGGCTAGATCACTGCCAAAGCCAACTCTAAACATACACCTCCTGTTGGGCCAACCAGCTCCACAGAGCCATTTGGTATGTAAAAGACAGCACTTACTCTGACAGAACAAGATTACATACCAAGCAGATAGTGTGGTAAGCTAGGCAGTCCAGATATTTTGTTTTCTGGTTTTTCTATTCCAGTTTCTTACTCTATCAGAAACACTTGGAGGAAAAAAAAAAGGCAAACCCACAGGTGATAATTCCATTTTTTTCCCCCAAACATGGAAGATTCACTACTTCTCAGGCCAGATCATAGCAATGAGGTCAAGAGCACAAGAGCAGTGTATATTATATGTAAACTTCAAACATGTACAGCACTTGGGATAACAGAGCAAGCATTTAACACATATGACTTGCTATTATGAGCTACTATTACGAGCTACAGTTACACTCACCTAATTATACAAACATAAGACTCTCATGGTACTTGAAAAATTAAGGAGAGGGCTAGGAATCCCAGAAAGAGGTTTCTTTCCCAGAAGCATGGTGTTGTAACCATGGGTCTGCAGAACAGTGTCTAGATCAGAGACATACTGGCTAACTCTGTTTCCTCAGCCCATCTGTCCCAAACATGCCCAGGCACTAACACCCAAAGCAGCCATAGTCCCATACCTGTCTGCCGACCTGTCCAAGGATTGGCAACTTCCTGACAAGGAATTTTCAGCACTGCTCAGAGGATCCAACATCTGTAAGGCAAGACATACAATAAAACCCCAGCCCCTGCCTCAATCCCAGCCAGGTGACTCAGGGCTTTATGGCCCAGCCAAGGCCAGCAAATAGTCCTTTCTGTCAAAATATGAAAGTGCCCTTTCTGTGCCTGTGCAGTGGGAAGAATGGCTAAGAAGGTACTATTCTCCCCTGTAGTTTGAAAGGCAAGTTTCCAGAAGGGAGAAAAATGCCTGGACAGCATCCCAAGGAACTCTGCCAGGAGAGCAAAGCAGAGACGCTACTTCTCTTGTTGGCATTTTGTTGGCTCAAGAACACTGGGAGCCTGGCACTGAAGCTGGTACTACCCCACAGAGGCTTCCATGGCATATGGGTGGGACTGTAATGCTTCTGTTTACACTCCATAATTTAAAATTTACCGAAACAAGAATTGCCCTCGTTCCACAGACAAGCCACTGCAGGTCCAGGAAGGTTAGGAGAATTGTTTAAAGTAATGAAACTAGTATTATACAGCTGATACAGATGAAAAATTTCCTAGTTCCTGGTTCTCATATGGAGGCAATAAGAATCTATGAAATGTTTCTCCAGCCTTTGGTCAAATGCAGTAACAAGAAGCCTTCAGATTAGCTTTTTCTTCAACTAATCTCCCTTCATTTTGCCTATAGGGGTATTCCCTATCAGAGTATTCATTATCTGAGATCCAAAGTTAAGCATTACATAGGGAAGCAGGAATCAGAATAATGAAAATTCACTAACAACTTTCATAAAATTAGTTTCCAACTCAAATTATCCCTTCCTATTTAATACTAGGGTCCATCTTGCCCATAATTTCAAAGTGAGACCAGTTAACAGAAGAAGAATAGGCAAGTACAATAACATGACAGGCATGATGCAGAAGAATACCAAAGGTTCAAGAGAGGCCTTCTGAAAATCCACTGAATCCTGTGAAGCCCTCTGGGGGAAAAAAAAAAAAAAAAAGAGGGCCCTCTTTATAACAGTGTCACAGAAGTCAAAAGGGAAGGAAAGAGGTAACATTGTGTCAGCAAAATTTTTGTTAGAAAAATTAAGCCAAAAAAATTAACATGAATCATGCTTTTGTTTGTTCTAAAAATTAGCAAACAGATACAACTACTACCTTAATCTGATGAAAGAAAAAACAAAATAAACCTATCTTAGTTTCACTTTTCAAGAAAGTCCCAATTGAATATTCCTTCACTATATACTACACTGTTTTGGTTTCTGTTACGTGGATTTATCTTGAATGGCTGGTTACCAGGAACAATTCACTTTAGCTAAGGGGAAGGGCCTAGGCATTCCTTCTTTGGCCCCCTCCTAAGTCTGTCCTCACTAGGAGTCCAATACTCCCACACTTTCCAGGGCTAGGCAAGTACAGCAGAGATGTAAAAGGACCAGGATATAGGGCCATGGGGAGAGATAGAGACTAAAGGCAATGAACTCATTTGCAACCTCTGAGATTTTATACCCAAGTCACCTCTAACACAGCTGATGTCCAGAAGTGCTCTAGCTAGAGAAAACAGAAAGGATGGTCAGTAAAATACCCAAGTAGGGAATCCTTACTCCCTCCAGGAGTAAGTAAAAGCACTCCAGGTCACTATTCTAAACACAAACTTATCTGGAAAGCAGGAGTTGTATACAGAAAAGAGAAGAAGCAGTGTAAAGGGTTTCCTCACAGCCTATATAGTTTGGATAATGCTTTATAGAGATTAGTTATCACCAGGAAAGAAAAATTATAAGAATCAGTTTTAGGGGAAAGAAAAATTACAAGGATCGGTTTTTTACAAAATCTATCATGTGATGCCGCTGCCCCTTCTACTGGATGCTTTGTTTTTAAGAAATTTCCTCTTCCCAGGGGTGCCTGGGTGGCTCAGTCAGTTAAGCATATACCTTTGCAGCTGCCTTCGGCTCAGCATGATCCCAGGGTCCTGGGACCAAGCCCTGTGTTGGGCTCCCTGCTCAGAGGGGAATCTGCTTCTCCCTCTCCTCATGTTTCCTCTCTCTTCTCAAATAAATAAAATCTTTACCAAAAAAAAAAAAAAAAGAAAGAAAAAGAAATTTCCCCTTCCCAGACCAAATCCTAAAAACTTGTAAGAGTGGATCTTTCTCTTATGTAATCAAAGCAAGCTCATTGAAAAGACTTCAGAATGAAGCCAGAGATCTCACTCTTGCTGATTTTACCAAGCCAAAATGCCATTTTCATCAAGTGAGCCATTAGTTAAAAAGTTAGCCATTAAAATGAGTGAGCCATTGTGGTAGGCATACCCCACAATGTGGCCACCCCTCTTCTTAAGTATGGGTAGAATTTGTGACTTGCTTCTAGTTAACAGACTATGGAAAAGAGGGTGATATATTCATTCGCATGATTATGTTATATTTTATGACTCTTATCTTTACAGACTAGAGCAAGAGATTCTCGTCTTGGCCTTGAAGAAGCTGCCATATTGTGAAAAAGCCATGTGACAAGGAACTGAAAGTGGCTTCTAGGAGCTCAGGATGGCTGCTGGCCAACAAACAGCAAGAAGACAGGGACAGTGCTACAACCACTGCCAACAGCCACGTAAGCTCAGAAGGGAGCCCCAAGCTCCAGAAAGGAATGCAGCCTGGCTGACACTTGACTACAGTCTTGTGTAACCCTGAGTGGAGGACCCCTGTTAAATCATGCCTAGTTCCTTACCCAGGAAAATTGTAAAATAATAAATGTATGCTGTTTTTAAGCTGCTAAGTTTGTGGTAATTTGTTATGTAGCAACAGATAACTAATATAGCTGTCTACCACCATAAAAGCTCACCCAAAGTTACATTTCTACAGTGTAATTTGGATATGGTATACTCCCTACCTTTCATCAAGAAATAACAGAACTAAAATATGGCTGATGAAAAACAAAAACTGTCAGTTTAGGATTGGTCATATGTTATATTCTGCTGATATCACAGGCAGTTTTAAGGAGGTATTCAAATAGCAGAGCGGTCTTCTGCAGGGAGACCAGTGAGAGGAGCACAGCAAGGTAAAATGTGTCGAATGTTCATCCAACACCAAGAAGGCTAGGTAGTTTACACGGTGTCGACAGCAGGAATTAATACTTGGTCCCAAAAAAGGAATAGTCCATATTTGGGCAGGTCTGGTTTACAAAGGAGCTAAGAGATGGGGTTCAAATCCCTCAGCTCTGCACCAGGCCCATTATAACCTTGGTCTGACACACCCCAAGGCACACCCCAAGCCCTGTACTCACACACTGCTCACTCGTCTCTGGGATGAACTCCCCTTCACTGTTGATGCTGGTGTAGGATCCCTGACGGGCAATGCGTTGCTGCCGCTCAGGCACGTAGCCAGGAGGAGGTGAGCTTCGGCCAGGATTCTGGGAGCCTAGAGCACAGAAACAAGACCTTTTACAACACAGCCCATGATATGTGGCTGAGAGCAGCAGACAGGGGACCAGGTCAGACCAAACATCTGTCGCAGAGGTTGGTACCAGGTAGGGATTCAGCAGAATTCCATTTGTTTCCTTCACTCTATGTGGCAGATACAATGGGTTAGACTCAAGATCTATTCCACACTTCTAGTATGCCTTCCTGTACTTCAGAAATTAATCAGTTAAAAGCTATTACTTCTACAACCCCCAAAGGTCCAGTCAATCAGATGTACTTGTGTGAGATTTAGATGACCTCCTGCTGCTCCTACTGCTCCTGGCCACTACAGTCATGGGAGCCCTGGTTCTTCTTTCTGCTGCAGCATTAGTGGAGACCTCACACCTGGCCTCCAGTTTTCCAGACGTCAAGGACAGATGCAGGCATCCCTATGGATGTGGTAGGGACCACAGCAGAAGGGTGCTGTGCTTCTGAATCTGGTAGCTTCCTGAGCCCAGAAGAGGGAAGAGCTCTGTGGTGTCTTAACCTAGAATTTGTTTCTTTCTCTCCAATCACTTTATAAGATGGGATATGCACTACATTTCTTCTTCCTGAAACTAGTTAGAGTGGATTCTACTCTACTCTGTGCACCTGAACCCTGACCAATATACTCTGGAGTGAAAAGGTATTACACGTTTTAACTAGAATGAAGCAAAAATGTGTCTTGTAAGGGATTGATTAGAATGAAAGAAAAACTTACTTATTGATGAAGTCCCAGACAGTGGTCTAACTATCCCCAGACAGCATGAACCGCCATTAGTCTGTTACATGGAGTGTCTAAATGAACCCTCCCCGGGATAAAATATCCAAGGCCCTGGACACCAGTTTCCACTGAACTCTCCCCTGTTTTACAGGTAGGATGGGACTGGCTCACATGATGAGGCCAGCACTACAGACCCAGGAGGGGCTGGGGGAAAATAGCAAAGGTTTTCTGAGCTTTTATTTCCAGCCAGAGACTTTCACTTTTTCCAATACACATTGCTGCCTGCAGAGAGCCAGCCTTGTTATCTGATGGGCAATGGGCCAGGGGCTATTGTGCACAGGCCCACAGCTTGGGGCAGGAAAGGGAAGTCTCCCCAAACCAATGGCTATCAGAGGAAGCAAATGGAAAAACCAGGAGTTGGCAGAACTGCTACAGAGCATTTTCAGTTTTGTTTTTATCTTCAATTCAGAAATTGGGGGCCAGTGAGACACATAACAGCAGTCAAGAACAAATAAGACAGAGACCTTAAGAGGACAGGATCCTGGACTGCAAGACCGAAGATGCTCCCACTGTGTACCAACAGGGACAGCAGCGAGCTAGACAGCACAAACCACAGTATGCAAGACAACCCATTCTAGGCCTTGGAAGGCAGTCATGCGGGGATGGAAGGTCTCTGGGATGCCCTTCACTGGCATTCCAGTTGGATCTTGCTCTATTCTGATGAGATCATTTGTGCCAAGGGGCCCCATCAGCAGTAGCTGAAGCAACAAAGCAGAGTAGTAGCCCCATGTTCAGGGTGGCCCACAGCTCTGCACAAAGGTGTTCTACACATGAGGAGAAAGCCAGGGCTTTAAGCTGCTGATGAGCTGTAGTCCTCCCAGAGTGTGCCAGCTGTCTGTGAGCTTCTTAACCCACGGCGCAAAGTCAGAGCAAAACTCACCCAAAGTTGAAAGACTGGCTCTCAGATTCTAGCCCTTCTCATAGGAGACTCTGGTCAGGAAGCTGATGCAGTCAGGAAGTTCCCTCTGCAGGGAGTTCTAGGGTTTGGGGTCAGTGTTAATGTGCAGGTCATTGCAAGTACAAAGAGATAGCTGTTTTGGCCATCAACTATTTTTTCTAAACCCTGCTGTCTCTTGCTGGGCAGATGAGATTGGGGGAGGAATCGACTTTTTTTTTTCTTCCTCAAATGGGAAATCTTAACCAGTATTCCTCAGTGTGCTCACACTGGACCAGGCTGTGCAGAACAGAGCTTCTCAACATTTTGTACCACGAGACCCTGAGAACATCCTAGATGTTTCAACTTTCAAAATTCCCATTTTATTTTGAAGTTGCCACCACTACTAAATAGTTTCTGGTCTCATCTAGCATCACAAAAGAATTTACAGCAAGGAGAAAAACACCGTGGAAGTGAAGGAAGCTGACGTGGGTGACCACCGGTTCTGCCCTTCCAACTGCACCAGGACAGGAGGGCTGGAGTATGCACTGCTCTCTAACCAGCTACTGCTGGGGGCCCCCTGCAAGTCACATCTCCGTTCAACTCTCCTCTGCCTGAACTTTCCCTCCTCTCCTCTCAGAGGCCTAGGGCTCTCCTCCCCCTTGCCAAGGCATTAAGCACTCTCTACCTGCACTTCCCACTTCACCTGCAGCAGGTGCCTCTGGCACCACCCTCAATGCTCATTTCAGCTGACCTGGCACCTCCCTTCTTCAAGAGCATGCTCAGATTTCTAGCTTACAAACAGTCTTGACCTTACTTTTGGCCTCTCCTGTAAGCCACTAACCCACCTCTGTTTTTCTTTTACAGCCAAACTCCTCGAAAGAACAGACTGCCTCTGCTCCCCTGCTCCTCATTCCTTAGGGGTTGCAATCTGACTTGCTGTCACTGTGGGACTGCAGTGGCAAGAAAGGAGATGGAGTAGGAAGAGAGGCAAAAGCACTTAGCGAGATGCCCTAGATCCAATGGGAGTCAAAATATGGCAGGGACAAGTCCCTGAGGCTTGGCTATGTGGCTTAAGAACACCACCCAATGTATTGTGGAAACATGGTGCTTGAGCTCAACTTCAAAGGTGGGTAGAATTTCTATAGGCAAAGATATAAAGAAGAGCATCATCATATAGGGAAACTCCATCTGCCTTTCTGAAGACCCACATGGGCCTTTGGGTTAACTCATTACCTAGTTGTTGTTCTTGTTTGTTGCTTGTTTTTGTTTTTTAGCATGAACTAGTTTAACAGACTAACTGGCTTGAAAAAAATTAAAATTCAAGCCATGTATATTATGATGGGAAAACAAAAAGCAAATGTGACAGCTGGTTTCAAAGAGTTGAAAACCTGTCATATGAAAGATGTTACCTATGGATCTGTGTTGTTCGAGAGTCACTGGGTAAAGTGAGGGAAGATACATTTTCAATTCAATATAAGGAAGAAGTTCAAAGAAACAGCACAGATTGGGCTTTCTTGTACTTCCCCATTACTGAAAATGGGGCCATGGCAGCTGAATGACCCACAGGTTGCCATCTCTTGCTGTATACTCACAGGTTTCTTCCCATTGTAGGGGAGGAGAGCAAAGCCCACTTGTTCCTGCTGGTTGGAAGCTGAACTGCTAAGGCTTTTCCTTTGACCCCATTTCTACTGCAAGAGCTTTTCTTCGTGCCTGATACTAAGACCCTGACTCTCTCCTCTCTTCCTATTTCCTTCTACGTACACTGTTACCAGCACAGTAAACACTCAGACATTTGTGGATGAGAACAACAGTTTGTGCCTCTTACCCTTTCCAACCTAGCTGGTACCATGTAAGTCCTCCTCCCACCCTCTCCTGCTTCTCTAGTGACTCCTCTCCTGTGTCCTTTGCAGGTTCATCCTCCTCTAATTGGCCACTAAGTATCTGGGTCCCTGAGGCTCAGCCCTCAGGGACCCAGATATTTCTTACTCTGCAGTCTCTGCCTAAAGGCCTCTCATCTGGACTTCTGGCTTCAACTAGACAATTTCTAATTTTTTTTTTCCTAGTCCTGATTTTCTCCCCTTTGAGCTAGAGACCTGTATATCTATCTGTCCATTTGATAGTTCCTCTTAGTTACCTCAATGGCACCCCCAATTCAACCTGTTTAAAATATCAGGTCTGCCCCTTCTCAGCACAGGAAACAGGTCCTCATCTATTGTTCCTGTCTTAGTGAAAGGCAATGTCATTTATCCAGATCCATACACCAGGAACTTATCTCTTACTCTTTCAACACTCATAAAGTGTATCCAATACCACAGTGGTTCTTGAACCTCTTAGGACCCTTTTACACTTTGAAAATCAAGAGTACTGAAAATCTTTTATTAAGTGGATTATATTAAATTTTTAAAAGATTTTATTTATTTATTCATGAGAATACACAGAGAGGAGAGAGAAAAGCAGAGACACAGGCGGAGGGAGAAGCAGGCTCCATGCAGGGAGCCTGACATGGGACTCAATCCTGAGGCTCCAGGATCACGCCCTGGGCTGAAGTCGGCGCTAAACCTCTGAGCCACCCGGACTGCCCGGATTACATTAATTGATATTCACTGTATTAGCAATTAAAGCTCAAAAGTTTTGAAAACACAATAATACACAAGCACACATTCCATTAGTATCAGAGCAATGACATCACCTCAGGCAGGTAACCTCTGAAAAACTCCTCATACTCACGAAAGAATGGGGTAAAAAGGCAAATCATAGACCTCCTCTATGGAAAGGATCCTTAGGGACCCCTTGCCCCAAGTTCCCAGACCATACTTTAAGAACCACAGCAACGCCATGTCCTTTTGTATTTGCCTTCTAAATGTCTTAAATCCACCTGTGCTTCCTCTCTCCACTACTGTCACTAGCCTAATCCAAACTTCTGTCTTGCCCTGGACCAAACTACATTAGCCTAACAAGGTTCCCCTTTCAATCCATTCTTGCTCCCCTGCAATCTGTTCTCCACACTGTAGCTAGAGTTTTTCAAAATACAAACCTGAATATGTCATACCACCTATTCCTATTCAGTTTAAAAACAAGAAAGTGGATTTTCACTGCTTTCAACATTAAGGATCAAAATCTTCATCATGAACAACAAGGCTCTGCATCCCTCCCCAGCTTCAGCCCGTTCCTTTGCATCACTGTTCTCAGCTCTCCAGCCTCAAGGCTTCTTTCCATTTCCAATCACACCATACGCCCTCAGCCATCAGGCCTCCCCACGTGTAGCTCTCCCTGCCTGGCACTCTCTTCCTTGTTTTCCCTTTGGATCACTCAGGCTCTAGATCATAGGCTAAGGCTTTCCTGGCCCCGAAATTAGGATGTAATCCCTCTGTTATACATGCTCACAGCACCACACACCTTTCAGTCACAGCCTATAAATTTTACATTACTCTTATCATGACAAATGTTTGTCTTCCTGTGCATCTCTAAAAGCCAAGGGGCAGGACCCAGGTCTTTTTTGCTTCCCATGTTTCTGGCACATAGCTGATACTTGGCCAATTAAATCTTAAGTGAATAAATGAATGAACAAAAATGTAGCTTGATAGGGAGAAAAGAAAATAAGATAATGTGCTGAACACCGTAATAGAGACGGGGATAAGGGACCAACATTTTCAGTGGCTTCCCACTGCCTACCAAACACACCCAAGGGCAGTCAAGACTCCTTAGGAGTGGCCCAGGCATCCTTTCTCAGCTTTTTTTATTTTCCTCCAAATATACCAGCCAGTCTGAAGTACAAGTGAGAGCTCTACAGGCCCTCTCCTCTCATCCTTATCAATGGAAATCCCCCCACAATCTCTAAAGATCCAGTTCAAACAGCTCCTCCACAGAATACATATCCAAGTTATCCTAGTTAGAAATAACCTCTGCCATTTCTTGGCTTTACGGAAAGGCTAGCAGGCTCCACCCACTTCTTCTGTCATGTCCACCACACTCTGTGCCACTTGGGGTTCCCCAAACCCACTACCTTCTTTTGTGATGGTGTCTGGCAGGTACCCCTTCCTGTGCCTGGAATATCTCTATGCTCAGTAAATGTTTCCTTCATGTGGAAGCTCTGAGGTTTCCTCTTCTGTAGAAGCCCTTCTCCAAAGTCCTAGGCCGAGTTGGGTATTGCCTCTTCCCACCCTACCCTGCCCTCCACTGTAGCCCCCACTGTACACACCTCCATTGTAGCCCTCATCCCAGCCCAATGGCTGGTACACACTGCTTGCTGAATGAAGAAACCCAAGATCTACATGTACTGGGAAGCTGTGTTGGCCATTTTCTAGATACACAGGAACTACTTCATAGAAATCCTATTCCTCAGCATTCTCAGACAAGGAAACTCCATATATGGCTCCTCAAAACAATGGCCCAGCATTTAGCCCCTGCCTCTACACACAAATCTTGGTTAGGAGCAGGAGGCCCAATCACTGCCCCATGTTGATCCTCATTGCTTCCTGTACAAATGAACAATGCTGCCTTCCTCCAGCCCCTCAATCTCTCTGAGGGCTCTGGAACAGAGGTCATGCTGGCAGAGTTTCCTAGGCTTCAGGGCACCTGGATTCCAGGGCCAGAGATGTTTCAAATAGGGCCTCCTTGCTAGGGTGCTGGCTCTCTGCCCCCCACCCCCACCAGCTTATTGAAAACATCGTCACCAATTAATTATCCACGATGCTAGAGAAATACGAAACTTTTATACAGGTCTCCAGCTTGGCAACACTTACTACCAGTGTTTGCTCAAGTTCCAGAAATTACTCAATAAGGCAAAGTCAATGCCTCAGTAACACATTCTTCTGCCACCCTTTCAAGAGGCTTATCATTCACAGACAGGCTTAGCAGCAGGATTGATGTTCAGAACTCCCCAAACTCAGCTCAAGATCTTCAGAGAGTTCAGTTTGATGCAACTCTACCTGTGTGGATAGAACTTGTCTTCCTAGCAGTAGGAGGGGTCTGAGCAACATTAGGGCAGTAGGTTCAACCCAAATGTTTGGTAAGGTCAGGTTTCCCTCTTGATACAAATTTCACAATTCAAGACATGAGCTTTCTCTTCAGACTCTGAGGAAATGGGATTCAGAGCCATACTGGACTATCTGGTATAATGCACAGACTTGACTTGGATTTCTTTCCTGGGAGGTCTGGGGGCAGCTACATAGTTTTCTTCCTAGTTAGCCAATCACATACATTATGGCAACAGTCTCCTGTTCTTTCCAGACAACTTAGTTTGATTCTCTAAAAGTTTCATTAATCAACATCTTCCTCAAAGTGTAAGGACTCCTCAGGAATCATAAGCAAGAGATCTGAAGTTAAAATTTAAACTTGGACCTTACTTCTAACCTGTAAGTCCCTAGTTTTTTAGCAAAACAATGGTCAAAAATGAGAGTGAACTGTTTATTGTTGGAGGTCTCCAAGTAGATGTTTGAGGAGATCACTTTTTCAGACATGTTTAAAAAGGAACTTGGTCACACCATCACATTGTTATATTGTAAGCTCCCTGAGAGTCAAGGACACCATCCCGGTCATTTCTCTACCCATTCCCCCCAAATAAAGGCATAGAGGATTATTTTCCACAGAGTTAACAGTCAATAAATCTTTGATGATGGTTTTTAATTAATATTTAATTTTTTAAAAGCATGGGCAGATAAATTAGATGAGAGGGGAAAAAAGAGGTGAAATACTCACTGACAGAGACGTGCCTGCTTCTGGGTTCAGGGGGCTGATAGATGGTATTGATATCTCCTGCAGACTGGGAAGCTTTGATCCGCACCTGCCTGGACACCCCAGAATGGGGAGAGGGACTGGTCTGTAAGATAAGAGGAAAAAGGTTGAGCTATCTTTAGCAGGCAGGCCAAGAGAGGCCCACATGTCCCTTCTGTAGAACAGCTCGTGCTCTTAGCTGTCTTCATGCTTTCAATACATGAGCTACCCAGTCTTCCCCCCCAAATCTTACTCCTCAACCTGGGCAAATCACGATTTCCTCATGGTAGTTTTACAGCTTCAGTAATATCTGAGCACTAAGACCCAATGCTCCAGTTTAAGAGGTGATGACCCAGGCATGGAGGAATAATAGGTTTTCCTATAATAATATGCTAAACAGAAAAGTGAGTTGTAAATACCCTCTCATAAAATTCTCCAGAGAGCTTGGGAAAAATAGCAGGAAATTATTTCAGCAGCGAGATCACCAGCCGAGTGGGGGGTCAGAATAGAGAATGACAGTAACCTCTCCGCCCAGCAGAATTCTGGTTGGTAAACATGTATTCCTAAAAGTAGCTTGATATGCTGCTTCTCCCCCAACCACAATCACTCCCCACAAATTATGGCAAAATCTCAGTTGCTTAGTATCACCAGGGGTTTATGTGCAAAACCACCTCAGGGTTGTGTTCATCTGGGAAAGGCTATCATAGCTACCATTCTGTCAGAGGTCAAGGATCTCAGAACAGAGTCAGAAAGCTTACCACACACACACATTCACTTTTCCACTGTTCCAGTTAAGCCACCCAACGAGCCCTAGAAAAAAATCAAAGCAACAAAGAGGGACCTTGCACTGAGAAAGCTGAAAAGTGAAGGTAGATGGTGAGCAAGTGACATAGGGATGCGATTATAAATACGTGGAGCACTACAGAGAGTGGGAATGGGAGGTCAGGCGCGCTAAATAATTTGGATCAAAGTTTCAACTTGCTTCTCCAGCTCTTCTACCTCACATAAGAAAAAAAAAGTTCGACCTAAACAAACTATATCCTGTCCTCCAGGAAAAAGGCTTCCTGGTCTCAGGGCTGAATTCAGCTGCCAAGCAGCCTCCTCTCGTCTTTCCACGCCAGACTTTGTCACATGCAGGGCTGTCTCTACAAACTGTCTTGCTCTAACGGGAAGTCAGAACCAAGGGGAAGTGGAATGTTCTTTCTGAAGCCTCCGATGTGCAATAGCTCTCTGCTGAGAGTCAGAAAGGAAAAAACAGTCAAAGCCACATACTGGGGAAACAGGCCAGTGAAGGGCAAGGAAAGGCCACAGCCCTATAGTCAGAAAGAGAAGAGCCACATGATGAGCCCCCTGAGGACACCTGCTTGCACACAGTGCTTTTTTTCTTTTTTTAAGATTTTATTTATTTATTCATGAGAGACACAGAGAGAAAGAGAGAGAGGCAGAGACACAAGCAGAGAGAGAAGCAGGCTCCATGCAAGGAGCCCGATGTGGGACTCAATCTCGGGTCCCCAGGATCACACCCTGGGCCACAGGTGGCACCAGGGCTGCCCACACACAGTGCCTTATACACAGTGAGAATTCCATAAATCTTGGCAATGTGAATTTGAAATGTACAAAAGAACGTACACTCTAGACTCAATTTTAAACGCTAAGAACTGAGACAGTAAAGTAGGTTCCACAGCCAGCATGAGCATTGGTTTGTAGAAGGAACGGCTGAAATTATGGCAACAGGTTGGAAAACAGATGAAGAGGATCAATGGAGGTTTCAAAGGAAGGCTTCATATACCCTAATGTGCACAAATCACCTGAGATCTTGTTAAAACACAGATTCTGACTCAGTATGTCTGGGATGGAGTCGAGAATCTGCATTTTTTTTTATTTTTTTAAGATTTTATTTATTTATTCATGAGACACAGAGAGAGGGGCAGAGACACAGGCAGAGGGAGAAGCAGGCTCCATGCAGGGAGCCCAACGTGGGACTCAATCCTGGGACCCCGGAGTCACACCCCGGGCCGAAGGCAGGAGCTAAACCACTGAGCCACCCAGGGATCCCCTGCATTTTTTTTTTTTAAGATTTTATTTTTAAGTAATCTCTATACCCAATCTAGGGCTTGAACTTACAACCCCAAGACCAAGAGTCACACACTCTCCCAACTAAGCCAGCCAGGTACCCTGAGAATCTGCATTTCTAACAAGCTTCTAGGTGTGCTGATGCTCCTGGTCCATAGGCTACACTTTGAGCAGCAAGGTCGTAGGAAAGTTATATTTCAATTTAAGTTCACAGTTCTCAATCCTAGACACCCATTAGAGCTGCCTGTGAGGCTTTAGACACCTCACATCAACTACAACAGAATCTCTGGAGATGGGGCCCAAGGACTGGTATTTATTTTTTAAAGATTTTATTTATTTATTCATGAGAGACAGAGAGAGAGAGAGGCAGAGACACAGGCAGAGGGAGAAGCAGGCTCCATGCAGGGAGCCCAATGTGGGACTCGATCCCAGGACCCCAGGATCACATCCCGGGATGAAGGCAGGTGCTAAACTGCTTAGGCACCCAGGCATCCCTAAGGACTGGTATTTTTTAAATCTCCCCAAGTGTTTGTAATATTCAGTCAAGTTTCAAAACCTTAGTAGAGGGATAAAGGAGAATGGCACAGTAAACAAAAATGAGGTTCATGCAAGGATTCAGGAAACTTTGAACACAAACTAGAAGTGGGAAAGAGAGGGAGGTGGGGCTAGGAAAAACAAGAAGGGATTGTGGTGGAGTGAAAGGAAAGCCCACAGGTAAAGTGTGGCCAGCAGAATGTTCTAAAGATAGAAAACAGAAGGTGGCATTTGACTATTCAGTGTAAATCTCACTGAAGGACTCTGTAGGTAGCAGTGTGTGTGGCTAACACAAACAACACGAAAAATTACCAGGGAACCACATCAATAAAGATTATGGTGACTGGAAGCTACGGGATCAGCAGAAAAAGTGGTTACAAGAGTTGACCCACAGACTATCTTGATAAAAGATTTGATGGAATGAGACAAAACGAACAAGTGGATTCAACTATGCAGAGGGTAAAAGTGTGTGTGTGTGTTTGCTCCAGTTTGGTTCATGAGAATGTAAGGTGAGAAATGGTACCCTGGATCTCATTAGTCCTCTGCTTCAAGGGTGGCATCAAGAGACTTTGCACAGAAGACTGCAATACTTATGATAGTTATATTTTCTTCTCCTAAGGTAACCCAATAATTAAAGAGTTCATCCAAATTGAGATAAGGTGACTAAATCTGTGTTTTCATTATCTGTACTCTCCAGGGCTTCCTAGACTTTGCATATTTACAGCTTAGGGTGCCTTTCTAGACTAAAGAGTCCCAGGCTTTTTTGGCTATTCACATACAAAAGTGACTCCAACCCCTTGAAAATGTCATCTTTCCTGGACCTTTTCTAGCTCAGTTACCCTCTGAGCTGTGGGAAAGAGAATGACACAACACCTCACAACTTCGTCCCATGGGCAACATTATACTTTCTGTTCTGCTTAAAATGAACTGTGGAAGAGCCCGGAGGAGGTCTTCCAAGGACACTATAATAGTTATCAGACCTCTCTCCCGGAGGGTAAGTGATAGGTACTGAACTACAAGTCAGAACATCTGGATTCTAGACCAACTCTGTCATCACTGATTGTTCACCATGGGCAAGCGACCCTAAGTCTAGGTTTCCCTAGGTGTAGACTGGCCAGAACAGCTGCCTGCCCTTGACCTCTCAAAGTTGCAAGAATCAGAGAGACAAAAGCACTTATACATGTAAGGTGTTATATTTAACCAGAGGCCAGACTGAAGCTATTGTACTCAACAAATTTGGTTCTATCTTCCTGCACTTGCCCCATTATTTTAGATTATCCTTGATATTTTGAAATAGTAGACAAGATAGCATGGAACTCACTGATGGGATATTTGGGAAGTGGGCAACATTTAGGTGAGAAGATTAGAAGTTTACCCTTGTCAGGGTGAATCTGAGGTAACAAAACAAAATGCCATACTCCGTTTAAGGTGACTAGGTACTTGATTTTTATCATATTCAGATATAAGTGACAGAAGAATGTTAAGCTTGAGATTATTTTAAGATAGTGGAAAATTTGGGTCTAGGAAGTTATAAGAAGGTCAAGAGTAGAAAGATAAACTCACAGTTGAATGCACACATGCTTAGAGAAAAAGTCTGTAATAGGAATAAGCAGGCACAGGCCTATGGCAGCAAGAACTACTGAAGGAGATGATGAAGTATCCTAAAATGGCAGGAGAAAGCAAGGTGAGAGAGAGGCTCTTCAGACTAATAGGAGGCTCTGTGATGACCAAACTCCAGGAGTTCCCAGGTAAGAACCACATGAAGCCTAAGACATGGCCTTGGCCAGGTGAGCTGGGAGGGGTTTGACATACATCTTGGTGGGGGGTAAAGAAAGAGGAAAGATTAGAAGCTGTAATAGAAGTATCAGTAGAAAAGGAATTCAGAGAGAAGAAAGAGACTGCACATTTGAAAACAGGTATAAGGGAAGTGAAGCAGTAACAAGAGGTGGATGAGGCAATAGATTGCTAAGAAACTCTACAGAG
The DNA here is from genome assembly GCF_048164855.1 of Canis lupus baileyi. NCBI lineage: Eukaryota > Metazoa > Chordata > Mammalia > Carnivora > Canidae > Canis > Canis lupus. The sequence goes on from NC_132853.1 coordinate 49,014,551, forward strand.
AAATGAAGTGGCTGCCAGTTATCTGCTGGAGACACAGCAGGGTGCTATGGTATCCTGGAGTAGCACACTTAAGTATGATCTGTGGGACTGGTACCATGCAACAGCTGATGGTGTAACAGTCCTCAACAAGGTAGTACAAAAACAGAGAATAACTCTCTACAGACTTTTACAGCAATTTGGCAGAGTGACTTACTGTCTACTGAAATTAACAATAAACACTATAGTCTTATATTTTGTATATCTCTCATTTATTTTACCATTTCATTTTTCAGTTTTTGTGTTTTAAAAAGAATTGGTCTGGGGGATCCCTGGGTGGCTCAGTGGTTTAGTGCTTGCCTTTGGCACAGGGCATGATCCTGGAGACCCGGGATCGAGCCCCATGTTGGACTCCCTGCAAGGCGCCTGCTTCTCCCTCTGCCTGTGTCTGCCTCTCTCTCTCTGTCTCTCATGAATAAATAAATAAAATCTTAAAAAAAAAATTGGTCTGTAACAGACTGGAAATTAGAATAATAAAACTGATTTTTCATCACAGATGGTTAGAGAAGCACTGTTCTAGAGGTGAGATTCCTGAGCTTATTAAGAAGCCTGCAGTGGGGCTCCTGGGTGGCTCAGTTAAGTGTCTGCCTTCAACGCAGGTCATGATCTCAGGGTCCTGGGATTGAGCTCCGTGCTGGGCTCCCTGCTCAGCAGGGAGTCTGCTTCTCCCTTTCCCTCTGTCCTCCCTACCCGGCCTCATGCTTTTTCCCCTCCTCTCTCAAATAAATAAAAATCTTAAAAAAAAAGAAAAAAAAAAAAAAAAAAGAAGTGTGAAGTCTAGGTGAGGAAGTTCCCAAGGAAAGGTTTCATCACCACCATTACCATTGCCACTACTAGTCCTTTTTTTTAAGATTTTATTCATTCATTCATTCATTCATTCATTCATGAAAGACAGAGGCAGAGACATAGGCAGAGCAGAGGGAGAAGCAGGCTCCTTACAGGGAGCCCGATGCAGGACTTGATCCCCAACCTGGAATCATATCCTGAGGTAAAGGCAAATGCTCAACCACTGAGCTACCCCAGGTGTCCCCACAACTGCTAGTCTTTTTTTTTTTAAAGCATTTTATTTTATTTTATTTTTAAAGATTTTATTTATTTACTCATGAGAGACACAGAGAGAGAGAGGCAGAGACACAGGCAGAGGGAGAAACAGGCTTCATGTAAGGAGCCCGATGTGGGACTCGATCCCGGGTCTCTAGGATCACACCCTGGACTGAAGGCAGGCACTAAACCGCTGAGCCACCTGGGCTACCCACAACTGCTAGACTTAAATGTAAATCTTTATAAATGCAAAAAGTTGGGGCAGCTTAAGTGACCTGATAATAACAAAAATGGTTATTTAATTAAATTATGGTATATCTACTCAAGGGAATTATGCATTTTGATAAATTTTAATTACAAAGATCACACATTAACATGGGAAAATGTGCATCACAGCGTTAAGTGAAAAAATAAATTAGAAAATTGGAGGACTACCATGACAATACTTAAAGTATGTACCTCAAAACTATAGGGGTACATGTAAATAGCAATTGATGAGTGTGTTATAGTGATAGGATTGCATAGGGTAATTCTCTCTTTATTTAATTTCTTTATTTAATTGAGAGAGAAAAATAGGCAGCAGGGAGAGAGTCCCAAGCAAATTCCCCACTGAGTGTGGAGACCAAAACAGGGCTCAATCTCATAACCACAGCATCACACATGAGATGAAACCAAGAGGTGGATTGTGTCACCCAGACGCCCTAATAATTCTCTCTTTTTAAAATTTTATAAAGGGACGCCTGAGTGGCTCAATAGTTGAGTGTCTGCCTTCGGCTCAGGGTGTGATCCCAGTGTCCTGGGATCGAGTCCCACTTTGAGCTCCCTGCATGGAGCCTGCTTCTCCCTCTGCCTATGTCTCTACCTCTCTCACCTCTCATGAATAAATAAATAAAATATTTAAAAATAAATAAAGCTTTATAAAAAGTTATATTGACAGGGGATTGACAGGGGAAGGGGGGAATTTATACTGACTTTATAGTAATTTTTAAAAATATAAGTCCTAAAAATTTATATATATATATATATATATATATGTGTGTGTGTGTGTATATATATATATATATATATAAAAGTCCTTAGAGAGGCATCAACGTGGCATTTATTTTATGCAACATCTAATGCAATGCCATAGGCATCAGAGCTCAGATGGTCATTTTTCAAACAGCTTGGGTGTTGCAGCAGTATCTGCAGCCATGCATACCCCTTAAAGGATGGGAAAGTGGATGTAAAGAACCATTTATCTATACATTCTCATCAAGGGAATGAAGAGATCATAATCAAGGGTGCTAGCTTCTAGTCAAGCAATTACACCATTAAACCGAAGCCTAATTCTAGCTTCTTCTGTATAGAAGGGGTTTGCTGAATATGATCTCCACTTGACTTTTACTAATAATTAAGAAGCATTCATTGTGTTTTCTTTAGAGGATGGGTGGGGAAGGGGTCCCAAAACAATAAATCACAGCTCCTGCTCTTGAGGAGCTTAATAATCTTTTGGGGTAAAACTTACAAATATGTATCAACTAGAGGGCAATTACTAAGCAACCTATAAACTAGTGTGCACATTATATCCAATGACTAAAGGAACAGGGAATAACCAAGATAAGATGGCTGCAGTCACAAACACTGACCACTCTGTAGCAGGTAAATCAAGTAAGATCCTAAAAACAAGGTCATAGCCACGGTCTAGCAAAGAGCAATAAGGAAGAACTGCAGAATGGGTGGGAGTATGATGAGTATGTTGAGGGATATGGAAGACTGCAGAATTGGAAAGAAGGATATCTGGTGATAAACCCTGGATGCTAGACTATATTTAGACCTTCTATGAGAGGCAATAAAGAAAGACTATAAGGAGCAGGTAAGTAACTTGAACAGAGAAATAAAATAATAAAGTATATATTTTACTTCAGAATACTTCCCAAAACATATCTAGAAAAAAGATACATCTGGGACAGAGAAGACCAATCCTCAATCACATGGACATGTCTATAATATTAGAAAATGTCTTCTTTATTCTAAGGCCTCCTAACTGCATTCTCTTGTGCCTCTCCCTAATGAGTAGGACAGCCCGATCCCAAAACATCTTTTTAAAAATACATGGTAAGGGGGCTCCTGGGTGGCTCAGTCAGTTAAGCATCTACTTTTGGCTCAGGTCGTGATCTTGGGATCCTGGAATGGAGCGCCACATCAGTTCTAGCTGCTCAGCAGGGAGTCTGCTTCTCCCTCTCCCTCTGCCCCCACTCATGCTCAATCTCTCTCTCTCAAATAAACAAAATCTTAAAAAGAAGAAGAAAAAGATGACGACAGACCCAAATTGCAATCATTCTTGCGAAATATAGGCATCAAAGACCTTTTAAAAGAAGCAGTTATTTAAGGGATAATTCCTCACTTCTGACGGCCTCTATAGATTGCCTGCCATTTGGTAAGGAAGCAGCTAGTAAGTTACAAGAAGCCCACTCCGTGGCCTTTTTTCCATTGAACAGAAGGAAAAGTCTGTTTCCTACATGTTTCTCAAGAGACAGGCATGACTGCTGAGGAGTTGTGAGAGGTTTACATGATAGTCTCAAATCCTTGGCAGCCTTTGCTACACCCCACCCTCATCAAATCTCTCTTGTTGGGATTCAAATTGAATTGAAATAACAAAAATAGGGATCCCTGGGTGGCGCAGCGGTTTGGCGCCTGCCTTTGGCCCGGGGCGCGGTCCTGGAGACCCGGGATCGAATCCCACGTCGGGCTCCCGGTGCATGGAGCCTGCTTCTCCCTCTGCCTGTGTCTCTGCCTCTCTCTCTCTCTCACTGTGTGCCTATCATAAATAAATAAAAGTTTAAAAAAAAAAAAAAAAGAAATAACAAAAATACAGAAAAAATTTTCTCTCTCTTTTTTTCTTTAGATTGGATTGATTGATTGATTGATTGATTCATTCATTCATTCATGAGAGACACACAGAGAGAGGCAGAGACACAGGCTGAGGGAGAAGTAGGCTCCCCGCTGGGAGCCCGATGTGAGAATCTCGGGATTCCAGGATCACGCACTGAGCTGAAGGCAGACGTTCAACTGTTGAGCCACCCAGGCATCCCAAGAATTTTCTCTTTTATCATATGTTTTCCTTCCTCCCATGTCACAAGCCAAGTAACCTTTAGCTGCAACTTCAACATGGATGACTTGACTTTGCAGTGAAATCACATCCAAAATGCTACCTGGCCACTCAGGCTGGGCTGCACTTCTATGCCTGCTTCATTTTAAACTTTTAAATTTGTTTTAGGGAGAGAAAAAGGTGGTGGGGAGAGACAAAAGGAGAGGGTTAGAGAGAATCTTAAGCAGGCTCCACGGCCAACATGTAGCCCAATGCAGGGTTTGATCTCATGACCCTGAGATCATGACCTGAGCTGAAATCAAGAGTAGGACACCCAACCAACTGATCCACCCAAACGCCCCCCCATTATGTGCTTACTTTAACAGCAGTTGAGGAACACAAAATTCTGTCAAGGAAGCCAGGTAAACTCCTGAAGCACAGCAAGTCTTGTCTTTAGCTACCAGGCCATCATAGGGGCTACTTACATGGTTTCTGTCCTGGGACAGCAGCAATATCCTAAGGCTTTTCATGCTTGAGCTTCTATCTAATATGTCAATCGCTTTATCAAGATCATCTTGGTTCTTCAGCAGGATGGAGAGCTGTGACACAGGACACAGAAAAAGAGAAGCATATAAGATAAAAATCTTTAGTTTCTAAATATAAGCAAAATAAACAACAACAAAAAATAAGTCTGAAGGAAAACAATCTCATTGGATACTACGGGATGTTAAAACTAATTGAAACCATATAGATATTTTCTTTTTCTTTTCCTTAAGTGTACAACTATTCAATAATTTTTTAATAAACTTGCAATTGTGCAACCATCGCCATAATTCAATTTTTAACATTTACATTTTGCCAGAAAGATCCTGCACTCACTTGTAGTCACTCCCTCTTCTCACCTGCAGCCTCTAGCAACTACTATTCTACTTTTTGTCTCTATATTTGCCTCATTTGGACATTTGCTACACATGGAATCATACTTCATACATATTCAATTCAGGTCATAGTCTTTTGCATCTAGTTTCTTTTGTTTAGCTTTATGTTTCTGAGTTCATCTACTGCTATTGCACACCCCATTGCTTGAAGATATTTTCTGAGAAGCACTTCCTCTTTATTTTATTTTTTAAATTTTATTTATTTATTTATTCATGAGAGAGAGAGAGAGAGAGAGAGAGAGAGAGGCGGAGACATAGGCAGAGGGAGAAGCAGGCTTCATGCAGGGAGCCTGACGTGAGACTCGATCCAGGGTCTCCTGGATCACACCCGGGTCCCAAGGCAGGCGCCAAACAGCTGAGCCACCCGGACTGCCCTTGCTTCCTCTTTAAAAACATCCTTTAGGGATCCCTGGGTGGCGCAGCGGTTTGGCGCCTGCCTTTGGCCCAGGGCGCGATCCTGGAGGCCCGGGATCGAATCCCACGTCGGGCTCCCGGTGCATGGAGCCTGCTTCTCCCTCTGCCTGTGCCTCTGCCTTTCTCTCTCTCTCTCTCTCATGAATAAATAAATAAAATCTAAAAAAAAAAAAAAAAAAAAAAAAAAGAACAGAAATTTAGGCTGCATAGCAGCATGTGGTTCCTTTATATTTAAAGGTATTTGTTAAGTGTCCAACTCTTAGTTTCAGCTCAGTTGTGATCTCTGGGCTGTGACATCAACATGGAGTCTGCTTAAGTTTCTCTCTCCCTCTGCCCCTCTTCCTGCTCTCTCTCTCTCTCACTCTCTCAAATAAATAAATAAATCTTTAAATCTAGAGGACACTATGAGTATTTGATACTAAAAGAAAAGTATGCTTTGCCTGGGACCCAGCAAATGTCAGATCTTATACATTTGTGGCAAACACAAAATTAAGAAAAAGTCCAATTAATTTCATCAGTTCTCAGAGATGACAACTCTAAACCATAGCCAGGAAAACACAAATAGCAAGGCCAGTGTTTAAAAGAACATTTCAAGGGGTGCCTAGCTGGCTAAGAGCATGCAACTCTTGATCTTGGGGTTGTGAGTTCGAACCCCATGTTACGTGTAGAGATTACTTAAAATAAATAAGAAAGGATAAAATAAAATTAAAAAACAAAATAAAATTTTAAGAGAATTCATAGAATGGGAGAAAATTTTACAAATCATATCATTATATTAAAAGAATTTCTTCCTGTAACACTCAAAGTAGGAATAAAGAAAGATTGTTGTGGGAGGTGGGAGAGAGATAAAGAAGTAATTGGGGTAGACTTTAAAGTAAACAAATAAACTACAACTTTGTAAATGTACAGTATAGGTCTAGATATCCAGGTTATATAAAGAACTCCTATAACGCAACAGTAAGAGAATAAATAACCCAATTCTTTTTAATGGTCAGACATTATCCAGAGAAGACAAAAGCTAGCAAGCACTGAAAAGATGCACCATATCATAGGCATTAGGGAAATGCAAATCAAAACCACAATGAGACACCACATCTACTAGCATGGCTATAATTTAAAAAAAAATAAAATAAACAAAAACCCAGAAAATAATAAGTATTGGTGAGGATACAGAAATTACAACTTTCATATGTTGCTGGTAGGAATGTGAAATGGTACAGGGGATATGGGAAGGATGGGCAGTTTATCAAAAAGCTAAACATACAGTTACCATAAGAGTTCCACTCCTAAGTGTGTACTCTAGAGAACTGAAAACATACGTGCATATGAGAATATGCACACAAATGTTTATAGCAGCATTATTCATAATAGACAAAAGGTGAAAACAACTCAAGTATTCACCAACAGATAGATGGATGCATAAGGTGTGGTTTATCCATATAATGAAGTATTCTTACCTTGAAAACATTATGCTAAGTGAAAGAAGCCAAACACTAAAAGCCATATATTGTATGATTCCATGCATATGATATGTTCAGAATAGGCAAATCCAGAGAGACAGAAGGTAGATTTGTGTTTGCCTGCCAGGGGCTGGGGAGAGAAGGGAAGAGGAAGTGACTGCTAATGGGTACAGGCCTTTGCTTTGGGGTATCTGAAATTAGATAGTAGTGTTGGTCATACAAATCTGTAAGTGTATAAAAAAAAAAAACCTCTGAATTGTACAGTTTATTTTTTTATTTTTTAAAGATTTTATTTATTCATGAGCGACACAGACTGAGAGAGAGAGGAAGAGACACAGGCCGAGGGAGAAGCAGGCTCCATGCAGGGAGCCTGATGTGGGACTTGATCTTGGACTCCAGGATCACGCCCTGGGCCAAAGGCAGGCGCTAAACCACTGAGCCACCCAGGGATACCCTGAATTGTACAGTTTAAAAGGATAAATTTTATGGTAGGTGAATAACACCTCAATAAAGCTATTATTACTAACAATAAACATAAAATGAAGTCTCAAGAGATTTCTCATTTGTGGTTCTCAAATCCTGACAGGGCAAGGTTTAGAGGGCAAAGAAAAGAAAAAGAGGTTGATTCTTTTGCCTTCGTGGATGTATCTTGCAAGAAGTTACTGTGGCTGAGTTCAAAAAGGGTGTTGCCTGTGTTCTCTTCTAGGATTTTGATGGAATCTTGTCTCACATGTAGATCTTTCATCCATTTTGAGTTTATCTTTGTGTATGGTGTAAGAGAGTGGTCTAGTTTCATTCTTCTGCATGTGGATGTCCAATTTTCCCAGCACCATTTATTGAAGAGACTGTCTTTTTTCCAATGGATAGTCTTTCCTCCTTTATCGAATATTAGTTGCCCATAAAGTTCAGGGTCCACTTCTGGATTCTCTATTCTGTTCCACTGATCTATGTGTCTGTTTTTGTGCCAGTACCACACTGTCTTGATGACCACAGCTTTGTAGTACAACCTGAAATCTGGCATTGTGATGCCCCCAGATATGGTTTTCTTTTTTAAAATTCCCCTGGCTATTCGGGGTCTTTTCTGATTCCACACAAATCTTAAAATAATTTGTTCTAACTCTCTGAAGAAAGTCCATGGTATTTTGATAGGGATTGCATTAAACGTGTAAATTGCCCTGGGTAACATGGACATTTTCACAATATTAATTCTGCCAATCCATGAGCATGGAATATTTTTCCATCTCTTTGTGTCTTCCTCAATTTCTTTCAGAAGTGTTCTGTAGTTTTTAGGGTATAGATCCTTTTACCTCTTTGGTTAGGTTTATTCCTATGTATCTTATGCTTTTGGGTGCAATTGTAAATGGGATTGACTCCTTAATTTCTCTTTCTTCAGTCTCATGGTTAGTGTATAGAAATGCCACTGATTTCTGGGCATTGATTTTGTATCCTGCCATGCTACCAAATTGCTGTATGAGTAAAAATGAACTATTGGGACTTCATCAAGATAAGAAGCTTTTGCACAGCAAAGGATACAGTCAACAAAACTGAAAGACAACCTACAGAATGGGAGAAGATATTTGCAAATGACCTATCAGATAAAGGGCTAGTTTCCAAGATCTATAAAGAACTTCTTAAACTCAACACCAAAGACACAAACAATCCAATCATGAAATGGGCAAAAGACATGAACAGAAATCTCACAGAGGAAGATACAGACATGGCCAACATGCACATGAAAAAATGCTCTGCATCACTTGCCATTAGGGAAATACAAATCAAAACCACAATGAGATACCACCTCACACCAGTGAGAATGGGGAAAATTAACAAGGCAGGAAACCACAAATGTTGGAGAGGATGCGGAGAAAAGGGAACCCTCTTACACTGTTGGTGGGAATGTGAACCGGTGCAGCCACTCTGGAAAACTGTGTGGAGGTTCCTCAAAGAGTTAAAAATAGACCTGCCTTACGACCCAGCAATTGCACTGTTGGGGATTTACCCCAAAGATACAGATGCAATGAAACGCTGGGACACCTGCACCCTGATGTTTATAGCAGCAATGGCCACAATAGCCAAACTGTGGAAGGAGCCTCGGTGTCCATCGAAAGATGAATGGATAAAGATGTGGTTTATGTATACAATGGAATATTACTCAGCCATTAGAAATGACAAATACCCACCATTTGTTTCAACGTGGATGGAACTGGAGGGTATTATGCTGAATGAAGTAAGTCAATCGGAGAAGGACAAACATTATATGTTCTCATTCATTTGGGGAATATAAATAACAGTGAAAGGGAATAGAAGGGAAGGGAGAAGAAATGTGTGGGAAATATCAGAAAGGGAGACAGAACATAAAGACTCCTAACTCTGGGAAACGAACTAGGAGTGGTGGAAGGGGAGGAGGGTGGGGGGTGGGGGTGAATGGGTGATGGGCACTGGGCACTTGACAGGATGAGCACTGGGTGTTATTCTGTATGTTGGTAAATTGAACACCAATAAAAAATAAATTTATTAAAAAAGAAAAAAAAAGAAAAAGAGGTTGAGGGATTTTAAATTAATAAAATGTAAATTAGTCAACTCTTGGTCACTGAGATCAGCAGAGTATGGAAAGACATCTGTGATCTAAAATAATGACAGGGCAGCCCAGGTGGTTCAGCAGTTTAGCGCCGTCTTTGGCCCGGGGCATGATCCTGGAGACCCGGGATCGGTCCCACGTCGGGCTTCCTGCATGGAGCCTGCTTCTCCATCTGCCTGTGTCTCTGCCTCTCTCTCTCTCTGTCTCTCAAGAATAAATAAATAATAAACAAAATCTTAAAAAAAATAATTAATGACAATTACTTATGTTTGACTTTAGACTTAATATCTGCATAAATATTTGAATAAATGAATGACTAACATTTTGGGCAGTCACTTTATTGGCAAAAGAGTTTGAGAATGGATTTTGGGACATGTGGAATTCTTTTTTTTTTTTTTTTTTAAAGATATTATTTATGTATTTGAGAGAGTGAGATAGCACAGCAGGGGGAGAGAGAAAGGGAGAGGGAGAAGCAGACTCCCCACTGAGCAAGGAGTCTGATGCAGGGCTCAATTCCAAAACCCTGGGATCATGACCTGAGCCAAAGGCAGATGCTTACCCAAATGAACCACCCAGGCACCCTACATGCGGAATTCTTAATGGAAACAGAAACAAGTACTAAGTCATTCAGAAAAATCTTTACTACCCGAGGAATACCTTCTTTAATGCTGATTCCCCAGCTGACTCCAGCCTCACTTTCTTATTCAGTAACTGAAGCTTGAGCTGCAATTTGAAAAAGTTCTATGGATTTGACATTTATATGGTTTGGGTTCTCATAACATTCATTCATTCATTCATTCATTCATTCATTTATTTATTTATTTAGAGGGAGGGAAAGAAAGTATGTGCAAGGTAAGGGATTGGGCGAGTGAGCGAGACAGAATCTTAAGCAGGCTCCACATCCAGTGTGAAGATTGATGCAGGGCTCAATCTCCCAACCCTGAGATCATGACCTGAGCCAAAATCAAGATTCTAACACTTAACTGATTGAGCCACCCAGGCACCCCTCATATCCTATATTTCAAATGTTTTTGTTTACATACTTTACTTACATCTGCATTACTTATTAACTATGGAGTTAGTGGTTTATTTTCCAAATTTGTTGCATTTCTAAAATTTGTCCAAAAAACAAAAGATCAGATGGTCTTATTTTTGTTAGCTATTTAGCAATACATCCAATCATAGTTGTACATTTTGTGTACAGGGGACCAGGCAGTTTTTAGCTAACAAATCTCAGCCCCTGTAGATTTTTGCCCCAAACTATAGAAGAAGTGCCTTTTTTAATCCCCCTTGAGCTGACGGGTTTTTTTTTTTTTTTTTAATGATTTTATTTATTTATTTGACAGAAAGAGAGCATGGCAGGCAGAGGGAGAGAGAAAAGCAGGCTCCTCGCTAAGCAAGGAGCCTGATGGGGGGCTCAATCCCAGGACTCTGAGATCATGATCTGAGCCGAAGGCAGACGCTTAATCAACTGAGCCACCCAGACACCTCTGTTTTGTTTTGTTTTTTTAAATATAGTTGACACATAATGTTACATTAGTTTCAGGTATACAACACAGTGATTTAACAAGTCTATACTTTATGCTGGGCTCACCACAAGTATAACTACCATCTATTGCCATACAGTACTACTGACTATATTCCCTATGCTATACCTTTTATCCCCATGATTTATTCATTCCATAACTGGAAACTTGTATCTCCTACTCCCCTTCAACCATTTTGCCCTTCTCCTATCCACTCCCCTCTGATAACCATCAGTTTGTTCTCTGTATTTATGGGTCTTTTCCTGCTTTTTATTTATTCATTTATGTTATAGATTCTACATATAACTGAAATCTTTGGTATTTGTCTTTCTCTGACTTATTTTACTTAGCATACTACCGTCTAGGTCTATCTATGCTGTTGCACATGGCAAGATCTCATCTTCTTATGGCTGAGTAATATTCCATTGTGTGTGTGTGTGTGTGTGTGTGTGTATATATATATGTATACACACACACACATCTTCTTGATCACTAATCTATTGATGGACACTTGGGTTGCTCTATGGAGGAGATTCTTAACTCTTCAACCAAGAATTAAGGACTTGTTTCTCAAAGGGCCAGGAAGGTGCCCAGCTTTCTTGTCTTGTCCCCCAACTCAATTCCCTCCAGATGCACACTCTTTACTAGGCACCAACACACTGCCTCTCACACTAATGTGCAGCACCAGACCAAGCAGACTGTAGCCTCTAGTACCTTTCTTAGAGCTGGAAAAGCAGCCAAGTAATTGACACTTATAAGAATCCCTTACTGGATAATATTCTAAGTATGAAAAAATAAGGACTACAGAAGTGGAAGGCAAGAGAAGGAAGAGTTAAAGAAATCACCTACATAGGTGATAACTTTGGAAACAAGCTACAGTTGGCAGTTAAACTCTGAGAAGAATCTAGCATTTATGACTGTCAATAAAGGAACTACCCATCAGTTTTCCACACCTCTCCAGACCATTCTAAACCTCTGCTTCTTGTTAAGGCTGTGCTGGAAAGAAAAAGATAAGTTACAAAATGTAAAGGAGACAATATAAGCCCTGGCACGATACCTGATTCCACTATGGAACTACTAGCACTGAATGAGCACAGAAATGGAAATAGCTATGTAATCTCCCATGTAAACCCCAGAACGATTGGAATTAAGAAAAGAGGTTCCAGAAAATGGAAACCTCCAGATGATATTAGAGGAACAAACTACAAAATTCTCAGTTAAACAGGGAGAAAAGGTAGTTAGCTTTCACCCCTCCTTAACCCCACACCATCCATCTAGTTTCTTACCTCATTGTTCATGTAATGTAGATCAAGAGGCTGCCCAAACACTGTTGTCACCTTGTGTTCCACGTCTTCATATCTCACAGGCCGGCTGAATGCTATAATTCTGAAAAGAGTAGGAAGTGGAGTTAATTGTGTATTTTAAAAGTCAGATTCAGAAAGCTAGGATGTCTGAATGATATCTTCCTGCTCTTGTAGGCATAGGATTCTTTTTTCTCCCTTTGTACAAATTGTCTTCTGTTTCTTATCTACTTCATTTTTTTCACCCTTCTGAGCATCACAAGCATTGCTCAATCCCAACAATTGTTCTACCATGACAGTTCAGTATCAAAGCAGAACACCTGGATTTAAAACTAGGTTCCAAAGACTCCTGATAGGAAGAAAACGTGAAGACAAGAGAAGTGGTCCTGAAAACATGGTCTTAACTCCTAAGTGACTCAACTCCAGGACTAAGGAGGTCTTGTCCATTGCTGATGCCAGAGGAATCTCAATGCTAATTATCCTCAGAATTGAGATTTCCTACTTCAGAGTCAAAGGAATTCCCCTTAAGTTGGTTATATGACTACATTTTCTTAATTAGTGACACGTGATTATATAAGTAGCATTGATATTAACACTTTTCTAGAGAGACTCATTAGATCAGTTCAAAGAACAACTTCTATAAAGTCAGAACCTGTTCAAATAGGTGTTAAAATTATTTGTCAATTAAATAACACAGCAAAATTTTAAAGTGGGGATAGATGAAATATACAAGAGGAATGAAACAAGAATGAGATATACAAAAAATTGGCAAAATGTTGATAATGTTGAAGCTGTGTTACAGGTTCAGAAGAATTCAGTATGACAGTCTCTCTACTTTTGTGTGTATTTGAAATTTTCATAATAAAAAGTTTTAATAGATATATTAGTTTGAACTATATGATATTGCTGGTAGTTAACAATTTTTGATGCACAAAAGTGGCAATTTCATGTAAGTTCAACCCAATACTCTAAAAACTCAAATCTTTAAGACAAAAATAAGCAGAGATAAATGAAACAAGAATGTATCAGAAAGAAACTCACATATACATTCTACATATATATATTTAGAAGAAGTACAGGATTAAAAATATTGAGGTGGGGAAGGTCTTCCGAAGAATTACATTAAATATAGATGACAAGAAAAAGATTTAACAACAAAAATTTATTTATTTGAGAGAGAGAGAGCGCATGCACATTTGAGCAGGGGGAAGGGCAAAAGGAGAGGGAGAAAATCCTTAAGCAGACTCCCTGCTGAGTGTGGAGCCCAACACAGGGCTCAATCTCAAGACCCTGAGATCACAACCTGAGCCAAAATCAAGAGAGGGACACTCAACCGACTAAGCCACCCACCCAGGTACCCCTGACAACAAAAATTCTGATAGCAAAATGAGCCATCGACAAAGTTGAAAAACAAGTATCAGGCTTGGAAAAAAAAAATCCTTGCAAAATCAGTAAGAAAAAGACAACCCAACAGAAACATAGGCAAAGGATATGATGACACAATTCAAGGAATTCTGAATGGCTAATAAACATATGAAGTTATGTTTAATGTGATGGTGGAAAATGCATATCAAAACCACCTTCATCTCTTGGTAGCTTAAACTGAACAAAATCTGACTAGTGCTTAGTAGTCAGCACTAGTGCAGCACTCAGACCTAGAGCCTCTATAATTCTTGCCCTCCTTGATGCTAAGAAGTATGGTTCTTTTACATCTTCTCTGATCCCCTAGAGTGGGAAGTGCTATAACTAGAGGAAGAAGCAACAAGCCACAGGAGAGAAGGATCTAAGCTGCTGGATTTTAATGGCATCTGACCAGATAATTTCTTTAATACTCTTCTGTGCCAGGCTGGCATAAATAAGTGGGCAGCAGAAAAGCTTCCATAATCTAGAACTGTGCTCTTCAATATGGCAGCCACTAGCTACATGTGGCTAAACTCAAATTAATTAAAATTACATTTTAAATTGGTTCCTCAGTCTTACTAGGCACAATGCAAGTGCTCACTAGCCACAAGTGACCGGTGGCTACCACACTGAACAACACAGGTATATAACATTTACATTATACCAGAAAGTTCTTTTGGATAACACTGATAGCATACTTCTATCAACCATAGTCTATCCTATCTTTCACACAAAGCCTAACATCTCAAGAAGACATTTTCTCCATAACTTTTCCTTCATTCATCACCTTTGATTTTTTGAAATTATATTGCTGAATATATTAGTTTATATTCCATCTAGAAATCCATCCATACTGTAATCCTTGTATTTTTTCCCCTCAAATCAACTGTTCCAAGGAGTGATACTATTAGACGCTATGTAGATATACGCGTTTTCTGGAGTCTTTTGAGAGAATGCTTTCCCATTAATTCCTAATAGCAAATCATACCCCATTTATCAGGACCTTAGCAAAAGTCTCTCTGAATAAAATACCAGGAGACGTTTTGGATGTCCCTAGCACACTGTTAGAAAAGGATCAGGCTCAGATAAATTCTCCGACATTTGGTCTGGCAATGAGCCATTCAAAACCTCCAGAAGCAGCCCCAAAGTCAAGATCAGAAACCAGGACTTTCAGGTTTGGTAAGATCTAAGCTGCTGCCATTAAACTGAATAAAAGGCATTTTTAGTCCGTGCTTCAAAGAGGAGCCTAACACCTGTGACAACCACCCCCACCACTGTCCAGACAGGAAGGGTTTCAAAGGGAAGGAGTTTGAATCTATAGTCCACCTCTTCCGCCCTCCTGGGGCTAAAAGGGAAAAGCATTAGGAACCTGGTCCCTACACCCTTCCAAAGTAAAGGGAAACAGAATGGATACCTGGCATAGATAAATGGAAAAAGTCACTATTTCTTTCCTCTTTTCTGTATGTTCTAACTCTATAATGGTCTACAACATTTAGATAGATACTATCCACACTCCTGCAAAAAAAGTAAAGAAAACCCACAATAATATTCTCTACAAAATCCTAAGACTTGAAACACATGACACCAGAGCTGTCTGGCACAGAGCAGCTTAAACTTGGCTTCCCTGCACCAACTTTATAAAGTCCTCAATTCCACACATAGTACACAAACAGTGAAATGCCATGGCTCCTGAAAACAGCGCCATAAAAAGAGAATGCACAGTTTTCAAAATCTTGATACCAAGATTTTGCTCAGGGCTTCGAAAGGCCATTCCTGCCTGACCACCTTAAATATTTGTGGTTTCGATCTGGCAGCTTCTCTGAAACTAAACACATACACTTTCTCAGTGTAAGTCTGCTCACTGTAACTACATACCACTTTGAGAACAGGAATTCAGGAGAGCGTAACTGCATAATTAGGCTCCAACACAATTGAGCTTTTGATTTTGTATCTACTTCTGAAAACTCTCTGCTACTCCAAGTTTGGCAACCCCTTTAAAACCCAGTCATGTCAGAAGTGTGAAAAGCAGCAACAATGAAGTGACAATTTGACTTCCCTGCTACTGGCAGGAACAGGATGAGAGGACAGAGCTCAGAAGACTTTCCTCCTTCTAGGCCTAGAACCCACATGGCAGCAGCAGGAATAAGGCTCCGCAAATCACAGTGTTTCCATTAGGCAACCTCTGACAACCTTGCAGGCTTGTGAATGTATCTTTTTAAGGGAGAACAGCAGCCCTGTATCTGGACCTGAGCTACCAATGTTTAGAGGCACTAAGGTCCTCTGGTGGGACTTACACAGTAAGAAGAGCTTATTCTTATCAGCATGCTCTTCACATTCCCAAATGTTCAAAGCAAAAGAAAAAGAAGGATATCAATGGGAGAGAATGGCATAGCAGGAAACAGATACTGAAAAGCACACTTAGGCACATATATGCCACATGCATGCACATATAGGGTCCCAATTATCATGACCAGAGTTTGGTATGCTTTTTAAAAGTTCTTCCTCGAGGCACCTGGCTGGCGCAGTCAGTTAAACGTCTGACTCTTGGTTTTGGTTCAGGTCATAATCTCAGGGTCCTGGGATCAAGCCCCGTGTCAGGATCTGTGCTTAGCATAGAGTCTGCTTGGGATTCTCTCTTGCCCTCTCCTTCTGCCCTTCCCACTTATGCTGTCCCTCTCTCTAAAATAAATAAATAAAATCTTAAACATATTTCCTTAAGGGGTACCCCACTGGCTCAGGTGGTGAAGCATGCATCTCTTGATCTCGGGGTTGTCAGTTTGAGCCCCATGTTGGGTGTAGACATTACTTAAAAATGGAATCTTTAAAAAAATAAGTTTTTCCTTAAATAATTTGAGAAATTAAGTGGAGTCCTATTTTTCTCAACTGAGAACTTCTACCTTGACTTCCTACAAAAAATTAAATACTAACAATGGAGAAAAGGACAGAAGGATTTTGTAACATCACTTTCACTTCCTTAACAAGGAAAGATACTAAATATAGACTGAAAAACTCCCTCTTTCTAAATCCTCAAATGATCTGAAATCTTTCACAATTGATGGACTTGATGCAGCTTCCCAACCCAGACACATTATAAAGAAATTTCCAACTCACTAACCTGGCCCTGATGTGGACAGAGCCAGGGCCATTCTACTGGGCTAGGAATGCACCACATCACAGGAGAATCTAAATCTCCTTCTGATGCTCACAGGTGGCACAGTGTCAGTGTGTTTGGAAGTCATAACTCTGAGTAGACCTGGAGTCCTGACTTCCTCCCCTAGCAAAATGGTGGACCCACAGGAGTAGAATAAGAGCAAAAGAGTAAAACATCAGCAGTTGAAATGGTTTCCATTTCTAACACCAGAAATAAAATTCAATTGTTAAGCCAAGCCAAAGATAAAAATCACCTTTTTATGCCCAATCAACCCCATCACCCAGCCAGTGACCCCATAGGGATCGCTCCAGGGAAAGAGCTTCCAGAAGTTAAATGCTTTCTGAGAACTGCAGCTCACATCAACACAATCACTGAACAGAAGGCAGACTTACCGCCTCTCCCCGTTGTGCTCAAACTTGATTCTGACGTCACTCTGTCAAAGGAATGATAGACAGGTTAGTGGGTTCTCTGGCATGTGTTATCCTGCCATTCCCAGGTAAGCTTCAGGTAGTCCTTTAGCAAGGTTAGGCAAACATCCCTGATGGCTCCTGTTCCAGCTTCTCTACCTCATACACATTCCTTTCCAATGAGTTCGGAGCCTTTTGAGTTCTAACCTCAGGAGCAACAAAGCTCTTGGGACAAGATCCCTAAGTGGCTACCCCAGTTCAGCTGCTATGCTCTGACATGTCATTTCTATGTTCATACACTCTATTTCTACACTGGCTCTGGAGTTTCTCCCACCACATTGCCTCCTGGCCAGGATATGTTTCCTTCTTGGCTACTGTGACTAAACAGAAAGAGAAACCCTTAGAATGGATACTTCCTAGCTATGGGTCCACATGTAAGTTACTTATCCTCCATGAATCTTAGTTTTTCCATGTGTACAGTGGGGCTAAACATACCTAATCTGCACAGTTGCTATGAGAACTAAGCAAATAATGTAGGTAAAACACCTGATACATAGTAGACATGCGATAAATGGTTGCTGCTGCTACTACAGATTTTCATGTTCCTTCTAAGACACCTACCCCCTCACTCCAGGTAGGGTAAAGTGAGATCCTGGACAAGTTACCTTAGAACTGTCCCCAGTTTTGTCCTAAATGACCATCATGGGTAGCCCATAAGCTGCAGGAAGACATGAACTGTGTCTATCTTATTTCCATACCACAGTGACAATCAAGGAAAATGGTATATAATATTTGTGGTATATAATATTAATCGATGGATTAACTGGGTAAAGAACAGAATTGAGTGGAAATATCAGAAATAGGAGGAAATAGAATCATCAGAATGTTAAGAAACAAATCAATGAGGAAGAGATATTGTAAAGGACAAGCAAATGACTCAAGGGATGAGTCATGGCAGGATAAGGGAAGAGATATTATAGAAGAAAAGAACAGGTATAGAGAAAAAAGAAAAGTAAAACTGTCAGGAAATCAACAAATAGAGATGGAGCAGAGAAAGAGTGCACAGTCAGTGAATGAAAAGTATACTGAGAAAGAGAAATTAATAAACTGTGCCTTGGAACAAAGAAGGAGGTTCTAGAGTATCTTTAGATGAGAAACACAGAGCAGACAGAGAAGATGACAGAAACAGGACAGAATGTCAAAGGTAAGGTGGATACATAAAGGACTTTCTCTACTCAAGAGATTAGAAGGCTAGAATTCTCTTCCAGTCCACTGAACTGGACAGGTGATTCTAATTTACACTCTAAAAATGACTGAGGATCTCAAAGAACTTTTGTTTATGTAGATTACATCTACTGATATTTCCTATTAGAAATTAAAACAGAAAACTTAAATATATCTCATTCACCTTAAAACAATTTAAAAATATTACTTAACATAAACATATTGTTACAAAAAATAATTATATACTTTTATGTTTAGTGACAGAATACAAACCTCTTTAATGCATGTTAATAGGAGACAGTTGGATTCTCATGTCAGCTTTTGGTTTTAATCTACTGTGGTAAAACATATCATGTAGCCTCTGGAAAACTCTACTGTACATTCTTAAGAGAATGAGGGTGAAAAGGGCAAGTAACATTTTAGTATTTATACGAAAATAGTTTTGACCTCATAGACTCCCTGAAAAGTTCTTGGGAACTTTCTAGGGTCCCCAGAACACAGCTTGAGAATCACTGAATCAAAATATAGAAGGCCGTCCTCTATCCTGTTATTTTAAAGACAAGATGGAGTTGGGGCTCAAAGAGCTTCATGTCCCTGAAAAATTCACATACTCAACAGTAGACAGCAAAGCTCCTCTGACCTGCAATGTGAAAACTTCAAAACATACCCCTGATCTTACCCTCTTATCCTTTAAAATATAACACATGGACCACTTTATCCATTAAGACTATATGAAAATAGTTAATATTTATTGAACATTTACTATGTACTAAGCCTTGTTCTAAGCATGTTACGTGTATCGATTAAACAAATCCTCACAACAAATACTATTATTGTCCCCATTTTACAGAAGAAATGGAGTTGCACTGAAGTTAAATAAACTCCCTCAAGGTCATCATGCTTTAAAGAAACAGACAGGATTCAAACCTTGGAAGCCCAGGTCTTTTTTTTTTTATTATTGGGAGTTCAATTTGCCAACATATAGCATATCACCCAGGGCTCATCCAGTCAAGTGCCCCTCTCAATCCCCATCACCCAGTCACCCCAACCCCCCGCCCACCTTCCTTTCCACTACCCCAAGCCCAGGTCTTAATCACCATGCTATGCTACAACTTAAGTGTCACACAGGCAAAGAAGATTTACTTTACTCACAGATGCAGTGCTTCAATGGGAGAAACTATCAAAGGATCTTTTGTGACCTTACTTTTTTGGAGCTCATGGAGGAGTTGGAGTAATAATGGAGTCAGAACCAGGAGGCTGGAGTACCAATCATGTAGCAAGCTATGGGACCTGGGGAACCAGCAGCGGAGGCTTTGGCTGAGGTTTTGAGTACATAGGGATGGAGAAGGTAGAATGGGAAGGCAGTGTGCTCCATCTAGTCTGCAGTCATATGTGTGCTAGTGTATGTGTGGCTATATTTATGTGTGTGTGCATGCACAAGCAGAAAGGTGGGGCAGTGCTGCAGAGAAAGTTATCGTGTGGATTTAAGGTTTATGCAAGTGACAGCAGTTTTCTCACTGTCTTCTTTTTCTCCTTTCCCTGAAATGCTGAGCAGTTAGCATGGCAAGGGCCCTCCATGGCAAGTGCTTACGACATGCTGTTGCATGCTGACATGCCACCTCCAGCTTCCTACACTCTCTAGTTCTGCAGCCAGCTCTAGAGTTACATGAGCACTCAACAGTCTGCAGCCCTGTCTGTCCCTGCAAGTGGGTTACCACAGCCTTTCACCTCCTGCTGCTCACAGTCCAGCACACTTTGGTGTAGCTCTCATTATTACTGTTTTTTTATTAATAGATCCTATTTTTAGAACAGTTTTAGATTTTCAGAAAAATTGAGCAGAGCCTACATACCCTTCTTCCCAGAAGTCTCTCCCTGTTATTAACATCATACATTACACAGTGCATTTGTTTTTTTTTAATATTTTTTTAATTGAAGTTCGATTTGCCAACATATAGTATAACACCCAGTGCTCATCCCATCAAGGGCTCTCCTCAGTCCCCGTCACCCAGTTATCCCATCCCCTCACCCGCCTCCCCTTCCACTACCCTTTGTGGTACATTTGTTATTGTTACAATTTTTTTATGTTTGTTTTTATTTTTTATTTTTTTAATAAATTAATTTTTTATTGGTGTTCAATTTACCAACATACAGAATAACACCCAGTGCCCATCCCGTCAAGTGCCCCCCTCAGTGCCCGTCACCCATTCACCCCCACCCCCCGCCCTCCTCCCCTTCCACCACCCCTAGTTCGTTTCCCCGAGTTAGGAGTCTTTTTCTTCTCCCTTCCCTTATATTCCCTTTCACTGTTATTTATATTCCCCAAATGAATGAGAACATACACTGTTTGTCCTTCTCCGATTGACTTACTTCACTCAGCATAATACCCTCCAGTTCCATCCACATTGAAGCAAATGGTGGGTATTTGTCGTTACAATTAATTACCCAATATTGATGTATTAACTAAAGTCCATAGTTTATTCAGATTCCCTTACAGTTTATTCCTGTTTATTTAAATTAAGAAATTTGGGGGTGCCTGGTGGCTCAGTGGTTGAGCATCTGCCTCTGCCTCAGGTTGTGATTCCAGGGTCTTGGGATCAAGTCCCTCTGCCTGTATCTCTGCTTCTCTGTGTCTCTCATGAATAGATAAATAAAATATTTTTTAAATAATAATAATAATAAAATAAGAAATTTATAGGGGTGCCTAGGTATCTCAGTTCATTGAGCTTCCGATTCTTGATTTTGGCTCAGGTCATGATCTCAGGGTTGTGAAATCAAACCCTGGGTAGGGCACTACTTGAGATTCTCTCCCTCTGCCTCTGCCCCTCCCCTTGCTTGCACATTCCCTCTTTCTCTCTCTCTCCTTCAAAATAGATAAATACATCTTTTTTGAAAATTAATTTAAAAAGTAAATTTGTATTCCTCTGTTCATTTTTATCTTTTTGTAGCAATAAAAAAAATATTACAATAGCTCTTAAACTGGGATATTATGCTTTGATGCACTTATGAGGGAATCCCCTCTGTCCCTCTGTGGGACTGAAGAAAATGAATTTATTTCATGATGTAGTGCCTAATTCAAGTGCATAGTGCAATAGTGCATAATTCAAGCACTATTCTATGTGAATTCAGTTAGAAAGGGAATTAAACTTTTGCCTTAAACCATAGATCACTCCTACTCAAGACTAACCAAGCCTGTGATTAGTAAGGAGTGTAAACAAAGATGCCTAGTGCTCTGAATCCCTTCTCTCATGTGGTGACAGCCTTTCCAGAGCAAGATGCCTGCATGTACCACATGGCATGCCCACATCTGCCAAGTTCCTAAATCTGAGTTCCCCCTGTCAGGCTGACCAGAATAAGCCATGGATAAGGAAAGTTCAGATAAAGATAACTTTATTCAATTCCTCTTGCCAACCATTCTCCTTGCCTCTCTGAGACATTTCACACTGGTGGTCAAATCCTCTTTCATGAGGTTCTCTTTTCCCTTGCCTTCTGCGACTCTATCCCAGCCCAGAGAACCTGCCACCACTGTAACCACTTCTGCATCTTTGCTGGTTCCTCTTCTTCATGCCCTCTCTCACCCTTCCCCCAACATGTGACTGTTCCTTGAAGTTTGGACTTTTGGCCTCTGGATTTCTCCCCCTTTCCTCACATCTTCTCTTCAGTAGGAATAAAAAATAGGCAACTTATAAACAATCCCCAAATCTCTGACTAGCCCCAATCTTACAAGCAAAACTTCCTCTGTCTGCCACGTAGCTGTGGCAGGTAAGTCGTTAGGAATGTAGCACTGAAGTCAAACTGTCTGGCTTCAAATGCTGGCTTAACATCTCCTAGCTATATTGAATTTGACTAACTGATCTGTGACTCAGTTTCCTCATGTATAAAGTACAAACAGTATTTACCTCATGAAATTATCAAAAGAATTAAATGAAAGAAATAGGTAGAGATAAGAGGACAGTACCTGGCACTTGGGCTGAAAGTGTTTCAGAGTACACTTTTTAGATCTGGAGAGGCAGTCTGATACATGTTCCATATATTGTGTGATGTTTCCCCCCAGGGGAAGGTATCTGGGACAGCACTTCCATGACAGAGGCAGAATATGAACAGGTATTCCTCATGTACTTCTGCATTGCTTAGCCTCTCCTGAAGTTAGTCTGGGACTTTATGACTAGTTCTGACCAAGAGCTGAGAACATCACTGAGCTCTACACTCTCTTTCTTGGCAGCCATATGTTCCAGGTCATTGGAGCCACCCTCAGGGTCAGGGTCCTGACTATGGTGAACACTGTCTTCCCCTTCCCCATACTGGGAATATTGTGTTAAGTCACCTAAGATTTAGGGTTTTTATATTAACATAGCACAAGCTAGTTTTTGCAGTGAATAGTATGAATGCTCACAATAAGTGGAATAAATAAAGACTATAAATAACCCTGTGTTCACTCAAGCCAGGTTTTGCTGCCAAATGAGTTTGCCACAAATTACCAAAAAAAAAAGGCTTTCAGTTTCCAGCATTCTTTGGATTTCAGAATTGCAGCTAAGGGATTGTGGACCTGCAAAAATCACACACACACATATACACACATGCACACAATCTGAGTTTTTTTCACTATGATCTCAAACTCAACCTAGCTCCATGTATGTCTGTACCAACCGTCTTCCTAAACTAGACTTCCTTCTCAGCACTGCCATTTCTCACATTGGTACCATGCTCCCTCCGCTGCAGACTCAAACCTCTGAGTTCTGCTTGATTCTTTCCTTCTTCTCCCCTCCAATTCTCTCTTCAAAGGTCTCTGATATAGCACCCCACTCCCCATTCTCTCTGTCCTCTCTCTCACTGACCCCTTTCCCCCTCACTCCTGGATCCCTAAAGGAGCCTCTCTACTTCTCAGCTTCCTTTTCCAACACATTCTAAATTCCTCTATAGTTTCAATCATCTTAACCGCTGCTTTCATCATGTCCCTTCCTTGCTCAAAAAGTAATCAGCGATACCCCTGACCTATAGAATAAAGTCGAAATTCTCGGCTGTCATTGAAACCCCTCTAGAACTCCTAATTCTGGGAAATGAACAAGGGGTGGTGGAAAGGGAGGTGGGGGTGGGGGTGACTGGGTGACAGGCACTGAGGGGGGCACTCGATGGGATGAGCACTGGGTGTTATCTATATGTTGGCAAACTGAACTCCAAAAGAAAAAAAAGAAAGAAAGAAAGGAAAGAAAGGAAAGAAAGGAAGAAAAGAAAGAAAGAAAGAAAGAAAGAAAGAAAGAAAGAAAGAAAGAAAGAAAGAAAGAAAGAAAGAAAAAAGAAAAGAAGGAAGGAAGGAAGGAAGGAAGGAAGGAAGGAAGGAAGGAAGGAAGGAAGGAAGAAAGAAAGAAAGAAAGAAAGAAAGAAAGAAAGAAAGAAAGAAAGAAAGAAAGAAAGAAAGAAATCCCTCTAGAATTTACACTCACTCAGTTTACTGTGCCACCTCACACTGTTCTCAGCAGGAAGGCTCTCTCCAGCCCAATCATCCTGAAATAGGCCACATTCATTCTTTTCCCTAGGTCTTTAACCATTCATTTTCTCAATTTGGAGTGCCACCCTTCCTCCTTGCCACCTAACTAAATGTTCACACATCCTTCACAGACTAGTTCAAGTGCTACCTCCTCCAGAAATGAGTCTGTAACTACTTTGGCTCAAATTCACCGTTCACTTTCCTGGCCTCCTATAGCACTCACTATCTGTACCATATTTTTAGGCACAGTGGCATCCTACCTCAGTTTCTTTTTTCTTTTTAATATTTATTTATTTATTTTAGAGAGAGAGAGAAAGCAAGCAAGTGAGCACGTGATGGGGGAGCAGAGGGAGAGAATCCCAAGCAGACTCTCCACTGAGCACAGAACCCAACGTGGGGCTTGATCTCATGACTCTGAGACCAGAACCCCAGCTAAAACAAAGAATCAGATGCCTAACTGGCTGTGCCACCCAGGAGCCCCACCTTAGTTTCTCTCTCTTTTTTTTTTTTTTTCATGTATTTCTCATTTCCCAATAAGACTGTATGATTCTCAGGGTACAGGGAACATAATATATTTCTTTGTACATCTAAGAGGTTTGACTACATGCACATGTTAAACTGAAGGACAGGTGCCATCCCTGCTAAGAAAAAAAGTTCCAGGACAAAAATTCAAGTCTAGGCAAGTTCAAGTCCCCTGCCTACCACAGCCAATCCAGTAATAGTGAAGGCCATGTGCAGGGCGATAGTGCAGGTTAAACTACAGATCTGGGAACTTAGCAGAGATGACAGGAGTAACCGACAATGATGCTAAACTTAAATAGAAATAACCTTCTAAACTCAACAACTGAACATGCAACCCAAAGAGCTCCCCCAAGAATCCCTACAAAAACCAGAGGTCATTAGGGACACCTGGGTGGCTCAGTGGTTTGGCACCTGCCTTCAGCCCAGGGCATGATCCTGGAGTCCCAGAATTGAGTACTACATTGGGCTTCCTGCATGGAGCCTGCTTCTCCTTCTGCCTATGTCTTTGCCTCTCTCTCTCTCTCTCTCTCTCGCTGTGTGTGTGTGTGTGTGTGTCTCATGAATAAATAAATAAAATCTTTCAAAAAAAAAACAGAGTTTATTAAACAAAGGTTTTTCAACAAATTTGACTTGGCAAAGGCCTCAGCTAGCCATTGCTCTGAGTGCCTTCTCTCTGATTCTGTAGCCCTCTTTTCCCCTGTATTTGCTAGGTACCTTTGATGGCTCCCCCAGCTTTGGCACTGGAATCCTTATTTTGCCAAAGATTGTAAATAAATAAGAAGAGGGAAAAAAGGACAACGAAAATAATTTTGTCTGACTCTGGAAAGTCCTAAGAGATCAATGGAAGAGATTATTATAAAGCAACCTTCTTTGCCCTAGTTCTTTCTATATCCTCAGTCCTTGCATTCATTTGACATGCAGGAAAAGTTCAATGAGTGTCTGAATGAATCAATGATTAAATGGTGTATTGTTTATCTACTGCTGCCTAACAAACCACCACTGTGCATGCACGTGCACATACACACACACATACACAAATATAAATATATATATGTATATAAAATATAAAGCAACCTTCTTACAAAACAAAATGCCAGGCGTGCATATTGTTTTAGGTTGTATTTTCAAACTACCCAGACTATCTTATCAACAACCCTTGAAAGAGAAAGGAAGTCCTGAAGAGCCAGGTCTATCACAGTAAAAGCAAAAGACAGTCTGCTCAATCAGTGACCTTACTGGAGGAAAAGCCCCTAGAATTCTCCTCCTTTAGAACTGATAGCCAAGAGCTCTGCTCTGCTAGTGCCTGCAATGAGGAAAGCAACTTTTCCATTCTGACGCACCCACTAGTGACCATCTGCAAGGTCAGACCCAGGAGAGCCTGACTTCTGTTCAAGCCTGTACTTACCAGTCTGATAAGATTTGAGAAAAACAGGAATTAAAGATTCTATTTCTTCCCCCACTGGAATTTTTAGAAATTAGGCTAGCTTCAGAAGTTTGCAGAGGACTATCTGATACACAGGAATAACAATCCAATAAAGGTAGAAAACTTAACCCTTTCAGTTCCATGACAGTATGCAGAGTTCTGATTAGAAGCTTTCTTTAGAGCTCATGCATCCAATGCCAGAGCATAACAGAAGTGATGTAATCACTACCACTTTACTCTATACATTTGTTTCACAATGTACAAAATGCATTACATTCTGTCTATGATCTTACAACAACTTTAAGAGATAAAGTGGGTATTATTATGTCTATATTTCAGGTGGAAAAACTGAGGTTTAAAAAGATTATTAGACTTACACACAATAAAATTACTGAGACTGGGAGTCGAAGATCTGAGTTTACTTCCTGGCTCTATTCAATACCTCTGTGTAAGCACTTTGCAAACTTTAAAGTATTGTACACATACTTACAGTTGTTGTTATTATTGTTAACTGTTGTTGAAACCACTCTGTACACTGTAAAATCCTAAATTAATGGATTAGTAATAATGACTTGCAAGCCAGTGCTCTTCTCACCACACTAAGATGTCAACTTTATAGAGAAATTGCACCTATTGAAAAAGCACTGTGAGTTGATGACCAGTAAAGAGATACTGCTCATCGTGGCCCACAAAACTGTCCACAGACCCCAGCCACACGCAGGATGGGCCACACATCTAAAATGTTCAGCCAGCTCTAACCAGGCTGTAGGCTTCCAAGGATCTAATGTACAGGAGGAAGAAGAAACAAACACAGAGCCTACCTCCTAACAAACAGTTCATAGCTAAGCACCTCATTGCCCATGTACTCCCATAGCTGCTCAGAATGCTTAGTTGTTGTCAAATGCATTCTCTTTTTCAGTTGGTTACCTAGCTTGTTCACTTAGGGAAGAGGAAGTCTGAGGTCCTACCAAACTGAGATATCAAATTAAGTCTTTCCAGTTCTTCCAAGCCTCAGCACCCCTAAGATTTCTGTCAATGAACTCACATCTCTTCTGGCTTTCCTTTGCTGTGTCCAGCTTGAGCCCCATGAGGCTATGCCAGTCTCAGCTCTGCCTTATAGCCAGTACTCCCCTTCTCACACTGAAGTAAGTGCTCTTTGCCTCTGCCAGTGCCATCCCCTCCCTGAATAATCAACCTTTCCTGCTGGCCACAATACTTGGTTACGTTCAGCTGAACTCTGCAATTTGAATCTTTAGCCCTATTTGACATTTCCTAGCTAATCTGGCATCTCTAAGCCATTTAAATTAGGTTTTAATCTTTCATTCCTCTCTCCCAAACATGGACCTTCTGGTAGAAGAACTGGTAAGGGAAAAAACAGTTTAATCCTATCCCAAGTCCAAGCAAACAAAAACAATAAAAATAATAAATATGGATTCACTCTGTAAACTATAAAGTCCTATGTTAACAGATTATTAATGTCACCAGATTCTTAGGCCAAGTTCTTTTCATTACACTAAGCTGTAAACACATCTCCCTCCAAGGTTCCCCCCACCCCCATTTCATCCCATCCTTCCTAGAAGGGATTCACTGAAACTTTCTCCCCTTTCTGCTTTTGGATTTTGCTGAAGAACATCCCTTCTGGTCAGAAGGTGAACATCTGTTACAATTCCCAGGAGAGACTTCTACTATCTTGACTTTATTAAGTGGAAAAAGTGATCTTGACATTTCCATTGCCCTTTTACCTAATATTAGCATAAAACTCTGAGCTTCCATTTCTAAACAGCCATGCTAGTTCCATAGCTTCACATTTCCCCCAGATCCCCATGCCTCCTGGAATAGAACCTCAAATAAGATTCCCACTGATGACCTTATCACAATGTGTAGAAACACATGACCTATGTAGAGCAATGAACATCCCAATGAATCAGTGAATACCTCTAAGCAGGCACTTAATTTCTTGCCCCACAAAACAACAGTCCCTTATATAATATATAAAGTCCTATATAGTCCTTTATATAATATATAGAGTTGTGCTGTCCAAGATAGTAGCCACTAGCCACATAGTACTATTTCAATTAAAATTAAATAAAATCTAAAA
Source organism: Canis lupus baileyi (assembly GCF_048164855.1). Classification (NCBI taxonomy): domain Eukaryota; kingdom Metazoa; phylum Chordata; class Mammalia; order Carnivora; family Canidae; genus Canis; species Canis lupus. The sequence goes on from NC_132853.1 coordinate 49,042,623, forward strand.
TTCATTTGCTCAGTTGCTCAACAGCTACATGTGGCTAACAGCTACTACAGTGGGCAGCACAGATACAGAACACTTCTATCATCACACAAAGTATACTGGACAGTACTGACATAGGCTGCTTCAGAACAATATTGTTCTGTGAAATGACTAAAAGCACAGAACACAGATAATGAGAAACAAGTACTCCCTACAAATTCACTAAGATGACTTGTCTAAGAAATGAACTCCACACTTGTCTAGCACTTGGATCAGATCTGAAAGCACATTTTAGTTTTAATGGGTAATTTGGTTCCCTACCAAAAATTTTTTTTAAAAATTTAATTTATTTATTTGTTACAGGGAAAGAAGTAGAGCAAGAGCACATAAGCATGGGGATGGGTAGACAGAGAAGAAGAAGCAGGCTTCTCGTTGAGCAGAGAGCCTGATGCGGGGCTCAATCCCAGAACCCTATTATCATGACCTGAGCTGAAGGCAGATGTTCAACCGACTAAGCCACCCAGGCGCCCCCTTGCCAAAAATTTTTTTCTCACTGGCCCCTGCACATTAGCTTGTTGTTACTGTGGGGCTGTTCAGAAGGGCTGAGGTGCTACTGTTCTGTTTCTTCTTTAAAAACAAAAACCTGGGGATCCCTGGGTGGCGCAGCGGTTTGGCGCCTGCCTTTGGCCTAGGGCGCGATCCTGGAGACCCGGGATCGAATCTCACATCGGGCTCCCGGTGCATGGAGCCTGTTTCTCCCTCTGCCTATGTCTCTGCCTCTCTCTCTCTCTCTCTGTGACTATCATAAATAAAATAAAAAAATAAAATAAATTAAAAACAAAAACAAAAACCTGGGGATCCCTGGGTGGCTCGGCGGTTTTGCGCCTGCCTTTGGCCCAGGGCGCGATCCTGGAGTCCCAGGATCGAGTCCCACGTCGGGCTCCTGGCGTGGAGCCTGCTTCTCCCTTTGCCTGTCTCTCTCTCTCTCTCTCTCTCTCTCTCTCTCATAAATAAAAATAAATCTTTAAATAACAAAAACAAAAACAAAAAAACTGAGGTTAATAATTTGTATCCTTCATGCAACAGAAAAAAATTGATGATATTCAGGTAAATGGTGGGTCCTCAGAGCCACTACTTCTTGTTAAGATTACTTCCTAACCAGAGTCAATCCTTTTTTATAGGCTTCTCCCTTCATAACTATGGACTTCACCTCAATAACACAACAGCAGGCAGAGCAAAAGATTAGGAACTTTCTTATAATAACTTTTAGGCTCTAAGCAGAAGGATTTCACAAAGGTAATCTCCCTTCAACGAAGATCAGGGACCACTACGCTGCCGTCCTCTTCTTAGCCTGGTCCTTTCAACTCAAGAAAACTTCCCCTTTTCACCTAACTGATGTCCATGCTCCCCATTTGGAGAAAGATCAGCTGACTGGAGCAGCACACTCCACATAGGAAGACAGGAAGGAAAGTGAGGTCATTAGGCTCAAGCCTGGGGGAAGGGACTCACTTCTGGTAAAATGCTCCTTCCAAAAGCAGCTTTGAATAGAAAAGAGTTACCACACGGCAGAACCCACACAATTAGAATAATGTATGAAAACAGTACAAGAATGGGCCCTATTCTGTTGTTCCCCAGTTCTGTAAGGTAGCCATAAAAATAAAAGCAGCTTTCTAAACTAATCCTTCTGCTGTATCATAGAATAAAAGGACTCAGGGTCCCTAGTTTTCCTAAAGGCAGGAAATACTCTGAGGGGCTTTATCTAGCAGACCTTAGGCAGTAAAGTTCTAGGGCCTTACTCTTTCTCTAGGAACCAAGGATTCTTCTGAAGAAATGGTAAACAAGGTGCAAATGAGGAAAGAGAAGGTTAGCTGATAACAAAGAGAACCACAAGGGAGAAAGGCATGGATAAATTTTCATCAGACACACCAAACACAGCCATACAAGGCACTAGACAGCCACTAGGAAGGAATCATTCACTCCTCTCTGCAGGCCAAAATACCCAGGAATCAGGGAGTTTGTAAATGCACTGGAGGTGAGAAGAAGGTTCTTAACAGCACAGGAGTTTAAATGTTAACAAAAATAGGAGTTGTTTTCCTAAAGAAGCACACGACTCTCAATAAAATAGACACTCTCAACTACCTGAGTTAACATAAGGGGAAACAACTGTAAACAACAATAATAAAATCCCTCATTGTTACCTTTAGAGTATATTATATGAAATTTCATTAAATAAATTTCCATTCTTAATTATATTTTATATAAACTAATATTAAAATTAATTAATTTTTCCTAAGTATACACTGTAAGGTAGCTAAAAACATTCTGAGTTAGTGATTATGAATCTGGATTTAAACGTTTACCAAACAATCAGTAAAGGAACAGTTATATGAATACTGTCCCTAAAAGTGAAGGAATCATTCTTATTCTCCACAGATGAAACACTAGACACAAGACTTTGGGCATTCAGATCATGACCCACATCTGACTGGTATATATCACTTACCATTTAACGGACTGTGAAAGAGAAGGGCCAATAGCATTCAAGCCAAGTAGTTGAATAGCCTTGGCTTCTCAAATATTTCCCCATTTGAAAATCCCTCCCTAGCAATTTTAGTTGGGTCTGCCATGGCCACACACACCTGCCTATTTGGGTGACCCGAGTCTTTGTTCTTCATGGTCTCATATCCAGGCACCCGGGGACGTCGGCTCATCTGGAGGGCCACCAGATCCTTCATGATTGAGTTCAATGCTTCCTGTTCGTCTGCAATGAAAGAGAGTACATGGGCTAAGATACTTTAATATGGACCATAGGTAAGTGTTGAATCATGAAATTGTACACCTGAAACTAATGTTACGCTGTATGTTAACTAACTGGAATTTAAGTAAAAACTTAAAAAGAAATACAGAACAGCAAATTACTATCACAAATTATATGACTAATACTCATGGAGTTCTGCCCAGGTAAAATGACAGACCCTGTAACTATAATCACATGTATCTGATGTCTGAAAAGTAGATAACTGAGGTCAGAATATGGCATCTTAAATTTCAATGGATTCTTAACAAATCTCATCAGATTTCTGGCAGCAGTATTTACCAATTCACAGTGGCAAGGGAGGTGCTCAAAGAGGGCAATTTCTTCCAGTGCCAGAGAAACTCAACCAGGAAAAACAGATGAAAAGTTGGAGTGAACAACAACACAGTTCTGTGTAGTAGGGTACTGAGTGAAAAGATGAATTCATGGAGAGCTGATAATGGGTCAGAGTCACACACAGACTTATTCTTAAAGCATCCCATGTAGAAGAGCACATTTAAAAAGGTACCAAGCAAAAAAAAAAAAAAAAAAAAGGTACCAAGCAAGGACCTCAGGTAGCTGCTTTGAATACAAGTTGTTTTATTTTTTATTTTTTAATAATAAATTTATTTTTTATTGGTGTTCAATTTGCCAACATACAGAATAACACCCAGTGCTCATCCCATTAAGTGCCCCCCTCAGTGCCCGCCACCCAGTCACCCCCACCCCCTGCCCTCCTCCCCTTCCACCACCCCTAGTTCGTTTCCCAGAGTTAGGAGTCTTCCATGTTCTGTCTCCCTTTCTGATATTTCCTACCCATTTCTTCTCCCTTCCCCTCTATTCCCTTTCACTATTATTTATATTCCCCAAATGAATGAGACCATATAATGTTTGTCCTTCTCCGATTGACTTATTTCACTCAGCATAATACCCTCCAGTTCCATCCACGTCGAAGCAAATGGTGGGTATTTGTCATTTCTAATGGCTGAGTAATATTCCATTGTATACATAAACTACATCTTCTTTATCCATTCATCTTTCGATAGACACCGAGGCTCCTTCCATAGTTTGGCTATTGTGGACATTGCTGCTAGAAACATTGAGTGCAGGTGTCCCGGCATTTCATTGCATCTGTATCTTTGGGGTAAATCCCCAGCAGTGCAATTGCTGGGTCATAGGTTTTACAAGCCTAGTCTTTGAAAGCCCCCCTCCCAACTCTTTACAAGTTTATAGGCCTTTTGCTTCTTACAGGGAAGCCAAAAGGCAGTTCTATTGTTTTTCTTCCCTAACTGACCAAGCAATGAATTGTCTTCTCCCTTATTGGCATTACTTTTAATCCCCTTTTCCTGAAATAGCATAAAGTACTAGAATTCTCATGCACTGAAGACAACTGGACAAAACCCAGAATCCAAACCAGCCCAATTCTGTGTTTTGCAGAATTATCCCAGGTCCTTCGAGAGATCCTGGTCTACTCAAATAGCATTTGGGAGTTGAAAATAAACCTGTTGATCTGGAAAGGAATATGAAAGATGAGTTGTTACACATGTTCTGGTGACAGCTAAGTCACTTGGGGACCCAGGGCACACCTTAAAAGAAGTACAAGAGACTCCACCCAGAAAGCACTTATCTTTTGTCTTTTGTCACTGTGCCTTGGAAATGTTCTAACACCTTGTGGAATAAATCGGGGCTATTTGTCTCTTCCCTCTTTTTAGATCAAATGTGCTCAGGCGCCCTACATGCCGTCTGAGGAAGTGCAGGAAAGGAAGACGGTGCCCATGTGGAGGTTTCTGTCTACTCATAAAAGTAAAATTAGACTTAACATGTGCAGGAAAGCACTAGTAGAGTAGCTTCCCATCTAATTCCATTTCAAAATATATACCAAAGTGTGTATGAGAGTAGATGTAGAACCAAAAGGATAAATCAATGGGAGAGTGAATGAAAAGGAAGTGGGTATCTACAAAAAGACATGTCAAAATTAAAACATGTACATCCCAAGATAAAGTCATAGTGAAAAACAAACAAACAAAAACATATGTCCCATCAATTATTTTATATTTTCTAGTGATTTCCCTATAGGGCCCTTAAAGAAAGAGAACTTGTATGATATTTTGTTTTGTTTGTTTTTGTTTTGTTTTGTTTTTTAACCTCCCAAACAAGGTTTAAAAATTAGAGCATAACATCTAAGCTAGGAAGACTGGCTTATATACATAATACACACAGGCTTATATATTAAGTTGGCTTATATACTATTTAATATATATGTGTATACAATTTTGAGGCCAACTGTAACAGTAAACTGGGATCACATAAAGAGGATTATGACTAGATAACTGTTTTCTGAGGCACATTCAGGGCTATTCCTAACCGGAGAATACATAGGAGTTTTCAGTATCAAGGTAACCACCCTGTAATTTCTGTTGTCTCTATTCAGATACTGAACCAAGATGGATGTGAATACATACACAGAGACACAAAACACACATGCTTTTCAAGTCAAATCCATGACAAGCAGGACTACAGAATCATTTCTAATTTTGTATAAGATGATGCTATTATAAGAGCTGGTTTATCAGGTTGACAAATTCAGTTTCCAGGAAGCTAACCAATTCCTGGCATTACTTCATGGATAAACTTCTTTGGTAGTTCCAGTGCTGAGAACACACTAGAGGAATAGTTTGGTACTATCTCCCAACACCCAGAATAACTGACACAAGTGACACAGGGTTATAGAATCTGATTTTGTGTCAAAGTTGAAAACACTGCTAGAGGCAGGCAAGTTCTTAAACTGATACTTCGAGGATGTGGATAAAGACAGGAAGTAAATCAAGTGGCTCTTTTAGGCATTTCTTCCTGGATTGAGATTTTAACTGAATTATCAGAACTCCAATATGGTATTCCTTAAAAATAAAAACAAACAAAACTTAAAAAAAAAACCAATAGAAGCTTTCTTAGAGTGCAGCAGTCATTTATATGCACTTTGAAGTCAGAAAGGCCTGGATTTAAGAGGCTTTGAACAAATCACTTATTCACCCTAAACCTCAGTTTCCTCATCTGTAAAATGGAAATAATAAAAGTATCTCACAGATCTGTTGTGAGAGCTAAGGGAAAAAGAACTTACAAATTATTCCTCATGGTACCAAAGTAACACTTAGTAATGCTTAAAAAAATGCTGGCTATTATTATCAATGGAAAAAGGTTGGTGGAAAAGACTGGATACTATTTAATCTACCCTAATACTTAATTTTATTCCTGGATTTTTATTAGTCATTAAAAATACCCATTCACTGAGTACCAGTATGTAATATACATTAGATAGTTCTGAAAGATACTTTAAGATGTTCAAACTTTAGGGGTAAAAGGATGAATGACACCCAAATACAAGGTGACACAAATAAAGCGATTGACTTAGACAATATATAAACTAGAGTACATAATCTGGCATGCGTAAAAAAAATTTTTTTCAGTGAGTAGCAAGCAGTTTTATAGATGATTTTACATAATTATTAACAGAATAAGGATTCTTTCAGAAAATCAAGCTGTTCTAGCTATGTGAGAGCTTAAAAAATGAACTGAAGATGAGAAAGGACCTAAAAGCAAGTGAGGGGACTGAGGGGGAAAAAGTAGGTCAGGGGCTGATCCTCAATGAATAATAATCCTTATCAAGTAGAGTAGGAAGAAGGTATGCTGGCAAAGGAGGCTTTAAGAGGTTTGGAAGAAAAAAAACCAAGAGTGGCACCACAGAAGTCAGGACCAAAGAAGGACAGTGGCAGGCACAGGCCAGGCAGGCCCAATAGAATGGCAGAGGTAGAAACACAATTTTAAAGGGAATCAAGAAGCTAAAGATTAAAAGGAAATTGGAAGTAGTAGAAATCAACAATTCATTTGTGAACTTTATACATGAACAACTTGAGGCTGGGGTAATAGTGTGCTATAACCTTGAAAATATTTCCTGAGGATGGGGGTGGTTTGACACACTTAAAAGCTACCAGGAAGAAGCACAGAGGAAGAAGTTAATTCTAGAGATTAAGGGGTTATGACTATAGAGGGAAGGAGTATTCACAGAAAATAGAAAAGAAAGGATCTATGAAGTAAGGATTAGAGTTTAGGCTTGAAAAGTGGAAGCTCTTAAGCAGTCTTAAGCAGATAGCTATCCATAATTATTCAGCAGTGTGCACTTTTTTCTTCTTCAGATACCCTGAGCTATGGTCTGGGGGCTGCCAGGAAATATACTCCTCTCTACTTAGCTTCAGCATGAAGTCAATCTTCCAGACTGAACTATTACTCTATCTAAAAGTAGGGTCTTAAGGCATGCCCATTTATGAATTCCCTTGGCTAAAAACCCAGAAAAGTTTCTAGTAGCACCATGTCCTTCAATAAACATTGTTGTCCTATATAACATCTGTTTACTATGTCAGACACTCTCCCTTTTCCATATATACAAATCCCCAAAGTAATGTTCTAATTGTTTTCACTTAACTAACAATGTTATTTCTTTATGTGGCCAGCACTTTACCTAGCACTGCCAGATGGTCTGATCACACTGCTCACCCAAGAGACGCTGTTTTCAAAGTGTCCCTGGGTCACATTTTACTATCTTAATCTCATGATATTTCATATTCTCCCACTGATCCACCTTGTCACCTTGTCAATACCTGGGGAAACATCATTTTATAGTAAGTACAAGGAAAAAGGCCCGAGCCTCATTCACAAGAAACTTTTTATCCTTCATGGACAATGGTAGAACCTTTGCTAGATCTCAAAGTCAAATTCTGATTTTTTTTCTGTTTCTGGGATATAACAGCCCTTCCAAAGTAACTGATGGTTCAAAATGTATTTATTTTTAAAGATGTTATTTATTTATTTGAGAGAGTGAGCAAGAGAGAGATTGAGCACAAGCTGGGAGAGAGGCAGAGGGAGAGGGAGAAGCAGACTCCCCACTGAGCAGGGAGCTCAACACAGGGCTCAATCCCAGGACCCTGGGATCAAGACTTGAGCTGAAGACAGATGCTAAACTGACTGACCCACTCAGGTGCCCCCCAAATTTAAAAATACATATTACAAAGTAATATGAGTATCTTCCTCAGAAGAATCAACATATCACCACTATATTTTATTTTTACATTTAATGAAATTAATCTAAAGGTCTAGAGACTATAGGATTATGTATGTCAACCCCAAAACTATAGAATTGATCTCTCACTCCTGTGCACCGGTACATAGTTTTAACGAATTACCTACACCACCTCCTTGCACTCACTTGTTTACATGTTTCTGGTTCACCTTACCTTTTTAAGATAACTTCTTAAGGACAGGAAAAATGTAGATACAGGGCCTAATACTGTTCCTGACATGTAAGAGACAATAAATGGGCAAAGACTAGCTTACGTAGACAGAACCAAGAAAATTGCTCCTTATCCTTTGTGTAGTCCCCTAATATTCACTTAGCTATTTACTTTTTATAAATGCCTAAAATTCAGTTTTAAAATCTAATGGTCAAGGGCACTAGGTGGCTTAGTTAAGCAATTGCCTTCAGCTCAGATCATGATCCTGGGATCCTGGAATTGAGCCAGGCTCCCTGCTCAATGAGGAGTCTGCTTCTCCACCCCCCTCTGCCCTACCCTGTCCCTCTTCCCCACTCCTGCTCGCTGGCACAAGCTCTCTCTCTCAAATAAATAAAGGATTTTATTTGAGAGCGAGAGAGCGCAAGTGAGTACACAAGCCAGGAGAGAGGCAGAAGGAGAAATAGACTCTTTGCTGAGCAGGGAGCCCAATGTGGGGCTTGATCCCATGACCCCAGGATCATGACCTGAGCCAAAGGCAGACACTTAACTGACTGAGCCACCCAGGCACCCCTAAATAAAGTCTTTGGAAAAAAAAAAAAAAAAGAAATCCAACTGTCATTTAAAAAAATACCAGAAATCTAGACAACACATGGCCATGCTGAGTCATTAAATTGTGACCCCAATTTCAATTAAAACAGCTGTTGGCCAGTCTACACAGGAGGTCAGGTTCTAGACAAGCCAAGTTGACACTGGTCTGACTGGGAGCTCACAAGAGCCCTGGAACCTTAGAGACCCAAGGTGCCTATAAATCACAATGATTCTGACTTCTAGCCAAGCTATCAAAGCAGAATCAACTCATCCTTAATCCTATACCCAGTTCACTGTAGTTTCCTGTAACATTTCCAAGTTGTTACACGTTTTTCAGTAACACTTCCCACTAAGTTTCAGACTGCATTTATAAAAAATCCAAATGTACACTAGTGAATTAGTCTCAAGCATTAACAGCATTTGCCACTATAATTACTAAAACTGGGAGAGAATTCTAGTGTGACCAAGAAAAATGACCAGTCAATCCCAATTTTTTTAATAACCACATAATATCAAAGCCAAAAAAAGAAGCATATCTCCATATTCCCTATTATTTACAAGGATAAGTGTACTACAGGGGGATAAGTATAGTTTCCACTAAATATTTACCGGGGCTAACAGCCAATATAAAATCTAACCCGTTTTTATTACCAACCCAAGTTGTCAAACAAGGTTGAATCTGGGGCTTTGAACAGCTCAGGAAAGTATGACTGTTAATCAAAAAACCTGAAGGGCAGGGACTCAAATTAGTTTTGGTCCTTTCCTCACTGGGCTGAAGTTTAACAAATATAATGAAAATATTAATAAGTCTGTATGTCTTTCTTATCAACCTCTTGCTGTATTATAGTTTACTCAGAACCACAACAACTAAAGCAAACTAACCTGGGAATTTTATTCATCATACACATCACCAAAATGGAAACCAATATTTAAAAGAGTGACTGTGTATATATGTGTGTACACACATATCCTTGCTGAAACTTTTATAAGGTAAATTAAAGATCCAGGCTCTGGAAGCATTCAGTATTAGCTCTAATTGCATATCAAGGTCATCTACAAAAAAGAGAGTGTAGTTACAAAGGGAACCTGCTAAAGAAAGTAAGGCAATTTCTTTATGTAAAACAGACATGGGGACAAATAAGAAAGCAGAGTTCCTGGTCCTTTTTCCTGGTTCCGGCCCCTATGTATACAGTCCCTTTCTTCCCCATCACTGTCTCTCCAAAAACTCATACACTTAAAATAGTTTTTAAGTATGTCTTGAAATGTGAAAACAGGCTGACAACTATTTTCATGTTGGACATTAAAATGCAATCAACAAATCTGGACACTCTGATTCAGCAGTCAAGAAAGTGGGGAGTGGGAGTCTGCCCATCCTCAAGTATTACACATTCCCTTTTGGGCCTTAACACTGCCCTCACAAGACAAAGAGGAAAGACCATCACAAACAGAGGTTCACAAACCAATTCAAGGACTGAGTACAATCATCAAATTCCAAAACACAAGATAAATGTTTGAAGCCTGGGGAGGACATGAAGAATAATGTGCCCCATTTATAGTAAATATTTGGTATTTGTTGAATTATTTTTTAAAATACCAAGCCTTACTGGGTTCCTTTTCTGCTTACAGTCACAGGAGACTTACCCCAGAAAAGCAAGCACTTTTAAAGCAAAGAACGGGAAGGAAACCGTACTCCCAGCAAATGAACAAACCCATCCTTTACTGTACAAGGGCAGCGTGAAATAGAACAAGGCAATTCATTCAAAGGCATAGTGTAGATACAGGCAGTAAAACAGTATCTGCCCGATGTAACACAGCATACACTTAACTTTTACAAAAATGACCTGACCTTGCTATAGGGCAAAGCAAATATTAACGTTCCCTCTTCTCATGCATGGCACTTCAGATACAGCAAATGCCTTTGCAAAGGATCCTTTCACTGACTCCTTGGTTATTTAGGACAGTACCAAATGCTTTGCAAAACTCGTGATTGTGGACGACAGTATCACAGTAACTCATCCGAACAAGAGAAGCAAAGTACATCTAAAATGTTATCTGTTTCTTAACCTAGTCCAATAATCATTTGCTAAATTACCAAGAAGGACAACAAAATGTAATTCAGTGTAAATGCCGCGTGTGGAAGACATCAGAAGCATTTCTTAGATTACATCTTTACAACAGAAATTGCAAGTATTGATAAAAAGGAAATGATTTCATAGATTCTTTAGCGCAGTGAACGCTTGCTTCTTTTAAAAGTTACACAATTTCAGGGATACCGTTAAATAAAAATAATGGCTGTAAAACACTGCAACCGGATTTTTCAAAAAGTAGGATGTGAATTACAGCTGGCAGTCCCCTACCAATTCCTACCCTCCAGCAATCTGCGTGCGGCTCTCGTTTCTCAACCGCGGCGTTGATAACAGTGATTGCCGTTTTAATCATCTCGCAGCCTATCTCCCCGCACGCCCTCCCCCCTGCGCTGGGGCGCGCACAGGGCTCGAGAGCAAGCCCCGGGAACTCTCGCTGGCCGGCCTGTGTGAGCAAAGGGAAGGAAATGACACAGGCAGGAAAAAAAAGCAAATCAAGGAAAAGACACAACAGCAGCTGGGCCTGCACCAGCCTCCAGCCCGGGCCCCACACTGAGCCCCCGCTCCCCCGCCCTCGGGCTCGCGGGCCGGCTCGCTCGGGCCGGAGCGGGCTGCCCCGCCGAGCACGGGCCCTCGATCCCGCCGCCGCCTCCTCGGGATGCGCCCGCCGCGCGGCCCGGAAGGAGGCTGCCCAGCGGGCTCCGCCGGCCCGGACCGCCCCGGCAGGCCGGGGAAAGCCGAACCCCCGCCTGGGCCGCCGAGCCGCGAGCGGGGCGGGCGGGCGCCGGCAGTCCGCAGCCCGGGCCGGGTGGGCTGTCCATGCCTGTCAGGCGGCGGCCCTGGGTCCTCCTCCCTCAGCCCGGGGCGGGGCGACGCGGAGCAGCGCGGGCACAGGCCGGGGCGGTGGCGACACTCACCCATGGTGGCGATGGCGGCAGCGGCGGCTCGGGCCCGAGTGTCACCTCCGCAGCCGGAGCTGCATGCCGGGGGCCCGGGCGGCGGGGACGGCAGCGGGCCTGGCTCCGCGCGGGGGGCGCGGGCTGCGCTCGGGGCCCCCGCCGCCTCCCCAGGCTCCGGCTCCGGCTCCGCCCGCGGCCGGGCGCTGTGGCATGGGCAGGGTGGCCCGCTACATCCCCGGCGCTCCTCGGCTCGGCCCAGCCCGGCCTCGGCGGCGCCGCTCGGCCCGCCCGCCCGCCAGTCTCCCAGTCCCGCAGTCGCTCCGTCCGGCCACCGTTCTCCACCTCAGGAACGCTCCGAAAAACAAACCGCTGGTCGCGCAGCTCGCCCCCTCGCCTGTCACTCACCGCAGCGCCCGCCAATCCCAGGCAGCCGCTGGGCCTTCGTGCCACCCCCACCCACTTCACCAGCCAATAACCGGGAGGAAATCGCGGCCCCAGTCGCCCCCCCGACCCCGCTCTCTCCCCAGCACCCTCTCGGTCGCCAGCTAATCATCAGCACCACACGATGAACCAATCCCGCCTACTCTAGCAGGATGCCAATGGGCGAAGCCAAGGCCGTTACCGAGGGCCGTCTACCGCCTGCCAATCATCGGCACAGCACCCGGTTCACTCTCGGCCGGCCAATCACGCAGAGGGCGCTGAGCACCCGCCTCTGCGCATCCCTCGCCGTCTCGCCCTCCCTCGCCCCGGGAGGTGCCGGTTGCTCCAATCACGGCTCGCGCGTGAGGCTCCGCCCACATTCCCACCTCCCGGCCATCACTAGGGCTCCGCGGGCGCGCGGGCGCGCGGGCTGGCGCTGTTCCCCTCCGGCTACTTTGGGGTTGGAGTTTGGGAAAGCGGCTGGGGGGGCCGCCGGCCTCTCGCCGTCCCAGCTCTCGGCGGTTCGGACGGCCCGTGAGGCCGGCGCCCTGCCCTTCCCTGTGCCCACGGCGGGCGCGCGGTAAGCGGGGAGGGTTCTGGCTCCGAGCGCTTCCCGGCGCGTGGCCACCTCCGCCGCCCGATCCCCCGACAAGTCCTCCGGTCCGGACGCTGCGCTAGCAGGGAGGCAGGGGGGGCCTCCTACCTCCGGGCCCACACCCTCCGAGGGGCTCGGGTAGTAAGGGAATGTGGGTCCTCGGAAGTCTGGGAGTTCCGCGGCTGGCCAGGGCCCAAACCAGCCAGCGGCAAAGTCCGAGAGGGTCTGTTTTCTTTAGTTATGAAAGCAATACGAGCTCTTCGAACTAAAACTGAAAAAAAAAAAAAAAAAAAAGTCCACCCCAGAGATAATTTTATCTATTTCCTACCAAGATATACAACGTTTGACAAAAATGGCTTCAGATTGTTTGGTAGTATGCCTAGAGTTTATTATAAGTGTTTTCCCGTGCTACCGAAATATTGTTCCAAAACAATCGTACTGGCTGCATATTTCAAAATAGAGAATGACCATAATTAATTTCCCCAACCCCCATTGTTCATTTTATACACCCAGGTCTTCCGATGCCAAGTCCATCACAATTAATATGGGCTCCCTTCCTCTAGTCCCTATTCCAGTGTAATATAAATCAGACGCCAAAATAATCTTCCTCTGATGCCATTTTCAACCATCAACTAAGAACCTTTATTGGTGGCTTTACCCTGGCTGTCAAATCTCTGATGAATTACCTTGAACTCCCTCCCCTCTTTCTCTACACTCCTTTCTTCCCCCTCCCCCTTATTTAATCAGAGCCCTTGTCCTGTTAGGTTTGTTTGTTTGTTTGTTTGTTTTCCTCCAACAAGCTTTTAAGTGTGTCATTCTCCCACTTGACTAGATCCCTACCCAGTTTATTGTAGTTCCTAACTATAATAATCTCTCTTCTGGGAAGGAGAGAAGGAGTAAAGGGGAAAGAAAATTAGTAATTATCAGTCATTTATACAATGCCAGGCACATCATCTCATTTAATCTTTCCAGTAACTCTGAATTAATACTATTTGCATTTTAATGATAAAAATGAAGCTCAGAGAAGTTAAGGACCAAGTCCAAGGGGTAGAGCCAGGATTCACACCAGGTCTGTCTGCAACCCAAAGGTCACGTTCTTGTACCAGGCCAGTATTTCTCAACTGCTTTTTCATTATCACTCCTCTCCTCCCCCAGGAGAAAATTCTGAATTACTTAATTAAATGTGAATTCTAATGAGAGAAATTAAATGCTAAGGAATAAGATTTCATCAAATAGGGTTGAGCTCTGAAGTCTATATACCATTGTATTATCTAAGATTTTTTTTTCACCCCTTAGGAATCATTTTTCACCCCACTGGGGTATCACCCTGGCGAGAATGTGTGTAGTAAGCCACTGCTAGAAGTCCTCATCTCCCAATCTGGGGCTCATATCTGACCCTTAATTTTACTGACCTGTTAGATAAATATTTTAAAAAGACAACAAGTGGGGACACTTGGGTGGCTCAGAGGTTGAACGTCTGCTTTCAGCTCAGGGCGTGATCCCAGAGTCCTAGAATCAAGTCCCACATGGGGGGAGCCTGCTTCTCCCTCTGCCTAGGTCTCTGCCTCTCTCTCTGTGTCTCTCATGAATAAACAAATAAAATATTTTTTAAGAATTTAAAAATAAATAAAAACAAAAAGACAATAAGTGGAAATCTAGTACTTACTCCATTGCCTATATGGTTTATTCAGCAGCTTCTCTTGGAATGTCTAAAACACAGCTCCAATTTCACAAGTTTCACACTGAACTCCTTATACTTTCCTGCTCCCCCTAAAATACCCTGCTCTTCTATTTTCCCAATTGTTGAAATACAAACCTAGGAGGAGTCTTCCTTGGTTTTTCTCTTTCCCTAACATCCCTGTATCAAAGTCTTCTCACCTCTGGTTTCTTTTCTTTCTTTTTTTTTTTTTTTTTTTCCACCTCTGGTTTCAAAACGTATCTTAATCTAACACTTCTCACCACTACCATCCTTTTTTTTTAATTGTTTTTTTTTTTTTGTTTTTAAGATTTTATTTATCTATTCATAGAGACACAGCTAGAGAGAAAGAGGCAGAGACACAGGCAGAGGGAGAAGCAGGCACCATGCAGGGAGCCTGATGTGAGACTCGATCCCGGGTCTCCAGGATCAAGCCCTGGGCTGCAGGCTAAGACCGCTGCGCCACTGGAGCTGCCCCTCACCACTACCATCCTGGTCCAAGTTGCCACCCTCTCCTGGATGACTGCCCTCATCTCCTAACCCGGTCTCCTCTGTGGCCACCTGAAAAATGTTCTCTACACAGCAGCCAGAGTGATCCCTATAAAATGTAATTCAGATCATGCTATCACCCTTCGGTTAACCCTCTAATGGCCACCCATTGCACTAAGAATAAAACCCAAACTCCTTGTCGTGGTTTTTCAGGCTCAATAGGAGCTGGCCCTGCCATCTTCACCTCCTTTCTACCTCTCTCCCACAATTACTCTTCTGGCCACACTGCCTTCTTAACATATTTTGAACCTACCAAGTCCAGGACCTTTGCACTTGCCATTTGTTCTACCTAGAATGCTCTTCCTGAAGATGTTCCCATGGCCAATTCCTGCATTTTATTCAAGTCTTTGCTCAAATGTCAACTCTTCCGAGTTTCTAAGCACCCCATCCAAAATAGCCTCTCTCTCCATCATTCTTTAGCCCCATATTCAGTCTTATTTTTCTTCATAGTGACTAAAATTGTAGGTGTGTCTTTCCTCTATAATGAACATAAGCTATGCAGCAGCAGGGATTTTGTCCTGTTCACTGCCTTATCCTATCACCAGCACTTAGAATGCTTGCACATAGTAAAGAACTACAGTACAACCATGTAAGTCTTTAATCAAAAAACAGCATTCTGATTTTCCCTCCTTCTAGCAACTGCTTTCTTTGAGGGCTTCATTTCCATTGTCTGTTCCTTAACTGGCCATCTCAAACATTCGCATGCTGAAGTTACCACACTAGACTTTCTTCTGAGCTCCCAAGATATTATCCTCTAGCCTCCAATAGATACCTCAAATTCTACAGGTCCCAACTGAATTCATCATTTTCTTCCATAGTTCTGTATTTCCTCTGCCATCAACACTTTCCCAATTTGGACCTGTGAATTCTCTCCCTTAGAGAACTTCCTCTCCATTTCCCTGTGTCCATGACTAATCTTAACCATGTCACCAATCTGTCCATTTCTCTTCCATCCTCAGGTCCACCATCCTACTTCAAACCCCATGTAACAGTGTCTGCTGACATCACAGGGTGATCTTTCTAAAACTCACAACTGAGGGCAGCCCAGGTGGCTCAGTGGTTTAGCACCACCTTCGGCTCAGGGCGTGATCCTGGGGATCCAGGATCGAGTGAGTCCCACATCGGTCTCCCTGCATGGAGCCTGTTTCTCCCCCTGCTTGTGTCTCTGCCTCTGTTTCTCTCTGTGTCTCTCATGAATAAATAAATAAAATCTTAAAAAAAAAAAAAACCGCACACCTGATTCTGTCATGCTCTGCTTAAAACCTTTATAGTTTCCTATTGCCCTTAGGATAAGTGGAATACCTGGATGTACTTAAGAAGGCCTTTCAGGACCCAGGCTATGCTTCTCCAGCCACAAGTTTTTCCACTTCCCATCTCTGCCAACCCCATCATTCAGATCTATGTTCTGGCCATGGGGAACTACTAGAGTCCATCTTACCTCTCTATCTCTGCATCTGCTATTTTGTTTTAAACACTCTTCTCCTCCACTCTTCCCCACTCCTCTCATTCTTTCAGGAAAGAACTAAGACTGAACATCACTCCCTCCAGGAAGCCCTTCCAGACAAATACTCACAATTCTGGGTACCAGGGCACCTAGTACTTTCTTCATCAAATCACCTGTCCCACTGTCGTAATTGCCTTTAAGGAAGTAAGCATAGAGACAGAAGCTGTCATTCAAATTGGTATGCCTAGCATCTTTCACAGTACATTCAAAAAACAAGTATTTTTTTTAATGAGTAAGTGAACCTGAACTGGGGATGTTAGTAGTTGAATGTGATCTCCACAAGTGTGCCCTTGTAGTTGTGTATTTCTTCTCTTTCTATACGGTTTCTCTCTTCACCCTTCATTTTCCCTATGTGAAGCCTCCCATCTGGGCCATGCCTTCTCAAGTCTGTTCCCCTGGTTTTATAGAGTAGATGCCCCTGGTTAAATACTAAAGCCATACCTGACCCCAAGGATCACAACCTGCCCCTAATGCTTAGGGCCTCAAGCATCCTATGATATACCAGCTGAACACTTTCTTTTTTTCTTTCCAGGGCATAAGGACACTTGGACACTAGATAGGGAACAATAAACATGAATGAATTTTCAGGAATAGCTCAATGAACTTGGTATAAAAAAGGAAAAACAAGGGGTACCTGGGTGACTCAGTCAGTTACGAGTCAGATTCTTTTCTCTCTCTTTTTTTTTTTAAGATTTTATTTATTCATGAGAGGCACACAGAGACAGAGACATAGGCAGAGGGAGGAGTAGGCTCAGGACCCCAGGATCACAACCTGAGCCAAAGGCAGATGCCCAACCACTGAGCCACCCAGGCGCCCCAAGGGTTAGACTCTTTTCGGCTTAGGTCATGATGTCAGGATTGAGATTGATTCCTGTGTCAGGATCCAGGCTAGGTGTGAAGCCTGTTTAAGATTCCCTTTCTCCCTCTGCCCCCTAGCCCTGCTTATGTATATGTTCTCTTAAAAAAAAAAGTTACCATCTGACTTGATAAAAAAATTTTTTTAATTTTAAGATTTTATTTATTTATTCATGAGAGACAGAGAGAGCGAGGCAGAGACACAGGCAGAGGGAGAAGCAGGCTCCATGCAGGGAACCCGACATGGGACTTGATCCCAGGTCTCCAGGATCATGCCCTGGGCTGAAGGCAGTGCTAAACCACTGAGCCACCTGGGCTGCCAAAAAAAAATCTTAAAAAAAAAAAAAAAAAAAAAGATTTTATTTATTTGAGAGAAGAGAGACAAAGAGAAAGAGAGCATGGCAGGCAGAGGTGGGGGGCAGGAGGGGAAGGAGCAGAGGGAGAGGGAGAAGCAGACTCAGGGAGCCCAAAGTGGGATTTGATCCCAGGACCCTGAGATCATGACCATAGCTGAACGCAAACACTTAACTAATTGAGCCACCCAAGCACCCTGATGACAATTCCTTTAATTCAGAGGTAAAGAATATATTCAATCACCAGTTCAACCAGTTATTTTATCTGCATTGTTTTTTTTTTTTTTTTTTTTATGATAGTCACACAGAGAGAGAGAGAGAGAGAGGCAGAGACATAGGCAGAAGGAGAAGCAGGCTCCATGCACCGGGAGCCCGACGTGGGATTCGATCCCGGGTCTCCAGGATCGCGCCCTGGGCCAAAGGCAGGCGCCAAACCGCTGCGCCACCCAGGGATCCCTGCATTGTTAATGAATGATATGTATACCACTGAAGATTTTTACAACCATGATATTTTATATATTACTGACATTAACTAATAGAGAAAAATTGCTTTTCATTTATAAATTCCACTTTAAATTTATCCTAAGGAACACTTTGCAAGTGAGCAAAGATAAGTAATGTTCATTGCAGCATCCAGGATACATTGTGAAGTGAAAAAAAAACAAAAACTCATAAAGCAGAAACGTACAGGGTGATCACATTTCAGTTTTTAAAAAATGTTCATTCAAACTTAGTGGGGGGAAAAAGGCCAACATTTATTGAGCACTTACTATTGCCAGGCACTCTTTTAAGTGATTAACATAGGTTAACTTACTTAATTCTCAAAATAGCCCTATGAGATAGGTACTATTATCCTAATTTTATAGACAAAGAGGTGCAAAGAGGTTAAGTTCTTGTCCAAGGTTTCTGGCAATTAAGAGTTGAAATTTGTTCCCCAGTAGATTGGTTCCAATAAGTAGAATACAGAGTAGATTGTTAATGGTGGTTATATTTTAGGAGGAAGGGAATCCCTCCAGTTGAGGTTCACTTACTCATTCAAAAACCATAGATGTTACCTCTTTCACATGGACAAAAGAAAGACAAGAGGAAAAGTAAAAACTACTATCCTCCTCAGTGTCTGGGGAGGGCATAAGGAAGAAAGCGGTTTGGGTCAAAACTAGTGTGGTATCTATCCTAACACTTGCCCTGGCCAGACCTACTGGGTCATTTATTTCCTCTTCAGAAGGGTTCCAGAAGTGTCCCCAGCAATTCAAATAAAAGTCTACAAGTTGGGGTCTCTTCGAGTGTGAAGTTTTATTGACTCTTGTGCTCTAAGTATCAGAGAGTAAAGCAAAAAAAACAAAACAGAAAAAAACCCCAAAAGAGTAACTCAGCCTATGAATTTCCACTGTTGGCTGAGGCCTCTGGCAGAAGGAAGGCAGCTATGTACCACGTGAACGCTTCCTGTAAGAGTCAAGGCTATGGATGGAACCTATCACAAATACTTCCATCCCATGGAAAGGTCACTTGAAAGTGAGCCGAAGCCAGCTGCAAGGCATTGAATGATTCTGTCTGCTAAGACAATGACCAAAGATAAGGCAAAGGCAAGCCAAGACCAGATCTCATTCTTTTGACTTTAAGGTATGCCTGACTCCTGGCCTCTCACATGCTGTCTCCCTAGCTGGACAATAATGTGACTTGTTTTCTTTTTTAAAAAATGTTCCCCCTGATTAAATATATGATTGTTGAAAAGTGACATCACCACCCAGAGATAACCAGTTTTGAGATTCTGATACACTTCCTTCTAGTCTTTTTAAGTCCATAGATAAAGTATGACTATATTTTAAAATTTGGATCATACTATACAGAGTTTTACATCTTTGTTTTCCATTTAACATTACACTGTAAACATTTTCTGACATAAAATATTCTTTAGAAAATAATTTTTAGTGGCAGAATAACTCATATTCTCTCTGCTTAACTATTCAGTTAAATAGTTATTTAACCTATGTAGCTAAGGGTCTCGTTAGCAGAGTTAGAGGCAGTACAGGTCCAAATAAGGTTTCATTTCTGCCTTTGCCATGCTAGCTGCAGGAAAGACTGCAGGGCACCACCAGGGGTCAGTGCAGAGCCATCCAAAGCCCTGCTGTAAGAAAACTAGTTACAAAAATCCTTAAATCCTATCTATTAGAGGACTATTCACAAGTACATGATTAGCCAAGTTCCCTTCCACAGTAGGCTCTCCTGGTGCAGACTTCTCAGACCAGAAATTAGGAGATTCTTCCAAATTATATCATAATTATAATCAACATTTACAAAACAGCTATTTTTATAAACCAAGATCAATGTAAGATGTAGTATTAGGCCTATTCTCACCTGCTTGCTATGTGACCATTTGTGCATAAAATTGGCCTGATTATTTCAGTCTTGCTGTGAAAATCAAATAACATAAGAAAGTATTCTATAAATTACAAAGCAGCACTTAAACTTTAAATTGCACTATTTTAAGAATGTGCTCATCAGATATTTTGATGAGTTATCTCCTATAAAAACTAAAGAATGTGAGGCACCTGAGTGGCTCAGTCAAAGTGTCTGGCTCTTGATTTTGGCTCAGGTCATGTTCTCCAGGTTGAGACTGAGCCCGATTATCAGGCTGTGTACTGAGTATGGAGCCTGCCTGGGATTCTCCCTCTTCCTCTCACACACACACACACACACACACACACACACACACACACACACTAACTTTTAAAAAACAAAACAAACTAAAGAATGCCAGGTAGTATCATGATTATGAAGTGAGGTGGAAGAGCATATGCTTTGGCATTTTCATGGATTATTTCATTGTTTTTTTTTTCTTTCCTTAGCCTTTGCTCTCCAACTGCTAAAGTCATCATGGAATTAGTAACCGGTTTTTCCTAGAAGCTGAAGTTATTATTTATAGTCAGCCAATTTGGATTTTGTTCTTTTCCTCATTTACCTGAAGCTCCTTCAGGAAAATTATTCTGATCTCAGAAATGGTTTAAACAACTTAAGAGTAGGTAAATAACAGGGATCAAAAAGCCATTCCAGGCCTGACATATTTAATGGGCTCCTGACATATTTAATAGGTGATTGGCACTCCTGGTCTTTCTAAACTCAAAAGTGACACTTAAGGGGAAAAGGTATAAAGGGCAAAAAAAATAAATAAATAAATAAATAAATAAAGGGCCCTATTTCCCAGCTTGCCAGGATCTGAGTCAGTCCTTCACCCTTCCTTCTATTCTCATTTCCTCTCCAGTTGCCAATGCCCCATCATTTGCCAGCAGGGATGAAAAGGGGCTCGAGTGGGCATTCTGGTAACCAAGTAGCTTTGAGAACCAGCTTGTCATCGCCTCTCCTGAGAGCAGTCCAATATGCTGAAAGGTCTGCTCTGATCAATCTCAGAACACAAGGGGGTCTGGATGAAGCAGGGCCTGGGAGTCCCTTAACATTGGCACTGGATTTCCTACTGAGTTAGAGCCTTAAGCTCTTTGGCAGAAGGAGGGCACAGAGACCACACGAAAATAACAAGGATGCATGTATAGCTCCTGCTGCCCTAGGATAGCTCCAGCAGACAGAAGTCCTGTGTCTGACCTCAGAGGTCCTATGTCTTAGAGCAGGATCTAACACAGAGTACCAACTGAACAGTTTGTGCTCCTGTTTTTTTTTTTTTAATTTTATTTTTTTTTTAATTATTTATTTATTTATTCATGAGAGAGAGAGAGAGAGAGAGAGAGAGAGGCAGAGACACAGGCAGAGGGAGAAGCAGGCTCCATGCCCGGAGCCCGATGCGGAACTCGATCCCAGGACTCCAGGGTCACGCCCTGGGCCAAAGGCAGGTGCTGAACCGCTGAGCCACCCAGGGATCCCCTGTGCTCCTGTTAAATACAGTTCCTGGTACATAAGTGTTTGACAAATACTATTTGCATGACAAATGACACATTTGGGCCACCAGACCAGCACAGAGTGGTGCCTGTAGAGATCTACATTTCTCTGGTCAATTAAAAAAAAAAAAAAAAAGTCCTGGGACTGGAGTAGTGGAACTAAACCTACAGACTTCAAAGGAAGTCAAGAGGGTCCCAATAGCTGGATAAAAACCCAGGAAAATGCAAGAGCTATACACTATGAGTTTAGCAACCCAGATCAGTTATATTATATAAGAGCAGTTTCTAGTACAAGGGCCTTCAGGGCACCTGCCATTCCCACAAGGGCCAACTTCCTAAGATCAGAATCTGATTAGCTGGTTGGCTCCACTTTGCATCCAGCAGGGCTGCGAGACACCAGCAGAGCTGACAAAGAGGCCCCATTGAGATGCAGTGACTCCCTTGGCCACAAAGCTCCAGGTCTTGATTTTATGCCTCCTAACCTGCTAGGCCTCCAATCTGCTTCAATCTCAGAGTTGCTGCAGAAGCCTATGCTCCAGAATGAGCTGCAGGTTGCCTAGGAAGGACCCCAGGGGCACAGAGAGCCTGGTTACTCAATGTTGTCATAGACCTGGATCACATCTTCATGGTTGCCAAGAGCCTGGATGAGAAGGGCGGCCTGCTCCAGGTCAGCGTCAGCCAGCTGCACCTTTGTGTTGGGGATGAATTCTAGTGAACAGGACACAGAACACAAGCCCAGGGAGTCCAACTTCTTCCTCACTTGATGCAGTGAAGAGGCATCACATATAAACTAGGGACAAAAGAAAGTCAAGAGGTGAGGAGCCAAGAGATAAAAAGGAGAAAGCCAGTCAGAACTTTGCAAAACCTGAATGGAACGACTATAATGATAATTCTACTAGCAGAGATACAGTTTTCAGACTTCTGAATCCTTCTCATAGTCCTCAATAAAGTAAGCCCTATCCAGTATTCATGTAATAAATGTTTGTGCAATATGTGAACTCTTTATGTCACTTGTACCCCAGGGCACAAGAAAGAAGAAACAGAGAAGCAAGCCTTAACACATCTATTAGGGCTCTCTCAAAAGTTCACTAAACACTAAGGCTTCATACTCACTTTAAAAACGTTCTTTTCCTCTTCATCTTCAGTTTCCTTGACATCTTCAGCTCCTGCTTCAATTGCCAGCTCCAGGGCACGCTCTAGGTTCACAGCTTTTTTCTCTCTGTCCTCCACTCCAACCATGATCACCCCCTTTTTGTCAAAAGAGTGGCGAGCTCCATCAGCCATCATTCCCCTCAAAGGAAAGGAAACATACCAGATTAAATGCCTGGAGACACTTCAATCACCAAATAGCACTACATTCTAATACTCTATTTCTCACCCAGCCTTTGGAGTTTATACATACTTCTGAAGGAGAATATGCAGCTACCCCTGGGCAAGAGAAAAACCCAAACATACCCCCATCCCCTTCTTTCTGCCCTGAGTGGAGTTTAGTAGATACAAAGACGTCATCATTTAAGATTCCAGTCTTGGTGGTACATTTTAAGACCTGGACATCATATGGCTACAGATAGGGAAAATGGAACAGAGGGCCCCTCCTACACTTGATGAAAAAGTCTTTTGGATCCTGCCTCATACAGAATGAAATAAGGGAGAAGAAATGATCATTTCTTTGGATTCTACAGATGAAGTATGCTTAAAACTTGAAACACCACCAGGAACAACAGTTCTTTCCTTGCAAAGATTTGGAATCTCAAGGCTTCATACCTTTCTACTCTCCCCAGACCTATACCTACCCATTCTTGTTCAGGATATGTCTGATGTCTGAATAACATTTGGAGCCACTGTTAGATAATGCCTCAATGAGCAGAGAAGAGCCACCAGGGCCTCGGCCCTCATACAGCAAATAAACATCCTTGGCTTTCTGCAATAAACAACATGAGCACATTTTCCTGTTTCTCAATTCCTTCTTGCATCCCAGCCCAGAACACAGATACTGACTCGATGGGATGGGCACTCTGGGGTACAGCTTCAGGTTTCAAGTCTTTCTTGTTGTCCCCTGCCTCTGAGAGGTGACCCTTTGGGACCAACTTTTGAGGTAATTGCAAGTATGACCCCTTACTGGGAAGGGAGTCTGTTTCTCTGGTCCCTGAACAATCAATTAGCCATCACCTCGTTTCATTTCCTTCCTGTCCCAGCTGAATCTCACATCTAACACACATACCAGCCCCCACAAACCCACCAAGACTCATCCTTCTACACTCATCCTGCATGAAACCCACTTGCGAAGTCTCCTACCCCTGGGGTGCTCAGTATTGCTTTAGGAAATAGCACACCCAGGGCCTATCATAAGAACCACTGAAAATAGTATGGTCACAAAATTCAAACAATAGATCAACAGATTAGCGACTAATCTAATAGGACCTCCCATGCCACCTCCACTTATCCCTTGCCCACAGATCTGACCTTCACCACTCTCTCCAAGCACCCTGCCCTGCTGCCTTTCCAGGAACCCTCAAATGACAATTTCTTCCTTCTTCTTTCACAAAGGAAATAAAGGACCACCAGGTATGTGAAAATCCTCTACTTACACTTAACTGCATCACAGCCTACATGAAGGCAGTGTGTATAATGGTTAGAGACTAGGTTCTATGGTCTGTCTGGTTTTAAATCTGTAATTTTCTTGACATTATCTTGACTTGGTCACCTAATCTTTATGTGTCTCAGTTTCCACCTAAAGTTGTTTTGAGGATTCAGCGAGATGATGTATACAAAATTCTTATCAAAGTGCTTGACCTAGAGTTAGCACTCAATAATTATTAGCTATTAAGATGATTATTACTTCCTCAGATGACCTGGGCGGCTAGGTCAGTTGGGCATCTGCCTTCAGCTTGGGTCATGATCTCAGGGTCCTGGGATCAAGCCCCATGTCTGGCTCCCTGCTCAGGCAGGCCCTTCTTCTTCCCCTCTCCCTTCCCATTCTCTCTGTCAAATAAATTAAATCTTAAAAAAAAAAAAAAATTACTTCCTCAAATCCTTCCTACTTGTCCCAGAGGAAGAGATGTCCTCTCACCTGGGCTCAAAGACAATTCCCATAACTGGTCTCTATATCCTTGCCCCTCTCACCATCACTGTTGCTCTGTTTCCCTTTCTACTGGCTCTTCTCCTTCAGGGCATAAATATCTGAAAAACAAACCCTTCTTCAATCTAACATTCCCCACACTGTGCCTGTTTTTCCTACCCTCACCTCACACTCTGGCTGAATAGTCCTAGGCCGTCTGGTTCTGTACATTATCTACTCATCCTATCCTTGATTGGGCTCCCAAAACCAATGTCCAAAGTCAGAGAGACACCAGAAGGCTCTGCATTGAGAGTATCAACCACAATGTTACCCTTCTTTTTGATAATCTAAGGCCTGTTTGGTGGCCTTTCAGACATGGGCCCTGGAGGGGCTGTGATCAATAACAAGAAGTGAAACTGAGGACATACCCTCATTTTAAGCGATGCTTCAATCGTTGACTTGGGCATGTGCTTGCTGCGACACACCTCTAAGATGTTGGCCAGACTGCTATTGAGCTCAGGGTTGGGGCCTCCTTCTGAGAAAGAGAGAAAAGACTGGGTGAAGACACCTCATTACAGCCAGGAGAAAGAAGGGCTTTCTGCCTCTCTACCCTCCCCCAGCAAAAAAGGTAGAAAGTCACCACTTGTCTCTCAGTTAATTTAGGACATTTAATCAGTGTTTGAATGGAATATGGAGAAGTATTTTGGAAAATAAGTTTCTAATTCACTCTGTAAGGATGAATATCTTTTTGTTAGGTTTCAGAGACCACTTTGCATCAGATGAAGAGGTAAGGGATGAAAATGGTACCAAAACTTCCTGGACTTATTAATACCCCTTGTTCTGACTCTATTATTTTGTGTGTAATTACTGAAATGCTCATATGACAGCATGTAATCATGCCGTCTCTCGGGGTGGGGGTTTTCCTCATTATTCTGTGTCACCAGTGCACATAACAAATACTCAACAGTGTTGATCTCACTCAATATCAAGAATTAGAAGAAAGCAAAGAGAAATATCAGGCGTGAGTTCTAGGGGTAGATTAGTATTTACTGAGTGCCTATTATGTGCCAGAAACCTCCATAAGGTGGGTACTATCCCTGTTTTATAGAAGGAAACTGAAACTGAGCAAGGTTAAGCAATTTGCTCAAGGTCCTACAGTCAGTAAGTGACAGGAACCAAGTCTTCTTAAGCCCAAAATCCATGATTTTTACAGGACTCTTTCTCCACTCCTACAGGTATCGAAATACCAAAACAAAACCAAGAAAGGAAAAAAAAAGCCTTCTTGTAGTGGCTACACAATGGGAAAAGACATGGTTGCAAACTTACCTTCTGAGAAAATGTGTCTTGGGAAACTGAAGCTGGGCAAGTAACAGCTTTCCTCAATGCCCCTGCCACAACTTATGTGCTACCAGAGGTGGCTAGAGGGTTCGATTGGTCTCTTCAGGCAAGATACCCAAGTGACCTTACTCTTAGGGTCTGTTTCTATGAAGTACCCAGCTACACACTAGAATGAAGTCACTTTTACCATTATCATCCTAATAGCAACTCCCCGCCAAACAGGCAGGCGCTCAGCATCTGGAAAGGCGAGTGGAGTCCTACAATGTCGGCAGGTCTTTTGAGCGTTTATGAAGCGGGCAACGGTGTTCAGGAAGGACCAAGGCTCACGGTGGTCACTGATTTAGCTGTGGGCGCAGAGAGGGCAGCAGCGGGTGACTTACCTTTAACTGCCAGGCGGATGCTCAAACAGAGCTTGGAGAAGATGCGACTCCTTTCGGCATCCTTGGGACCCTTGATATGCCGGACTTTGGACCACTTGTTGTGCCCGGCGGGGACCGCCGCGGTCAGGTGCAGCGTCCTGCCCGGAACGGGGATGCGGCCCGTGGGCTCAGGCTGGGAGGCCGCGAGGGTGGGAGGAAGAGCCGCCCGGACCCCGGGGCCTCGCGCCCCCCACAGGCACCCGGCAGCGACCCTGCTCAGGCTTGAGGCGGCCCAAGTTGCCATCGACCCCGACCTTGGACCAAGGTCAGCAAGAGCAGCCAATGAGCGGCGGCCAAGGTCAGCCCGTGGCGCCCGTGGCGGGAGCAAGCAGGTCCTGAGCCTGAGGCCGCCTCCACCCGCGTCCACCCGTCACCAGAGACCTCGGGGCTCAGGCCGGCCCGGGGCGGAACGCGAAACACCCGATCCCATCCCCGGAAGCCGGGGTTGAGTGCCCTGGATAATGTAGCACACTTCCTTTTTCCCGGTCCGTTCCAAAAACGCGCCCCCACCGACCGCAAATTCCGTTCCGCCTCGCGGTACCTGCTCCTTCCTCGCACCTGTGCCGAGCTGGGGTCAAGGCGGGAGCGACTCTGAGAGTCCAACTCACATTTTTTAGCTGTAACGAAGAGTTCACTTAGGAATTTATTATTATTGTTCTTGCTTATTATCCAAGCTACTTTGTGATGGACTCGGCATTCTCCTCTTTGTACCTTGCCATTTTAGAAACATCACATTGCGCCTAGAACTTTCCCCAGTTCCTGTATTCAGCACAAACCTGGGTCTTTGCTGATCCTTGTTCCACTTCACTTCACCTGGCTAAGTTTTTCTTTTTCTTCAAGATTCAGTTCGGACATCATTTTCCACCTAAGAAAACATTCCCTAATTCTCCAGTTGGGCTCAGATGCCCTACTTTGTGCTCACATGACCCTTCATACACGCCTATACCCTAGTACTTAACTTTTTTATATAAAAATGTTTGTCTCTGCCACAATATTAAAATTCTTAGAGACTTCTTAGAGAGCAGGACAGAACCCCTGTGTCTACCACAGTTGTTTTTTTAAAAATAAGTTTTATTGACATAATTCATGTCATACAGGTCATCAACTTAAAGTGTATAATGGTTTTTAGTATATGCGTTCATAGATTTGTGTTGCCATCACAATTTTACATTTTAGCCACCCCAAAAAAAGAAACCCTGTACCCATTAGCAGTCATTCCTTAGGGGTTTTTTTTTCTTTAAGATTTTATTTATTTATTCATGAGAGACACAGAGAGAGAGACAGAGACACAGGCAGAGGGAGAAGCAGGCTCCCTGTGGGGAAGCCTGATGTGGGACTCGATCCCAGGACCCCAGGATCCCAGGATCATGACCTGAACCAAAGGCAGATGCTCAACCACTGAGCCACCCAGGTACCCTCATCCCCATTTCTTCACAATTCCCTCAGTCCTAGGATGCCACCAATTTACTTCTTCCTCTATGGGTTTGCCTATTCTGGATATTTCACATGAATAGAAGAATCATGATACATAGTTCTTTGCAACTGGCTTCTTTCACTTAGCATGATGTTCTCAGGGTTCATTGATGTACCATGTTATCAGTATTTCATTCCTTTATTATTGTCAAATAATATCCCACTGATGAGGGATCCCTGGGTGGCGCAGCGGTTTGGCGCCTGCCTTTGGCCCAGGGCGCGATCCTGGAGACCCGGGATCGAATCCCACATCGGGCTCCCGGTGCCTGGAGTCTGCTTCTCCCTCTGCCTGTGTCTCTGCCTCTCTCTCTCTCTCTCTGCCTCTCATGAATAAATAAAAAATCTTAAAAAAAAGAATATATTTTAAAAAAATATTCCACTGATGAACACACAACATTTTATTTATCCATTCATCAGTTGGACATTTGGGTTGTTTCTACCTTTTGACTATTATAACATTGTCATGAACATTCATGAACAAGTTTTTACATAGACATGTTTTTGTTTGATGGGTTGTGTAATAACTCTGTTTAACCTTTTGAGGAACTGCTAGATTGTTTTCCAAAAACAGTTGCATTATTTTATGTTCCCACCAACATCATATGAGGTTTCCACTTTTCTCCACATCCTTGCCAACATTCGTAATCTCTTTTTGACTATAGCTGCTGCCACCCTAGTGGGTATAAAGTGATGTCTCATTGTGGCTTTGATTTGTGTTTCCCTCATAACTAATGATGTCAAAGATCTTTTCGTGTGCTTACTAGCTATTTATATGTGGCATTACTTTTTTGTTATTTAAAATATACTTTAATATGTTACTTTGAATAGCAAAAAGCAAATTAAGGGAATTTATAATCACAAATAAGCATAAAGGCCAAAGTAAAGTCTGAGAATGCCCTAGTCCTATCAGCCTAAGTCTACCAGGGCAAACCTGTAGTTCAGCAAAGTCAGGCTATGGACTCAGTACAGCAAGGAAAACTACACACCAGAGGGATGGGGTTGGGGTGTCCCACCAAAGGAAAAAATAATTATAGGATTATGGGGATAGGTGGAGGTTAGGTGAAATGTCAATGAAATAGAGTTTGATAGGCTCAAAGGAACACAGAGCTATATGAAAAGTGGATCAACGTCAGCTCTGAACTGCAAAACAGACCGAGTTCAGTTTCCGTGGAAACTACAAAGCTAAATTGGGGAACGTTGCGTTCAGAAACCACTGCACTGAAATTCTGGGTTGGAAATTAAGGCTGCTTCTCCAAGCAAGACCATTTTCACTGATATAATTTCAAATAGCAAACTTTCTGACAGTCTGTGATTTTAGGGAACAAAATTTCTCAGTGAATTAAAAAAAAAGTCACTCAGAGACGGAAATTGTAATGACACTGTAAGCTGCAGGTGTGCTTGGGAGAAATATTGTTTCCTGTTATCTTTGCAGCTGGTTCTGTGTCTGTTCATCTGTGATGAACAGCAGGGCAGAATTTTACTTTCTCAGTCTGAGCTAATACTTCCTGTCTGAAGATAAATCCACATTTATCTCTAAAGCCTGGTTTTCAGGATCATTGAAATCATTAACATCAAGCCTTGGTTGCTGATTTGATGGTATGGCAGAGGTATAACTAGTTATCCACCACTTTATTTCCTCTTCTTTTTTTTTTTTTAAGACTTTTTTTTTTATTTATGATAGTCACAGAGAGAGAGAGAGAGAGGCAGAGACATAGGCAGAGGGAGAAGCAGGCTCCATGCACCGGGAGCCTGATGTGGGATTCGATCCCGGGTCTCCAGGATCGCGCCCTGGGCCAAAGGCGGGCGCCAAACCGCTGCGCCACCCAGGGATCCCTCCTCTTCTTAAGCAGACAGGCAGATTATCTTTCCTGACCTTCCTTGCAGTTAGGTTGAAATCCTGTGACTAAATTTGGCAGATATGGACAGAACTATCCTAAAATATTTTCCCCTCCCCAAGCAACCTTGGAAGCCACATGTGCTGGATGACGTAGCTAACAAACCTCCAAAGGATTTCATGTAAGCAGAAAGTAAAAATTTGTTGTGTTCAGTCTCTGTGATTTGGGGGTTTGCTATTGCAGCTTAGCACAGGCTATAGGGTTGCATAATGCCAGTGTGACTCTCCCAGTGATCCCCTTAAAACCCAAAGAGCAGGAATCTCATATTTCCCATAAAATACATATTGTCAGACCGTAGAGCACAGTTCTAACAGAGCCAGCAGGTGCTCATTTTGCCACATAGAGTCTAAACTCTTGGAAGTGGTTGTTTGTTTTTTAAGTAGGCTCATCATGGGGCCTGAACTCACAGCCCTGAGATTAAGGGTCATGTGCTCTACTCACTGAGCCAGCCAGGTGCCTCATAAACTCTTAGAGTACATACTTCTTTTCCCAGACCCACTGCTGATGCCCCCAGCTCAATGCTTCTGACACAAAGGTGGTTCCTAGGGGATCCCTGGGTGGCTCAACGGTTTGGTGCCTGCCTTTGGCCCAGGACACGATCCTGGGGTCCCGGGATCGAGTCCCATATCGGGCTCCCAGCATGGAGCCTGCTTATCCCTCCTCCTGTGTCTCTGCCTCTCAGCCAGGCAAAGAAGCTGCCATATTCTCAAACTCTCTCTCTCTCTATGGCTATCGTAAGTAAGTAAGTAAGTAAGTAAGTAAGTAAGTAAATAAATAAATCTATCTTTAAAAAAAAACAAAGGTGGTTACTTGCCAAATACTGGCTCATGGAATCAATCACAATTTGCCCCTCTTCTCTTCCCTTGAAATGATTAAACATGAGGGCAGAATGAAAAAATAAATAAATAAAAGGAGGGAGTATCCAACCAGGACTTAGAGCTTCTGAATAGCAGTGGGGATTGGTACTCCTCCATCTTACCATGTTGGGGCGTAGGCTGAGGAAATTGGCTTGGACTTGGAAGCCTAGCCAGCCATCAGAACCTGGTGTCCAAACCCACAGGGTGTGGGAGTTATCACTTGCCATCTTTCATAGCCAGTAGTTTACTGAATCCTGATTACCCCGTCTCTTAAATCTCTTCAGTTATGCCCTGTCCTCCCATCCCCCACTGCTCCTGCTTTAGTTCAGGCTTTTAGTTTTTCTCGTCCTATTATAATAGGTGAACTGACTCACTGTTTCACCCACTACTCGGGCATTTTCTTCACTGCCTCCTAAAGTGCAATTCTGAGCATGAGTTCCCTCTACCTAAGTTTTCCAAAGTCTCATACAGGAGTAAGATCTAAACTTTCTGCAACTCACAAAAGACTCTGCCTGTTCTGGCTCCGGCCACATTTCCCACCCTTCCCCATTAAAACCCCACATCAACTTATAATTCTCTGAATGTGGTCCTATTCTTTCTGGCCTCTACAGAGTTGTACATGGATGTTCCCTCTAAGTATCTTTCCCTATTTCTAGAGAACTCTTAATCAGCCTTCAAAACTCAGTTCAAACATCCCTTGTCTTGTGAAGTTTTCTCTGACCTCCCCTGGCTCCTACCCAGGCATAGGGGATCACCACCTCCTCAGGGCAACCAGTAAGACTAAACACACCCGTATTGTACAACATGGCCAGGAATTGTTTATGTGGCCTGCAAGCAAGTTGAGGGTCATGGCCCCTGGCATAAAGTAGGTGCTCTGTGTTTAACTGATAGAGGTGACTCAGGCTATCAGTATAGTGTGATGGGCTAGGGCAGACTCTAATTCCCCAGCCAGTGTCTCCGGAACATAAGCACAGTGGCAGAATGGGGAGAACTGAATTCATCACAAGAAGAAATTCAGTCAATCTATACATGTTCAAGTTTTATTACAAAGTATGATGGGCAGAAAATACGGTACTTCTTATACAGGAGGCTGAAACAGAATGAAAGGGTGAAAATTAGGTTTAATATACTCAGGAAGCAAGAAATAAAGTCATAGATGTAACACTCCACTTTCAGGTGCCTTTTGAAGTAGCCTTCAATGGAGATTTACCATTGTGGTTTCACAGCACAGTGTTAACATTTTATTACAAGCCCTGTGTACAATCAGTCCTGTGATAATAATTTTTAAAAAGAAAAATGGTGATAGTACAGTTCTGCAAGGGGGCAGCTTCCTCTCCACCTGACCATGGGAGGTCACAAAGCCTAGAGTGTAGAGGAAAAGCTTAAATATATAACAAGAAATTAAGTTCAGACGAACTAGGCTAAAGAGGACAGAATTGATTGGCTAGAGCTTAACATCTCGGAGAACAAGAAATCTCCATTTTCTACACAGAGGTTTGTACAATCATGCTACAAGTTCACACTCGGGAGGAGATGGGGGGAAAGTCACCAACAGGGTCATAAAATACACAGGAACCAAAGCAAATGATTCATACTCAACTCAAGCAAGTCAAAACCTTAGCTCAACAAGTTTTGTTGCACACTGGATTACCACAACCAACCCCAGGTGAGAGCATTTCTCTTAATAGCAGACACCTCAAGTCCATCTCCACTGAGTTGTCCACAAGGTGGGTCCTTGTTAGGTGTCTGTTACACAGACTGCCAACACCTTTCTTCTTGAGTTCTTACTTTCACTAGCTTATTTGTTTCTGGTTTGACACACCAGCCCAAGCCTCTTTGAGAAGGCACCTGCATGTTTCCATACCTAAAAAATAATATCCACAAAGTAGCCTGAAAGGACCGGGCCTGTACTGTGTAGTCACATCTTTGACTTTGAGAGCCAGCAGCAATGACAACGGTGGGAGAAGAGGAGGGTGCAAGTGGGAGAGGCAGGCAACTCTCTGCAATAGAGACACTGGGCAGATGGCCCAGGCAGTATGGAGAACCTCATCCAGGGTCACAGTGACGCTCAGCTCAGCTCAGTTCTCCTCCCTGGGAAATCCCAACCTAAGTGCCGGGCACGACCTTCCTTCCTCATCCTGGAGTGCAGAGAATAGAGGGAAGCATCTGCTCTGAGAGGCATCTACTCGAATGGTCTCCCTTACTCCAAGCCAGCCAGGCAAAGAAGCTGCCATATTCTCAAACTGGGGAAGGTGGCAGGATTGTACATGTGTGGTATACCCTGCAGCTCCCACCTGTCCATACCGCCTCAGACTTGAGGCCCAAGCTGCAGCAGGGAGAACATTCTATGGTAGCAAGGCCAGAGAAAGAGAAAAGAAAAGGGAGGGGAGGAAAGTTGTCAGGATTGTTTATAAACCTTTGCTTCCTCTGCTCTGTACAAACCTACAACCAAGAAGAGCCATGATCTGGAATGGTCACAGGGCTTCCAAAACCTGCGGACTGTTGCCACCAAACATCACCTACGGGTGCACTGCTGCAGGAAGGGACTCCTCTGCCCAAGCTGGCATTGTGTCCCCATGGTTACCCACTGTCACAGATATCTGATGAATGGTCCAAAAAAGCTGATACAGGCTGAGGGCGCAGACTCATTCCAGGGCCACCCCAGACCTTTCATGCCTTCTAATATTTTATCCCTTGATCTAAAGAAACCATTGACTTTCTCCTATATTCTAAATCTCTGAAAATTTCAGCCAAAACTTTCATCAAAACCTTGCAGGAGTCTATTTTTTTTTTTCTGTTTTCTACCAGATCTTAACCAGTTCTCTTTGAGAGCTGATCCCAGTTCTGATAAATTCTCACCCATTTATCAAGTATCTCCCCTCTTCAAGCCCAGAGGCAGTTTCATTCCTTCCTAGGAGAGGGTTCCAACTCTTTTGGCTGTAAATACTCAAGCTCCTGAAGGACTTGTACCCATTCACCAGTTCTCTGATGTGGAACCTGAAGCCGAATTTCTTCAGTACCTCTTCCTCCCCTCAAAGCAGACAAGGAAAACAAAGACAGCTTTGGTCCAGGGGGCAGGAAGGGCCACCTCTACTGGGAGAGCCAGAGCCCAGGCTTGCTGCCACGTGGCCTTTGTAGGGGAGTCCTGGCCACTGCTCTTCTCACAGTCAGGGAGAGCAGATCCAGAGCCTCCCACCCATTCTTTCTGGGTGTCAATTTGAAAACCTAAACAAATTAAACAGATACTTGCTTTTGAAACTACAACAGATTTCTGCTTCTCAGAGGATGTCTGGCTAGGAGGCTTTCTCAGTCTTGAGAATATAGAAATCTCCTCCTCCACCATGAGGCCACCTGGCCTATGGTATAAACAGAGGCTAAGGTAGCCGGGACTTCAAAATACCAGCATCTCAGCAGCTGTAAGTGTGTTTGCTCGAGGAGACTGGGGAGTCTCAACCGGGCCGCAGGCAGATGCCCAGAAGGAGGACCACCTCATCCTAGGGAGGGGTGGAGAGGTCTGAGAGCCCATAGGGCAAAGAAAAAAACACCAAAAGTTGTTGGTTCCATAGTAAATAGCAACTTTATGCAAATATATTCTAATTACTACTATTTATTCCCCCTGATTATTTTCCAGTTCCAGTTGACAAATCTTCTCACCATTCAGACCATGTTTAAGTGTAGCTCAGGAAAGGAATCTTAACTAAGAACTCAGTGCAGTTAAATCCTGCCCTAGCAGGACCAGCCCCTCCTACCACTCTGACCTCCATTTCAGACTGCTTTCCAGGGGAAGAACCTAATGGCCTCCTAGAGCGACCAACCATCAATTTAGACTTGCCACCCTTAAGAGAAGGACCCTCAAACCACCAATACAATTACAAGCAGAGGAGGGTTCTAACCAAGAACTGCTCACTTTACACTGCTGAACGACACAGTGCAACTGTGGTAGTAAATGCAGGAAAGTCAACCTCAAGTGGATGACCAGCTAAAGAGCCTCAAAATCAGAATAAGAAAGTGAAAAAGTAGAAGGGAGAATACACTAAGAAGAGAGCCTTTTTCTTTGGACAGGTGCCTGTGTAGTAAAGCAAAGAACTGTAACTTTGCAGATAAAAATACATCTGCTCTGGAAAAGGAGACTCAGCCAAGAGTTTAAGGGCCCAGGAGAACAAAATTGTTATGTTTCTCAAGAGCAGATGAGAACCCAAGTGGACAAAACCACCAGCCTCAAGGTCTGCTATTCTCCTACCTAACAGCTGCACAGTCCAGAGGGGCTCAAAACCCTATGGCAGAATGCGACAGACCAAAGTCCCCCAAGACTCTAAGCATGTCCCAAACCCTGCCAGCCCAAAGACTCATCTATCACTGGAATCACACACAAGCCCCCTGTGTGAAACTCATTCATGTAACGGAAACAGACACTGCAGCCTGCAAGTCCAATACTGCTCAGAGCCTAATAATGGGGGCCGGGGGGAGGTGGTTGACAGGTGTGCAATGATTGGCTGGCCCTATAGCTAGCTATCTATATACTTGATGGCCTGGGATTATCGCAGCCCATCAGGCCACTCCTTCCAGGAGCTGACAGTCCCCCACACTCTCAAGGAGATCTTGTTCAGAATCAGACAAACAGACTACAAGTCTCTCAAGCAGGACTCTCTCACTCAAAGAGCGGTCAACCATCAGTCATAGTAAACTAACCAAACAGAGATACTAAGGTTCAGCGTACAGATTGTGCTTGCCTATCATTCAAGACATGAAAGTAAATGGCCTGGGGATTACACCCAGAGGGAAAAACAGACTCGGAAATGATGTACTGGAAATACACTCTGAGCTCAGCTTTTCTGAAGCTATTCCCTCCAAGTCAGGCACGCTGTCTCTCTCAACTCTAACACATGCCCTGTAGGTCCTGGTGGGGTCGAACAAAGGTGCTTCAGGAAGGAACCGGAGGCTTCACGTGTCTGTTTTGGAGCCCAGAATGCCCTTGAGAAGAGCCAGGCTGAGAAAAAGTGAGAAGACTGGCCCACTTCAGAGCACCAAGGCGGTCTGGGACTCCTGGTCAGGTATGTTGCACTCAGGCAGTGATTCAAGAAGGCAAACTGCTCATGGGGTCGAGAGCCCAGTGCTAGATCCAGGCACTGAGGGCAGAGAGGAAGTGCTAATGGGGTGGAATAGGAGACAAACAAAGAAACCAGGAAGAGTAAAATTCTTTTCATAAAAAAATTAGCCTGATAGGTAAAAAATATACAAAGTTGAAATTTGTTAAAGACATTGATAATAGGAAGAAAGACAACTCCAGATTGGTATTTGTTCCCACTTAAGTACTGACATGACATGGACACAAGATTGCTGCCTTGGGCAGCAGACAGGTAAGAGACATCTGGGGCAGATGAATACAAACATAGCCGGTGCCTGCAATGCTTATTAACACAACAGCTGACAAACAAATATACATAAAATTTTAATGGAGGAACCAAAGGAGAAGAGAAAAGGAGAGAAAATCTTAAAACTCAGCCCTGGGCTGAGGAGGTGCCACACAGCACTGAGCCTGGCACAGACAGTGATGGGATGACTGACCAGGAACTCCTAGAGCAGCTTCTGGTAACAGTGGTGCAAAGCAATGAGAGACATACTGGCCACCAGAAACACGTTTCTTCTTACTTTGGGGATGGGGCAGAGGCAGGAAACACACAAGCCCCCGCCTCGTGGGCAAGGCGCTGCCAACGCTACACTCTGAGTATCTCCAGGCAGTTGTTATAGCAGATGGCAATCCAGTCGGGCTGAGTCGATGCCCATTGCACGTTGTTGATCTCTCCTTCAGCTGTATAGGCCAGGATAGGGTCCTCGATGGCCCGGGGCATTTGCTGGATGTCCCAAATGAGAGCCTGGTGATCATCCGCTAATGACAGAGAAAGCCAACAGCAAGGTCACAACTCAGACAAGGAGGGGAATTCAGGGTGGGTGGGGGGATTGTAGCTTATAAAACATTTGTTCCCAAGATCCCGCTGAGGGAGGTTTTATTTCAAGTCCCCATTTTATAGATGAAGAAACTGAGACTCAGAAATGTTAAGGCACTTTCCCCAAGCCACAGGGCTATCTATGCATGCAGCCAGTGAATGGCAGAGCCAGGACATAGAGCAAGGCCTCTGAGGTGTCCCAAAGCTCCAGGCACTGCCACAGAGCTAGGCCCACGGAGGGACCTAGATGGGTGCCTCTCACCTGGGGCAGGTATCAGGAAAGGACGATGGGATAAAAGTGATCCCCAAACATGTCATTTGCAGCCACTCAAACTACTTGAGCAATTAAAGATCCCTGTCTGATGATTCAACCTAATGGGATTTTACCCCATTTTATGGAGTTTTATACTTCAGTGAGGTGTTACACAGATGATATGAAGTGCGAGTGGACATGTGCTATTAAAAACAATTTTCCTCAGAAAAGCTACCTTCTTTGCCTGGGAAATACTGGAAAGAAGGTAATTGCCTTAAAAAAAATACATAAACACACGAAAAAGGACTAGAAGAAAATACACCAAAATGAGCACAGTGGTACCATGAGAATGGCAAAGTTATATTTACTTTCTTCTAGTTAGTAAGTTCTGTAAGGTTGTCATTTACTTATATAATCAGAACAATAAGTTCTTAATTTAAGGGAAGAAGAATAAAAAGGCAGTGACCTTCAATACCACATTATGCCCTGATCTCATCAGCCCATCCTGATGTGAAAACCCGTCTCTGATACACAGGAGAGCTGAGGAGCATAAGAGGCCAGGCTCATGTGGGTAACACTAGCCTCCTGCCACGGCCATGTAACCCGGGCGAGGTACACGATGCCCTTCTGAGGGACCACTTCTGTCAGGAGCTATGTGGAGCTGTTTGAAACGTTCAGTGCCTCTAGAGCACTGAAGTCCTTCTCAGTAACACACTCAACCAAGCCCACTCCTCAGCCACGGCTCCTTCATCTGCAGGGACTCAACCCAGGCAAAGGCAGCCACCAGGAGCAGAAGATGGGCTTCTGGTGAGGGCACTGGTACTGTTCTCCACGGACAGGGGTTAATACCATCCTTTCTTCCTCCTCCCACCTTCCCCTACCCATACCCCTGGTGGGAAAAGAGGCAATAATGAAGGGGTCGGACCACAACCTGAAGTGCAGAGGAAGGCAGAAGGCCCTAAGTGACATACAGGAGTGAGCAGAGGGTCCAAAACACAAAAGTTTCATGCCTTTCAAATTAATATGAAATAGCAGAAAACCAACAAACTACTCTGCTCTTTTGGCTCCATCATGAACAAGGAAATGAGGATGCTACTGATTAGCGAGGAGGGGAAAAAGTATGTTAGAAAGAAACCTGAGGCAGTGAAAATGAAAACATGAGGAGAATATTCTGGGGTGAGAGCGGAATCCCGTCTGTGTGAAATAAAGGGGCAGACATTTGTACTGGGAGCATATGTGGGCATAGGCCCACATAGAAAGTTCTTGAAGGAGACATACCTATGGAGAGTGAGACTGGGGTGGAAATAGGACAGGAAGGAGAGAAGAGGACCTTCACCTTCCTATTTTATATACCTCAGTATTATTTTAATGTTTAATCACAGATTTGTATTATTCCTAGAATACAAGCACATTGACAGCCAGCATATTTTTGAGGGGTATTCTTTTTGGTATTCAAATGGTGAGGTGGGGATGACAAGTCACACAGCACTGATCAAGCCACACAGGGCCTTCAACAAACTCAGAGCCTACTGCACCATGTCCAGTCTCCCCAGGGGGCTGTCAACTTTGACTATTCCCAAAGATTCTGTTCCATCTAAGAGTGACTGCCCCCTCCTCCACAGTCCTGGAGCTGGGTCCTCTGTGCCAACTAGATTTCAGGGAGGCACAGCCTTTAACTGATACATGATGCCAACAGTATATGGCAAAAGCCCTGAAATCACTGAGGTATGAGATCATCTGGAAATTTGGACTACTTCAATTTCACAGGTGAAGGGAGGCTCTCAACTGAGCTACTTCGTTAAATCTCTCAAACCACTCTTAGTAAATAGTAACGATTATAGCTCTAAAGAGACAAGAGGAAGATCTCCTACCCCTGTCCTCCCCCTGGCTCCTCCCCACCCCCACCCCACCCCTGCCACCATGATTACCTGCAGTACAGATGTGGCAGGACGAGTGCGGGGCCCAAGCAATGCCATTGACACACGCTCGGTGGTTGTTCAACCTGGCAACAGGTGTGCAGGGAACTCGGACATCCAGAATCACTACCTGCAGAAATAACAAGTAAAAGGCCCAGGAACCTCAGGGTATAACAGGAAAACAAACGAGACATTACAAGAAAAAAAGATCCTAAAGTATAACATATTCATTTGTGGATTTAAAGACCATTAGAGGGATCCCTGGGTGGCGCAGCGGTTTGGCGCCTGCCTTTGGCCCAGGGCGCGATCCTGGAGACCCGGGATCGAATCCCACATCGGGCTCCCGGTGCATGGAGCCTGCTTCTCCCTCTGCCTGTGTCTCTGCCTCTCTCTCTCTCTCTCTCTCTCTCTCTGTGACTATCATAAATAAATAAAAATTAAAAAAAAAAAATAAAGACCATTAGAGGCAGAGGGTCTTGGTCCCAAAAGCAGTCTTAGGATTGAGGAAAAAGAAAACAAAAACAGGCAGTTTATAGTCTATATGTGGGATCCCTGGGTGGCGCAGCGGTTTAGCGCCTGCCTTTGGCCCAGGGCGCGATCCTGGAGACCCGGGATCGAATCCCACGTCGGGCTCCCGGTGCATGGAGCCTACTTCTCCCTCTGCCTATGTCTCTGCCTCTCTCTCTCTCTCTCTCTCTCTCTCTGTGTGTGACTATCATAAATAAATAAAAATTTTAAAAATATATATATAGTCTATATGTTAAGCAACATAAGGCCTTCAGACTGATAAGGAAGGAGTGAAGCAGGAGTAGGTAACATGAATTTGGATAATCCACCAAGTCCTATTGGGTGCGTGTACTATGGATTCCATGCGAGCTTGCTGGACAGAGTGAGAGGCCTCTCCCCACAACCCCCAAAGTAGAAACTGAAATGTAAGAAGTCTGAGGTACCAGCTTCACCAAAAGTTAATCACTGCATCATCTCCACCCACACTTCACTGCTTCTATTAAGTTAACAGGCAATGAAGAGTTGTCATTTCTATGTCTGTTTGCTAAAGTTGAACAACCTGTCCAGACTAGAGAAGGGGAAAACTGCCTATTTCTTTACTCAGCACCGTAAGCACATAATGATTTGGTTTACTTTTTAGACATTGATTTTCATGGCTCCACCTCCAATGCTCCAAGTATTAAAAGTTCTTAACACACAGTCCTTGTTTTAGATCAGGCTTTCTCAATCTTAGCACTATTGACATTTTGGGTCTGATAATTCTTTTCTAAAGGTTTTATTAATTTATTTGATATAGAGAGAGATAGAGAGAGAGCACACAAGCAGGGGGAAGGAGAAGCAGACTCCCAAGTGAACAAGGAGCCCCATGTGGGGCTGGGATCATGACTTGAGCCAAAGGCAGACAGACGCTTAACAGACTGAGCCACCTAGGCACCCCAGGTCTGATAATTCTTTGCGGGGGGTGGGGGGTGGGTGGGGAAGGGATGATTCTTGTATGTACTGCAGGATGTTTAGCAGTACCCCTGGCATCTGCCCACAAGACACCGGTAGCACTGCGCCCTGCCCACAAATTAGGGCAATGTCCCCAGACATTTCCAAAAATCCAGAGAGAAAACTGCCACCAGTGGAGAACCACTCTATACTAAGCTATACTAAGTAATGCCACAGTTAGGTGGCCAGGCCTATGTCAGCCTGAAGCAGGGTACTCACCTCCATTCCATCCATGGCCATAGTGGCCAGGTAGTTAGGGTCCTGCTTGTTCCAGCAGAGGCGAAGCAGTGGGTGATGCTGTGGGTCTTCATAAATGATGGTGCTGTGTTCTAGATGGCGGAGGTCAAACATCCGCACCGAGCCATCAGCGCCCACAGAGGCAAACATGTCCCTGCCACCCCCAGCCCGACTAAATGCAATATCATAGACCTGTTGGTGAATAAGAAGCTTCTGTCAGTTCAGATCCGTGACCTTCCTTTCCTGGAGCAGGGAACTCTACTATCCCTAGTCCACCTAAACCCCCTCACAGTATCTGTGAGTCCTGGCGCCTAAGAGCTCTAACATCAGTGACTTTCCAAAGGACGAAGATCATTTTGCTATACAAACGAGATGGCTTCTTCCTGCATTCCTGCTTTCTGAGCCTTTTGCCTCCAACCCTTGTGATAAGACAAAGAGCATATATCCTGCTGAGTAGCAGGGCACAAGTCAGAGCAAGTATTCTGCATGCTGTCAGCCAGTGGGTATCTTCTGCAACACTATAGAATTGAGACATTCATTTCCTGGGCCTTTGTGGCTTTCATTTGTGAGTGATCAGAGACAGATCCGTGACCAAGTTAAGGCCACTAATTTGAGAGGCGGGAGCAGTCCTCCTGTGGCCACTTAATAGCAGTCAAGCTGGTTCTGCTGTGAAACCCAGACCTGAGACTCGTTTTCAAGAAAGAAGCAATAGCAGTTTTGAATCATGGGAGACTCAGATGTTCCTGTCTTCACAAAGAGGTTTAGTATCACTCTCTTGTCCCTAGGACATGTTCTATTTCTTCACCTAGTTGGTCTGTATTCATAAGTGAATCAATTTAGGTTTTGAATCATTGTTTTTTGCATTTATTACTTGCTGCAAACATTCCACACCACTAATATCTATGAGACAACACAGGCAGAGAGCTTCAGAGAAAGAAAGGGATGAAGAGAATCAGACAAAGCCAGACCAGAGTGGAGAAAGAGAAAAACGGAAAAACCAAAGCCAAGGATCTCCCGGGGTCAAGGATAGTAACAGCTGCTTTCTGGTGAGATAGGAGTGGCTTCACTCACTTCACTCAATACCATCGTTCTAGCCTTCTTGAAGTTCTGCCTGCTAAGGGACATTGTCAAGGAGCACTAATTTCTATTCAACCTCATAAATTCCTTTTTCTCTGGCTGACTATGAAATTATGTTTCTCTTCCTATGGTAGGGATTAGGAGTGGTTCAAAAGCATTTCCTCCTAAACCAAGGGAAGGTGACAACTCCTGGATATACACTACCCTCCTCCACGCCAAGCCCTGTGCAGGCAGCAAGAGCCCCCAAACAAGTCTCCACTTTGGCAGAGAGAGGTGGACTGAGGAAGAGCAAAGGTCTAAGAGGTGTCTCTGTTTCTCTAAGAGCCACCCTCCCAGGTTTGTTTCTTCAATTCGAGGTGCCGGCCCAGGGCCCATTTGCTGTTAAGATCCATCCCTGGCCCTTGTCCTAAGGAGAAGCTAAAGGGATTTCTCATCTCCTCTCTCTGTTCCCTCAAGTGTCTCTGGCAATGGCTGTGTTCCCTCCCTGGTTTTAGCTTTGGCCAGGGAGATCCAGCGCTGGGCTCCAGGAGCCCTGTTTCCTTCCTTTGCCCCCCTGGTCTACAGGCAGTAGCAGTTTCCTGATGCTCCTATTCTCCACATTACCTCACCGTTGCCAGTGTGGCTTCCCAGCTTCACCATCATCTGTGTAAGCAATGCCCTAGGTTAAATCCCAAGTTTAAATATTCAGAGTAGCTCTAGTCTTCTGGGTTGGCCCCTGACAGAGAAGAGGAGACTAAGTTATCACATAACCAAAATGTAGCAACCCGTTCCATTTGATGTCCAGAGGATTTCCAGAAGTTCCTTACTGGTCCTCTCTATAGGACACTCTTCCTTTGCTCCTTGGCCTAGTAGCAGCCAAGTCCAACAGTCTTGTAACAAAGCTTACCCTTAGGATTCACAGAAAGCCAAAGACCAACCAACCCCACGCTAAGAGCAATAACCTGGTCACCATCTTCCCATTCTGAGGACAACCTCAAGTGTCTGACCTAAGGTCAAGGCATTCTTTTTATCTGCACTAATATTCCTCACTGTGCAGGGAAAGGGAGAAAAGAAAAGGAAACACTACCCACAGGAAATCAGAGTACAAGGAGCATGCCACAGCTCCGGGAGGAAAAAATTTATGAACAGTTTCCAAAATCTCTCCTCTGAAGAATGCTTTGATGAAAACACAATCACAAATAGTTCTCCTCAGCTTTTCCAATAAACTCAGGAGAAACATTACCATGAAAATAAACCATATTCCATTCCAGACTGTAAAAAAATATTAAGAAACATACTAGAATTTCATAAAACAAGTTAGGAGAAAAAATGGTGATTCTTTTTTACTGCCAAGAAATTTTCCCTCTTTCTGGTTTCCCTCCACTCTCCCCTCCCCCCAAAAAAGTAAATATATTTCAAGACGTTATTTTTTAATCACATCAGATCCAATTAGAGAGTTCATTATTATAAAACAGCAATCTCTGACATGAAAACTATAGATATAAATTAAGTTGTTTATGTCAGCCAAAAAAACAAAACCAAAAACCCACTATAGTTAAAAATAGGTTTGTTTTTTGCTATTTGGACACATCACTACTTTCAATTTCAGCAACCAGACATCGGCATTATATTATGACTTTCCACGTACTTTGCAAAATAGTGAGACTGGTCTGACCTTGACCTGAAGGTGGTCTGACCTTGACCTGAAGACAAAGAAAACAGCTAAGGAAAGCAGGAAAGGAACAGCATCATTACCTCCTTGTCATGCGCGATCAGTTGGGTCTTCACATGACCAGACACAAGATTCACTCGCCCCAACACCTGCCCTGTCTCCAGCCCCCAGATGGTACAAGTCGTATCAATGCTGGAGGTACCTGGAAACAACCAGTGCAAGTCAGTGGCTGACAGGTGTGAGGTTTCCCTCCATGTGTCTACTGCTCTGTGTAGCCCAGGAGACGACATGCCACAGACACTTGCCAGCCAACAAGGGTCAAGTATTCAATTCCTATCCCAGGACCTTTAGACTCTGCTTACTGGAGAGACCAGATACACACACGTGGGAAGCTCAGCTCCCTATGAGGAATTAATGACCACATTCTATATTTAGCCACTTTCCCTCTGGCCCATTCTGGGCTGATGCGTGTACCTCAGGCCCAGTGTTCTATATGAGGAAATGTATCTTTGCTTCTTCAAGCTGGAATACCCATCCCTTACCTAACAGATAAGGATCCACCTCATTCCAATCAAAGGAGGTTAGAGGAGCACAGAAATCTGAGTTCTTGTTGTTGTTTAGCAAACATTCCAGCCGGGTTTCTGTCTCACCAACCTGAAGAACAATAATTTTTAAAAATCAGCCAGTCTTATCTTCACAGAAAACCTTTAAAAGCTCTGTTTACGCAATGTTACTAAAGAAAAGACATGGGTGAAAAACATTTTTATCATAGAGCAATAAAATCCAGAGGAACTCCTTGAATGCTACTTCTATCCACGCTTTCTCCTCTGTCCAGTTTTGTTTTCCAAATTTTCACTGCCAGATTTTCCTAGAGGAGAGGTCTTCTTACCTTGTCCAACACAGAACCTCTGTACCCACCCTGCTGGGCACTATACCTCCAGGCTAGAAGAAATACTCTGACGAGCTCAACTAAGAGAGGAGATGAGGCTCCACAATCCACTCACATACTTTACTAGAATCAGTGGCCCAGTATTTTGTTTTTTAAATTTACTCAAAATATCTTGGCTATGGACAAAGTAAGAAGCCCCAAGCATCCTCCCCTCCCACCCCACACCCAGAAGATTCTCTTCATTTTATCAGGTTAATTGAGCCTCAAGTTTCCAGGGCTGACTGTAGCCTGACTGTAGCAGGACTTCAAGGAATCTTGGCTAGATTTACTAGGAAATCTGCTGAGCCAAATGAGGCCATTCTAGATCCGCTACCATTTGTTTCTCCTGGGGCTACAATGACACTCACAGCTTCCAACCCCAGTCTGTTCTCTGTTGACTCCACACTGCTTAAAAACAACTGCAAGGGAGAAAGCCCAGTGCTAACCGAGCAACTGCTTACCCTCCACACACGGAGATAGTCACCACTTGTTGCCAGTAGGTCTGGATAGACGCCTTTTGTATCAGGGATCCACATGAGCTTTGTAGTGGGGTACGGATGATCAAAGGTGTTTCGGCAAATAAACTCCGAACTCTCTTCATCTAAACCAACAAGCTGAACCTTTAACACAATCAAATTGAGCCACATAAACATTTGTTTTTCTGGAGCAGCATCAAATACATCATATCTTTCCCTCTACCTCCCAACACTAGTAACGTGCTTACACATAAACATGCATCAAATGGGGCAGCCCAGGTGGGTCAGCGATTTAGCGCCACCTCCAGCCCAGGGCCTGAGCCTGGAGATCCAGGATCGAGTCCCGCGTCGGGCTCCCTG
The DNA here is from genome assembly GCF_048164855.1 of Canis lupus baileyi. Lineage (NCBI taxonomy): Eukaryota > Metazoa > Chordata > Mammalia > Carnivora > Canidae > Canis > Canis lupus. Next base: position 49,087,482 of record NC_132853.1, read on the forward strand.
CATGGAGCCTGCTTCTCCCTCTGCCTGTGTGTCTGCCTCTCTCTCTCCCTCATTAATAAATAGATAAAATCTTAAAAAAAAAAAAAAAAAAAAAAAAAACATGCATCAAATGAGCATTCAAGAAACCAAATCACTGGATTGTCTAGGTGGCTCAGTTGGTTAAGTGTCTGACTCTAGATTTCGGCTCATGATCTTAGGGTTGTGAGATTGAGCCCTGTGCTGGGCTCTGTGCTGGGCGTGGAGCCTGCTTAAGATTCTCTCTTCCTCTCCTTCCACCCATTCCTCTACCCCCACCCCCTCCAAAAAACAACCCAAAGCACTGCAACTGGCACAAAAAAGCAGTTGCTACTGATGGCAAAGTTCCCTGGTTTCCAGCCTCTTTTTCTTAGCCAGTTTAGACCAATATTAACTTCCATTCTTTTCTGTCAAAGTCAATCTGACTCAATGTGAAATGCCACTCAGTATACAGTTGTTTATGAACTTCCACCAACTGGAAGATGGAATGGAGAATCTTTGGTAAAGATCCATAACAAGTGGTTAAGGACAAACCACACAGCAGAAAGCAGAATTCCTTCTACTGTTAGTTGACTTCAATCTCAGATACCATTATCTTCTTGCCTCCCTTTTTTTTTTTTAAAGTTTTATTTAGGTACAGTTGCATGCAATAAAACTCACTTTAAATGTACAGTTTAGTGATTTAGAATGTATACATTCATAGAGGCATATAGTTGGGAAACCCCTCATGATAATTAAGATATAGAACATTTCTATTACCCTAAAAAGTTCTCTTGGGCTCCTGTGCAGTTAATCCCTTACCTCTAGCCCCAAGCAACCACTAATCTACAGTTTGGCCCTTTCTGTAATACAATACAGATGGAATCATATAGCAATGAGTCTTGTGACTGGCTATTTTTCATACAATGCTCCTAGGAATCATCTTGTTACTGGATTTATCAGTAGTGTTTTCTTTTTCATCATTGAAAACATTGCATTATGTGGAAATACTATAATTTGGGTACCCATTTATTTACCAGTTGATGAACTTTTAGATTATTTCTAGTTTGGGATCATTATAAATATTGCTATGAATATTTTTGCATACATTTTTCTTGGATAAGCTTTTATTTCTCTTGGGTAGACAACTAAGAGTAGAATTGCTGCGTCATCTAGTAAATATACATTTAACTTGATTAAAAAACAAACAGGGATCCCTGGGTGGCGCAGCGGTTTGGCGCCTGCCTTTGGCCCAGGGCGCGATCCTGGAGACCCGGGATCAAATCCCACATTGGGCTCCCTGCATGGAGCCTGCTTCTGTCTCTGCCTGTGTCTCTGCCTCTCTCTCTCTCTCTGTCTCTCATGAATAAATAAATAAAATCTTAAAAAAATAAATAAAGTTTACTCTTTGTGTTGTACAATCTATAGATTATGACATGTGTCCACCATTACAATATCCTACAGAATAGTTTCACTTCATTCTTTACCAGGCTGTTTTCTTATTTCTTAAGTTTTTAGAGTTCTTTACATATTCTGGATATAAGCCCCCCTCGTTATGTGTTTTACAAGTATCTTTTAATGGTCTATGGCTATAGACCATTTTTTTTTCTTTTTTTTTCAGCGTTTTTTGAAGAACAGAAATTTTATTTTTAGAAGTTTTATTTACGTAACTTCTACACCCTGTGGGACTCGAATTCATAACCTCGAGATTGAGTCACATGCTCTACAGACCAAGTTAGCCAGGCGCCCTGAAGAACAGAAATTATAAATTTTGATCATGTCAGTTTATTGTTTCTTTTCTAACTCATGGTTTTGTGTCCTTGCTAGGAAATCTTTGACCCACTGCAGGTCACACATTTTTTATGTTTTCTTCTAAAAGTCATAAATAAATAAATAAATAAATAAATAAATAAATAAATGTATGTATGTTTTAGAGTTTTAGGCTTTATATTTAGGCCTATGATCCATTTCAAGTTAATTGTTTTATATGATGCCAAGTATGAATCAAAGTTCGCTTTTTTTTCCATACGAATATCTGACTGTCCCAGCATCATGTGATGAAAACTATCCTTTCTCCTTTTAATTACTTTGGCCACTTTGCTGAAAATCAATTGACCGTCTATTTGCACATCTATTTCTGGACTCTATTCTGTCCGACTGATCTACATGCCTATCCATTTACCAGCACCACATTGTCTTGATTATAGCAGCTTTCCAGTGAAGTCCTGAAATCAGATGGTGTGAGTTCTTCAATTTTGTTGTTTTCAGAATGGTTTAGCTATTCCATATATTTGCTTTTCTGTGTAAGTTTTAGAAGCCACTTATTAAATTCTACAAAAAGCCTGCTAAGCTTTGGCTTGGAATTGTGTTGCATCTATAAATCAGTCTGGAAAAACTGCTCTCTTAACAGTAATGAGTCATCCAGCCTATAAATAGCATTTTTCTTCACTTATGTAGGCTTTCTTTAATTTCTCTCAGCAGTGTTTTGAAGTTTTCAATGTACCAGCCCTGCATTTTTTTCATTAACTTTATTCCTAAGTGTTTTTATCCTATTAGAAATGAAATTATTTAAAAAATCCCATTTCCAATTGTTTATTGCCACTATATAGAACTGACTTTTGCACATTACTCTTAAATCCTGTAACTCTGCTAAATTAGTTGTTGGTTTTAGTAGCTTTTTTGGCAGATTCCTAAGGATTTTTCTACGTGTATTTATAGACCTATCCATGCCTTTTAAAAACCTGATGATAGGGAACCCTGGGTGGCGCAGCGGTTTAGTGCCTGCCTTTGGCCCAGGGTGCGATCCTGGAGACCCGGGATCGAGTCCCACATCCGGCTCCCGGTGCATGGAGCCTGCTTCTCCCTCTGCCTATGTCTCTGCCTCTCTCTCTCTCTCTCTCTCTGTGTGACTATCATAAAAAAATTAAAAAAATAAAAACCTGATGATGACTAAATCTAAATATTCATTTTTATGGAACATCTACAGGCTTTCAAAAATCAAAAAATATAAGTCAGTAACACTACCCTAAGACAGCAATGAAAGTGGTATCACAGATAATACATGATAGGCTGCTTATTTATAACACAGTTAATTGGTAAAAGTTTAGAAGAAAGAGCAATAATTCAAAGGGGGCAAGTGAGAAGTGGAGATAGGATCTGAGCAGTCTCCAAAGGTATGTGTAAAGGCTCTGGGGATGCAAAGAAGAAAGAGAAGCCACCTCAAGAGATGAGAGAGAAAGAACAAATCAATGTACTAAGGCAGCAAACTAAATGACCCAGCTAGGAGCAGCAAGAAAATGAGAGGAACCATCTGAGACAGCAGTGCAGATGGTGCTGGGAAGGTGTGCCTGGGCAGGCTGCAGAACCCTGAAAGCAAACTGAGGACCTAGGTGGGCTTTCCCCTATGAATGTGTCTGAGAAGGTGGTAGTAGGACTATGAGGCCTTGGAGGTAAGATATGAGTCCTGATAATGCTGGGCAGGACTGTCTGCCAGGCAAGGGGCTCAACCCAGAGACCCACAGGAAAACTGGAAAAGGTTAAGGGCCTATGGTGACAGGTAGTAAGAATGGCAGGGGACAACCAGGGATGGCCATTAGAGGGATTTTGGCTGAATGAACAGTTCTTTGAGAATTTAAAATACGGACCTTTACAGAAAATAATAAAGAAGGAAGATTCTAGATGGAACAGGGAAAATTCGCATCAACCGTGGTGGGGAAGGGAGGAGAAAACATGAGAGGTTAAATTTTGGGGCTCATTGGGTAGAATAAAGAATAAGCCTCGCATACAGATTTTGAACCAGATACTTCATTTATGTACCTATTCAATGAATTTTAATGAGTGGCTACTAGGTGCCAGGCACTAAGTTCTGAGGATAGGGCAGCAAGCTCAAGAAACAAAAATCTCCCTAATCACACAGGTAACGCTGTGGGCTTAAACTAGAGAAAACACTACATACTCTTCTAAAAGCTACCTTTCAAGTCATCAGATTCCCCCAACCTTGAAATATCAGATCCTGTGAGCATTTGCCCCTAATATCCTTTTTCCCCCCCTAATATCCTCTTAATGAGACATGCAAGGCTCTTTTATTACCTGGCCCTAGCCTATCTTACTTCCACTCTTATTTATCTAGTCACTGCTGCTTATATTTTCAGGTTCCTTTCCTTACACTGCCCTCTATGCTTGTAAAACCCTACCTCCTTTTGTCAACCTAAATCCCACCCAATTTCAGGAATCCAGAGCTCCTTACTTACTATGTGCTAGTTGTAGAACCTTGGACATGTTACTTAACTTTGCTAAACTGGTTTTCCAATCTGTAAAGTGAAGACATTCACAGTACCTACCTCAGAGTTCTTTGTGACACTCTTTGTATGTAAACACCCTTTGCATGTATACTGCTTAGGCTAGTGTCATACTCAGTGTATGAGCTTTTAATATTACTACTATGTCTCACCTCCTTCATAAACCATCTATAGTCTCCCTGGTACAGTGTGATCTTTCAGTACTGATCTATACCATTTGGTGACTAACCCCATACTGCCAAATGGAAGTACCTACATTATTGTCTTCCGCTATTTCACCCAGTAAATGCCTTAAAAACAGGCTGGTCTTACTTCTGCTTGTACTGCAAACAGCAGTGGTCTCCAAATCTGGCCCCTTAGATTTACCTGGAGTGCTCTACACATTCCTGGAGTCCCTAGCTCTAGCCCAAGATTCTGACTCAACAAGTGTCTTGTAGGGCCCAGGAATCTATCTATATTCTTAACCTCCCTGGATGACTGATTTAGCAAGGTCTGACCACCTCTGCACAACAATACCTAACCCAGGAAAGAAGTAGGTAATGGCTGGGATTTCATCTTTCCTGATCTTCCCAAAGACTTCACAAGTTTGCACAGACCTGTTTTATCCTTAACCGGACTTCAGCTCTTTTCTCTAACTATTGAGAGGAATAACAACTGGCTCTCACTGTTACTGTTTTTTGTTCAAATATATGTTTAAGGGATGTCTGGGTCCTCAGCGGTTGAGTGTCTGCCTTTGGCTCAGGGCGTGATGACTACATCCTGGAGTCCCAGGATCGAGTCCCGGAGTCCCTGCATGGAGCCTGCTTCTCCCTCTGCCTGTGTCTCTGCCTCTCTATCTCTCATGAATAAAATCTTTAAAAAATAAAATAAAATAAACAAATACATGTTTAAAATGAGATGATGAAAGAAAATGGAAGTTTTCTGTGAATATTCACATAATAGAGAGTGAAGTGGTAGTCTCCCATTAACTCCACCCCCCAGTTCAACTTACTCTCAAACCAGTTTGCTGTGTAGCTTTCCCAATGGTCTTTGGTGCATTTGTATGTATACGTACATGGTGGGGTGTTTTAAAAAACATAAAGAAGCTTGGACCATATAATGTATTCTGCAACTTGCTCTTAACTTATCTTGGAAGGTCTTCTCATGTCTACCTCATTCTTCTGTAGCAGGCCATGTTAAGCACATCATAACTTATTAACCATTCAGTCATTGTGATTATAGCCCATTGTTTTGCTATTATACTTCGTGCACATGTGCAAATGCTTTATTGAATAGATTGCTAGAGGTATAATTATTGCATTATATTTTAAATGTTAGTACCACAGAAACTATGAGATAATGAGTGTTAAGCATTAAAAAGTTTATAGATTTGATCCAAGAGATTTGAAGTTGCTTCCATGTATACTTCCTAAACAGTATACAAGAGTGCCAATTTCTCCATAACTTTTAAAACACTGAAAATAATCTTTTACATTTTTGCTAATCTGATGGATAAAAACAGTATTTCACCATTTTACTCTTGATGCTGAGCATATTTGTTTACTATTTCTACTTCTTTTTTTTTTTTTTGTATCTACTTCTGATTAACAGTAACAATTGTTAATCATCTATGTGCTTATGGTGGGCCAAGTACAAGCACAGTGCTTACTGCAAGCACTACCTCATTTAATCTTCTCACCATCTTCACGACGTAGGTACTATTCTTCTTTCCATTTTCCTAAGATACTAAGTAAAAGAGATGGTAAGTATCCTGCCAACAATCATGAAGCTGTCTTTTAAAGATTTTTAATATTTATTTATTTATTTATTTATGAGACAGAGAGAGTGCATGTGCACGCTGGGGGAGGGGCAGAAGGAAACACTCTCAGGCTCAGGGCTCAATTTCATGACCTTGAGACCACAACCTGAGCCAAAATCAAGTCAGACATCAAACTGACTGAGCCACCCAGGTGCCCCTGAAGGTGTCTTTTAAATCTTTTTTTTTTTTTTTTTTAAAGATTTTATTTGTGAGAGAGAGAGAGAGAGACAGGCAGAGGGAGAAGCAGGCTCCATGCAGGGAGCCTGACGTGAGACTCGATCCCCAGTCTCCAGGATCACGCCCTGGGCTGAAGGTGGCGCTAAACCACTAAGCCACCGGGGCTGCCCTGAAGCTGCCTTTTAAATATAGATAATCCTGTCTCACAGCCCAAGCTCTTCACTATTATGCTATAAAAACACCGACCTAAAACATTTGCCCAGTTTACTGAGTTGTATCTTTTTCTTGATTCATAGGAACTCTTATAGATGATTACTATGCCTTTGATAAATTTGTCCATAAAACTCTGAGAGTGGTGCTTTTTTGAGAATAGATTTTTGACATTTTCAATTCTCCAAAAAAAAAAAAAAAATCCTTAGGAATTTAATTATTCAGATATTCTCCTGAAGTTTGGCACTTTGTTTTGCCTTAAAACTATGCTTCACCTAGGCTTTTGACTATAGTCTTAAAAAACCATTAGTAGCACTCTCAATCTTTGCACCCTCCCTCCTACTCCATATGTCCACTTATGTCCACAGGAAAGGGAGTTTCTGTCCCTGTCCCCCATGGGAAGAAATACTGAGGGTGAGGAGTTCTGCTCTTGCATCCCCACCCCTAATGAGCTCCAACTGTTAAACTGACCAAAGCATGAGCCAGGCATGTGTACATGTCCTACTAGAGGGCCTGACTGCTGTTAGGCAGGCACAACTGCACCTGCTCTTGCCCAGCCTGCTCCTAGATGGAGAGGCAAACCAGCTACTCATCATGGGTCTGGTCATCCTTTGCTCCAGTTTCTCTCCACGTTCCCCTGAGGAGGTGAGGTCAGGTTGCATCTGCCCATAAATCAGACGTGGAAAAGCAGAAAGTCTCACTTAAGTTTTAAGGCTAATCTGCATTTCTCCAACTTAGTTTACCAGGGAGTAGCATCATACTGGAGGTGCCTGTTCAGCCATTAGCAGAGTGGGGCTAGACTTCTCCTTTGGCTATTATTACTACTGGTATATAAGTTCCTTGATAAGAAGCTCCCAAGGGGAAAGGTGGTGACTGGTAGAATTTAGACACCAAAATTCTACCCTTAACACCATACATCTTCTATATTTTCTTGCTCAGACTTACAAGTTCCAACTAAATGACCTTTTTAAATTAATTTTTCATGATCTTTTAATTGGGTTTATCTTATTCTTTAAATTAACTTCTGTAGGGCAGCCTGAGTGGCTCAGCGGTTTGGTGCCGCCTTCAGCCCAGGGCGTGATCCTGGGGTCCCGGGATTGAGTCCCACATAGGGCTCCCTGCATGGAGCCTGTTTCTTCCTCTGCCTGTGTCTGTGCCTCTCTCTCTCTGTGTCTCTCATGAATAATTAAGTATTTTTTAAAAAATAAAAAATAAATTAACTTTTGTAGATTGTTGAAGAATTATAAAATGTATGACCATTGTATAAGACCAAAGTATAGGTACACAAAAAAGTGAATAACTTCCCCTCATCCCATACCCAATATATCACTGTGGAGACTGAGAAAAATTAAGGCCATTCCACCTCAAGTTTAGCATTAGCACAAGTACAGCCATCTTAGGCCCCTGTGAATAAGAGCTGAACTTTACTGGAAAAACTGCAGAATGTCCTCGGTAGGGAATCCCATATCAGAGTGAGAACAGAGCCCAAGCCAGTGGCAGAAAGTCCCATGTTAGAATGAGAACAGAGCTCAATGCCCTTGAAAGCCCCATATCAGAATGTAAACAGAACTTGAGAAATTCCTCCAATTCCTCCACCCCTTCTGAAAATCCCCTAGACCAGCCCATAAAAAACCCAGCTGTAACCCACTTCGGGGTCCAAGTCCCTGCTCCGCTGTGTCGCGTATACGAGCTTGCTAATAAACCCTCGTGTGCTTGCATCGGTGTCGGCTCCGTGGTGGTTTCTCGGATTTGCAATCTTGGGCACAACATCACAATTATTTACTGTATATTGCTTCTTTATGCTCAAACATATATACACACAAGTATAGGGTTTTCTCTCAACTTTTAGAAAAATGGAATACTCTGGGGATCCCTGGGTGGCTCAGCGGTTTAGCGCCTCCCTTCGGCTCAGGGTGTGATCCTGGAGTCCCGGGATCGAGTCCCACATCGGGCTCCGTGCATGGAGCCTGCTTCTCCCTCTGCCTGTGTCTCTGCCTCTGTGTGTGTGTGTGTATGTGTCTTTCATGAATGAATAAATAAATAAAATCTTAAAAAAAAAAAGACTTACAAGTTGCAGTGCTATAATCTTTTCATTAATACTATACTATATCCAAAAAAAAAAAAAATACTATACTATATCCAGTGCTATAATCTTTTCATTAATTTAACAAAATGAGGACATCCCTCAGGTAAATACAGAGATCCAACTCATTCTTTAACTGATGCATACATATTTCGTGGAATAAATGTACCATACTATGTTGGTCAACAACTCTCCTAATCATGCATGTTGTTTCCCTTTTTTGCCACTACTTAACATGCCCCATACGTGTGTGCTTATATACTGCTATCTTTATTTCTGAAGGCCAAACCCAAGAATGAGACTGCTGTATTAGAAGGTATGCATATTGTATTTATTTATTCATTTTAATGCAGCAATACCTGCTTTAATTAATCAATTACTTCTCTTTTAAATTTTTATTATTTTTAATCAATTAATTCTTAAATTTATTTTTTAAGTAGGCTCTATCCCCAAGCCCAATGTGGAACTTGAACTCATGACCCTAAGATCAAGAGTTACACGCTTTACCAACTGAGCCAGCCAGACACCCCAAGATATGTGCATTTTTAGTTTTATGGGATGCTGAATTACTTTCCAAATAGGCTATAGCAATTCACACTCCTACCAGCATGTGTTCATTTCCTCATACCATCAACAACACTAGAAGCAGTTAACTTTATTTTTATCAACTTAAAAGGAAAAAAAAATTACTTGGTCAATTCTCATTTCCCTTAACTACCTGTGAGGTTGAGCATCTTTTCCTATTTATTCAACATTCACACTTCTCCTATGAACTAGCTATTTATACTTGGTCCATTTTTCTATCACATTAACCTGTCATGTTTTGAAAGTATTTCCCCTGGCCTACCATTCGTCTTCTGACTTTATCCACAGCATTATCTTCTCACATAGAAATGTTTTATTTGTATGTAATATGATCTGCCAATCTTTTCCTTATTTGACTCTGGATTTAATGATTGGTTTTAAGATTGTCTTCTCTTCTGCTCACCCCTACTGCCTCAGTACAAATTTCCTAATCAGTTTTCTTCTATTATTGCTTGTGAGACTTTTCTTAACATTTAAATATTAGATCTGGAATTGATTTTAATATACAACATTAATTAGCAGGCTCTAATTTTTTCTGGCAGACAGCCAATTATGCCAATATAATTTATTAATTTTCTTCCTAGTGAATTAAGGTTTTATCTTACCACATACTACATTTCTATATATACTTAGATCCATTTTGGAACATTCTATGTGGTTCCAATAATCTCTCTGGCTATAACTATACCAATCCAGTGTATTTATTCTATTTTATTCTGATAGGGCAATTGTTTCCCTTTGTTTTTCAACACGTTCTTTTATCTCTTTTTTTTTTCCCCACATTTGTATATATTTATTTTTAAGGCTCTGGTGACAAACAATATTCCAATTCTGGCTCTGCTTTTACCATCTATGTCACTTTGGGTAAGTCATTTATCATATCTGGGCCTCAGTTCTCTCATCCTCCCTTAAGTTTTGATATGTAGTAATTTTTCCTAATCAACGGACTTCCCTTAACTTAAAAAATTTATTTTCTTAGTACATGGCCCATTTTTGTAAATTGAGTTATCTTTTCTAAAAGTGCATTATTTTGGGGTGCCTGGGTGGCTCAGTTGTTTAAGCATCTACCTTTGGCTCAGGTCATGATTCCAGGTTCCTGGGATCTAGATCTGTATTGGGCTTCCTGCTTAGCAGGGAGCCTGCTTCTCTCTGTCTGTCTGCCACTCCTTCTGTGGCTCCTGCTACTTGTTCTCTCTCTCTCAAATAAATGAATAAAATCTTTTTTTAAGTGAATTATTTTTACAACATAAATCTATATTCTTAAGCATATTCTCAGGTATTTATAGTGGCACAATCTATAATAATTGCACATTTGTAGACATTGCTCAATTACCTTCTGTCATCAAATGTGGTACACCTAATTTCTCCTCTTCAAGAGGACTCAACTGTTTTTGCCTGGCTGCCCATTTCTTTCTTCATCCTTAAAACTGAGCAACTTTCCTAGGAAAGTTTTCAGTGTCAATGTTTTGTGTTCATTTTTCTTGAGAGAAAGAGTTTAAACTCATTACTTTAAACTTTTATTTCCATAAAGTCTTTTTTTTTTAAAGATTTTATTTATTTATTCATGAGAGACACACACAGAGAGAGAGGCAGAGATACAGGCAGAGGGAGAAGCAGGCTCCATGCAGGGAGCCTGATGTGGGACTTGATCCCAGGACCCCAGGATCACGCCCTGGGTCAAAGGCAGGCTCTATACCACTGAGCCACCAGGGCTGCCCTAAACCGTGGATATTACTATGTCAAAATGTCTCCTAAGACACATATATGCAGGGTGCATGGGTGGTGCAGTCAGTTGAGCAGCCGATTCTTGGTTGGCTCAGGTCGTGGTCTAAGGGTCATGCGATAGAGCCCCATGTCAGGCTCCATGCTCGGTGTGGAGTCTATTTGAGATTCTCTTTCCCTATGCCCCTGCCCCCACACCTCCACCCCCAATCTCTCTATAAAATAAGTAAATAAATCTCTAAATAAGCCTATATGCAACATAAAATATTTACTGCGAAGAGACATGACCACATCTTCACTTTCAAATGCTTTCATGAGTAACAACATAAGTTACTATTCACATAGTAAAATTCACATCTTACATTTTAAAAAAATTTAAAAGATGTCATGCCTATCTTGTTATTTCATGCTCCTTGAGAGAGGAAACTGTATTCCACTTTATTACACACAGTGCTAGTATCAGAACATGAAGATGAATGTGTATATACATGTAATTCTTTTTTTTTTTTTTTTTTTTTTTTTTTTTAAGTAGGCTCCAGTAAGCACCCAGCATGAAGCCCAAAGTGGGGCTGGATCTCACAACCTCAGATCAAGACCTGAACCATTATCAAGAGTCACTCAACCAACTGAGCCACTCAGGCACCTCCGTATATATGTAATTGTGTTAAAGCCCCAAGTTATGCAAATCAATAGGCCACTCCAGTCAGTGGAACATTTTCTTTCTCTCTTTCTTTTTTTAGTGGAACATTTTCTATGATTGTTAATATAACCAAAATCAGCTAAGCAAAATCCTGTGAGAATAAACCAGCTTTTCTTAATCTTTTCCATTTGTCCTCCCTTCAAGCCTGTTCTTGACTGAGTATTGTTGATCAATGTCTGCAGAGGAGCCTTGCCTTGTCAAACTCTGAGATGAATTCTGTCATAGTACCCTGTCAGCTCAGAGACTAAGCCAACAGCTCTAGCATCCTGGCCTCAGGCAAGCCAGACTACCTACAGAACACAGATTCATTCCTTGCTCAAATCACAGCTTCTCCAGTAAGTCTGTATGAACCAGGTTAGGACAAAAAGTAATAAAGCAGCAGCACTTTTATCCAGTGGTCCCATGGAGGAATTAGTCCTCTCACTGTCTAGAAAAAAGAAAGGAGGAAGTTAAAATCAGAAGAGTTTTATATTTTAAATTCCCCTGGCTGACAGTCTTGACAGGGACTGATGGAGCACTGCAAAATTCTATCTATCATAAATACTTAGGTGTACTAAAACACTTTGTCTTTTTTGTTGCCAATTTTCTATCTGGTAGCAAAGGCCACAGAAGGTTACTAAGTATCATAATTGTGCCTAAAACACTTAAGTATGTGTTCAATACATATCTGTTGAATTAAATGAAGAGATTCCTGAAGGGCTGCCACAAATACTAAGGAACGAAAATTTATATGCCAGAGTCAAAATTATTATGTGCCAAATAGATAAAATAACTACTTTAAAATCTCAGAAGCATCAACACAGGCCGAAAAGGCAAGCAGTCATCCCATGTGTATTTCAAGTACAAGATAGTCTTATCCAGATTCACTACCAGTATTTTTCAAAAAGCATCAGGTATACCTATTTCTCTCTTCAGAACCTCAAAATGTTTTCTAGATGCTAAATCTTAAAGCATTATGGTCAGCTAGATAAATATTAGGAAAAAATAAACCTCTATCAATCTGCCAATTCTATTCAAAACCAACCCTGAAACATGCAAACAAGTGAAAAGAAGCCCAGGAACTGGTACCATCTTTTGCCCTAGAACGGCAAATACCGCCTCTCTAAAGATCATAGATATGGTCAAAACTCAGGAGATGTACCAGCATTCTAATACCAGCTACTGTGTTTAAGCCAGGTAGAATAAGAGAAAATGGGCTTAAACTGGTATATTACAGTACCTGAGTCTGACTACAAGAAGCTTCTAGACCACAAAAATGGATTTAGTTGAAAGGAATCAAGGGAATTTTTTCCTCCAGGTCTTTAAAAGGCAGAGTAATGAACATGATATTTTAAGGTAGCTTTCTGGCCTGGGGTCTTGATTCCTCTCTGGAAAATATAAGTAACATTTATATAACACCTATATAATTCTCCTTGATTATATTTCAATGATACAGATACAGTAATGATGATTAAATAACAACAGCCAACATTTCTAAATTGCTTACCATGTATGTCCCAGGCAGAGTTCCTAAACGCATTACATATATATTAACTCATTTAGTATTACTTATTACCTTCATCTTACAGATGAGCAAACAGGCACAAACATTAACTTGCCCAAAGCCACACAAAACTGGGAAGAGGTAGGACTGAAACCTCAACACCAAATACCTCAAAGGGACTATCTGGTAATAGAGCTTTTTGCATGGGATAGAAGAGCAGAATCAAAGTTCAGGTGCATGTTAGATACAGAAAGATAGAATTCCTGCCTCTGGTCAGCAGATGCCCAAGTAATCCTAGGGTAATGTTCTTAGAGTGCCATCTGGACCACCTATTTCTGATTCAGTTGAGCGTCTGTTAACTTCAGAAGTGGAGCCCAGGAATGTGCAAATCCCTCAGAGGAATCTCAAACACACTAAAATTTAGAAAACCATCACTCCAACACCAATGCTGCTATATCCCCCCGTAGAGACCACAAAAAGATGAAACACAAATACTGATAATGAGACTTCTTATTCCAAATGTAGATGATAGAATCTGGCTCTTTACTCTAAAACAATTCCCAAATTTATTCAGATGATGGAACACTTGAAAGTCAAGTTGTTGAAATACTAATAAAATTTATTTCTACTGAACTACAAATACAAATAATTTTACTATAGGAAAAATATGATTACATTACTACAAACCTTTTAGAAATTATAATCATGTATTCTGATGTCAGTGTCTCCACAATAAAAAAGATGACCATTTCTGGATCATCTTTTTTTTTCATCATTTCTTTTTCATCAATGTTAAAAGCTGTGTCCATTTATTTTGCCCTCTGCTGGTAATCACTATCGACAGCAAGCAGGTAACAAAGATCTGAAAATTCCAACCAATAACTTTTAAATTTCTCTAAATTGTGAAGTCCAGCACCTTCTTGGTAAAAGTTTTGTCCAAAACTGAGCCTAAGAGGCATTGTGTTAGAGTGGTATTTACTACTCACCAGCCCCTAGACACAGATCCTTTACATCAGGGTTTAACTTGAGGTCCATGAACTTGAACTGGAAAATCACATTTTGTATTTTCACTAACCTCTGGCTGAAATTTAGCATTTCCTTCCATTATGAAGGGAGACAACTACTGACAACCAAGTCAATATCTGACTTTGTCACTAACAGAAATCATATTTTTATCATATCACATTACTATAATTAACCATCTTGAAATGCTATTTATCCTCACACTACTTTAAAATTATAGTCATATTTACACTGGATGGTGTAATCTAATGAATTAATTAAAAAGTACAGGGGCACCTGTGTGGTTCAGTCAGTTGGGTGTTCAACTCTTGGTTTTGGCTCAGGTCATGATCTCAGGATCATGCTCAAGCCCCATCCAGGGGCTCTGCACTCAGCAGGGAGTCTGCTTGAGATATTCTCTCTCTCTCTGGACCTCCCCCACTCCCTAAAAAAAAAGTACCTGTTACTATAACTCCACTTTTTAAAAAATGTTTTTGATAACTGTAGTTCAATATAATCAATTTCCTTCGTAATCCTATGTATTTTATGCATTTGAAAATGGAATTATGAAAAGAGGTCTACTGGCTTCAGATTCCCAAGGTGTCCATAGCATGCATACGTCCGCATATATACATACACACGTTAAGAACCCTGACTTAGAGAAGTTGGGGCACAAAAAAAGCTTTAAGGTACTGGCTTGCCTACATCATGCCCATGAGTTAAGATAGAAATAACTGCTTATCTCATGATTACTGGGATTATCAGTTTACATTTCACTACTGAGACCCATAGTTCCTGTGTGCCTGGCACAAAGGAGTTCCACTAGGTTGCTAAATGAAAGGACAAACTTTGGGGTAGAGTTCCTATAAGTGAGGTTAACCCCAGTTACTTCACTGATTGTACCAGGAGCCTAACTGTGGCTTAGCTCCTCCTTTCTTAGAAATGAGGCAGCTTCATCTTACCCAAATTGACTCTGGAAGACCTTATGAGAAAAAAGGGGCCACCAATTTGAGTAAAAAAAACTCGAGCCCTATGAAAGATATATTTTACTGTTTTTTTTTTAAACACATATTCTTAAATAATAGTTCTAGTGGTCTCAATTTTACTAACATAGTTTCCACATCAGGACCTTGAATTCCATTCCATTCTGCTATCCACTATGGGGCATAAGGAAGTGGGAGCCAATACAGAAAATAAAACTATGTCTTGCTCAGGACTCTCTGCTTTCTGTAGAAATAGGGAGACTTCAGTATCAGTGTGTAGTCCCTGGGATTTGTGTGTAAATTGTGTATATTATATCGGGGCAATGAGAGTCCTTCGTTTTCATCAGTTTCTCAAAGGGGATTCTAGAGGGACACCTGGGTGGCTCAAACAGTTCAACATCTGCCTTCGGCTCAGGTAATGATCTCAGAGTGCTGGGATAAAGTCCTACAATGGGCTCCCTGCTCAACGGGGAGAGTTTGCTTGTCCCTCTCCCTCTCGCACCCCCAGTTCATGCATGCAAAGTTGAGACCTAGACTCTAGAGAAATGCTTCTGGAAAACTGTAAACAAACTTACAATGCACAAATGTTTTTTGATAAGACCTTTATGTGTAAAAAAGAACTCTTCCTACAACAAACTGTAGGTCAGAAATAATAAGATTAACCTGTGCAACACCCCACAGCTATTTAGTGGACTAGACAGAACCAAATTCCACTTGGCTTTTTCCCCTGCACCATGCCTATCACTGTACACACAGTTTTATTCTTAAGCCATGATGTTCATGGTGTCAAGCAGGAGTTGAAGAAGGCTTTAAACACCACTAGCCAAGGCTCTCAGTTGCTCTGTTCTCACTCTCACAGTGTTTAATACAGCAAGTAGAAAGATTAAGGGATAAAGGAAATAAAATTCTTCCTACGGACATATTCAACAACTTTCAAAAATATATTGATGCTGCAATGTCCGCTAAAAAGATTCTTCCTATTGTCTGTGCATCTATGAAAGATCCTCAAATTGTCAATGTCCAGAAAGACTTACTACTCAAGTTACACTTTTGCATCAGCATGAAAGAAGCCAAGAAAAGGTAAGGAACGTGTCCTCCTTCTCTATTCTGAAATAGAATTATCTGAAAACGTGGCAGGATCACGGTCACAGAACAAAACTTCCAAAAAGAGATCGCTTTTAAGAGGACAGATACGAGGCAGCAACAGCAGTTAACACTCCCAGCAGAAGAGCCGGGGAGGGGGAATCCATGAATAGCACCTGAGGATGGGAGTAGGAGGCGGGGAAGCCTGCACACTGAACAGCCCTAACAGAAATCTAGCGTGGCCAAGAGTGTATGACCACCGACTGAGGCGCCAGCACCTTTCTTCACAGCCATCCCTCTCTCTTCCCCTGTCCGCCCCCCAAGTTGAAGCAAAGCGGCGGGAAGAGAGAGAACTGGAGTGATAAATGACGTAGCCCTTGGGGGGATAAAGTCGAGTTTGAGTGCCATTTCCCCGCGAAATAACTGTCTGACTCGGGCAAGTCACAACACGGTGCCTCAGTTTCCCCATAAGTAAAACGGGGGGGGGGGGGTAATTACACTCCTGACTACATAGGAATGCTGTCAGGATTAAACGAAACAATGAGTGCGAAAGCTTCTGCACAGGGCCAGACTCTGACGAACCACTCCGGGAGCGCTAAGGCAAGTCCGCAGCAGGGTCCCGGGGTCTGGGCTCCGGCCCGGAAAGGGTGCTCCCGGGGCCCGCTCCCCGCCAGCTGGGTTCCGAGCCCCTGCCCGGCCCACCTTGTTGTTGTACTCCTCCACGAAGCTGCCCAGCGCCAGACGAAAGCGCTTGTCGGGCCGCACGCTCCAGTTCATGGCGTAGACGGTCCAAGGCGCTTCATACTTGTAGATCTCCTTCCGTTTGCCGTGCAGGGACATGGTGGCGGCGGCGCGGCCGCAGTGCGGGCCGGGACGACAGCGAGCTGCTGCGGGCCGGGCGCGAGTCAGGCGGGGAGCCGGGCCTGAGACTGAGGGGTCCGCAGGGAGGCGGGGAGGGGGCGGGCAGGGACGGCCTAGCCCGGAAGCGGGGCCGCGGCGACAGACAACGACCGCCGGGCCCGACCCCTAGTTTCCAACCCGCTTCGGCTCGGACAACAGCCACCTTCCGTTTGAAGCCCCGCCCCGCCCTCCTGAAACGGAAGCCACGCGACCCCCGTGGCTGCGCCGGCCGTTGGCTGCCTGACTTGTTCTTTCGAAAGGTTCCTTCTCCTCATTGGCTAGGGCAGCCGTAGCTTCTGAAACTCTTTTCTATTGGCGTAAATGTCTGTCATTCCAATGACTTGCCCCGCCCTATTTCGGGGGGGGCCGGCGCTTTCTCAGCCCCAAAGGTGATTGGCTGACAGGGATGTCAGTCAGAGAGATAACGGCGCAGTGCGGGTGAATGGGGGCGTGGGTGGCCTGGGGGCGAGCTAGCTGCGGCGGGGGCAGGCCTGCAAATTCTAGGCCAAGTCTCTGAGAGTGAAACCTCCTGCGTGACCTGCTCTGACTTTCTCGCTGCAGCTGACATTCCGAGCGGCTTCTCCACGCTGTCCAGTAGAAATTTACAGTCTCCCTTACCCGGGGGCCTGCGGCCTGACGGCCTGGCCAGAGCCAACGGGAATCACCCTAATCTCCTCCCGTAGACGGGGGGAGCTGCTCTCCCAGGATCCTCAAAGGGCAGGCGGCGGCGGACACGCCTTTGCAGACCGACCTGCATGTGTAGTCAGGCCTTCCTATGCTTTCCTGGCCATTCTAGAAATCCTCCGAATTTCAGCGTTGGTGAAAGTTAAGTCAGCGACCCAACTTGCCCTAAGTTTTTGTCGGTTCCCCTTCATTCCATGCCTTTCCCCGCAGCGGAGCCCAAGGAAAAAGCTGATCAAGCCCTTGCACAGATCTGTGTCCTCAGTTTGAAATGGAGAAGGGCGGGACGCCTGGGTGGCTCGGCGGCGGTTGGGCATCTGCCTTTGGCTCAGGGCGTGATCCTGGGATCTGGGATCGAGTCTTCCATCGGGTTCCCTGCATGGGGCCTGCTTCTCCCTCTGCCTATGTCTCTGCCTCTCTCTCTGTGTCTCTCATGAATAAATAAATAAATCTTAAAAAAAAAAATGTAATGGAGAAGAGCCCGATCTAGGTAACATCTCTTTATAGTTTAAATGGTTTCCAATGCTTTGCTTTCAACACAATGAAAGGA
This sequence comes from Canis lupus baileyi, assembly GCF_048164855.1. Taxonomy (NCBI): domain Eukaryota; kingdom Metazoa; phylum Chordata; class Mammalia; order Carnivora; family Canidae; genus Canis; species Canis lupus. The sequence continues at coordinate 49,105,731 of NC_132853.1, forward strand.
GAATCGTAGGACTAGATGATATCATTAAATATGGATTTAAATATAGTGGACTGTTGAACAACTCAAAGAATTGAGTGGCTGCTATATATAACAAACCCTGTAGTGGTCCATCTACTTTCTTGTTTGAGCACGTTTTCTCTGCTTAAGTTTGTGTGTGTGTGTGTTATTTTAAAGATTTTATTTATTTATTCATGAGAGACACGCACAGGCAGAGGGAGGGAGGGGCAGGCTCCCTGCGGGGAGCTTGATGTGGGACTTGATCCCTGGACCCCGGGATCTTGATCTGAGCCAAAGGTAGACAAGCTCAACCAATAAGCCACCCAGGTGCCCCACTGCGTAAGTTTTTTTAAAAAAAGGAAAGAAAATGGGTATAAAAGTGTTGCTAAACCTTGTCTCGTTCTAATAAAAAAGTGATGTTCATCCACACACGAGCTAATGAAAGGAAAAATAACCCACCCTAAACATGCATTTCCAATAAAATTTTAATTTCTATAATACTTTTTAATATATTTGGAGCTCCTGGCTGGCTCATGTGGTAGGGCATCTGACTCTTGATGTCCAGGTCCTGAGTTCAAGCCACCCATTGGGTGTAGAGTTTACTTAAACAAACAAACAAAAAACTTAAAAAAGTAATTTTTAAAAATTTGAAATATATTTCTATTGAGCAACTCTGTACTAATAAGCATAATCCTTAAAGCCTTGTTAAGTTTACAAAAAAAAAATTTTAAGATTTTATTTATTTATTCATGAGAGACACAGAGAGAAGGCAGAGACATAGGCAGAGGGAGAAGCAGGCTCCCTGCAGGGAGCCAGATGTGGGACTTGATCCAGGAACTCAGGGATGACACCCTGAGTGGAAGGCAAAAGCAGAAGCTCAGCTGTTGAGCAACCCTGGCGTCTCCAAAAATTTAATTTTAAGATATATATATATATATTTGTTGCAAACAGTTATGATCAAGTTATCAATAATAGACCTTAACATGAAAATAAATTACATGTAGCATAAACTGTGGTAGGAATAGAATGGAATTATGAGAAGAGGAAAAGGAATAATGTTTTAAAAAATTTATTCTCATATTTTTTAAATGAATGATGCTAGGGGCCCCTGGCTGTCTCAGTCGGTAGACACGTGACTCTTGATCATAGGGTTGTGAGTTCAAGCTCCACATTGGGCATGGAGCCTACGTAACAACAACAAAAAAAAAATGGTGTTGGCTCTCAAATCACTATGCTATGTGGGCCTAATTGGATCAATTTAAATGAAGCAATTTCTAAAGTATCAATATTCACAATACCCTGGAAATTACATGCTTGCAACTGGTTAAGCTTATCAATAAAATACTTCAAGTGTTAATTTAAAAAATGTGTATGTGATAGGAGGGATTCATTTTCAAAATTCTTTCAAAGAACACCAAAAAAGGACTGAGGATCGGTGACCAGGTATTTTTTGGCCAGCTTATTTCACTGGAGTGATTAACTGCACGTGCTTTCAAGCCAGACCATCTGGGTTGAAAGTGTGTCCTTCTTTTCCCATGTTAGGCAAGATTCCTTTTTTTTAATTGAAGTATAATTTGCACATAGAAGTGCATGTATTTTCACAATCTGAAACACACTTATGTAACCAGAGACTGGATTGGTAAGCAGAACAGTACTAGCAGGGATGCCTGGGTAGCTCAGCAGTTGAGTGTCTGCTTCCAGCTCAGGGTGTGATCCCTGGTTCAGGGATGGAGTCCCACATTGGGCTCCCTGCAAGGAGCCTGCTTCTCCCTCTGTTTATGTCTCTATCTCTCTCTGTGTCTCTCATGAATAAATAAAATCTTAAAAAAAAAATAGAACAGTACTAGCACCCCAGAAGTTCCCCTTATGCTTTCTTAGCCTCTCTTCTCCTGATCCCTCATCTCTAAGATGGAACTAACAATATGAACCCCATAGGATTGTGGTGAGGCTTAGTGAACTCGTATCTGCAGAGCTGTCAGCAGGGTCCTGGCACAGGGTGAGCACTATGGAAGCTGGCTCTTGTCATGATTCTTGATGGTGACTAAGACAGAGCCTCTCCGTTTCCCTTTACCCCAGCCCGGTTAAAAGCCCCATGCTCCTGGGGCTCCTGGGCCCAGCAGAGTACCTTCAGGTCCGCAACACACAAATCCTGTAAGAGGGACTTAAAGAAGACCACAGCACAGTCAAGGACTTGATGACCCTCAGGTAAATAACACACCCAGCCCAACGTGAAATGTGCAGACTTTATTAGCTGTGAGATATTCCACTGCTTGGTAGAGTCCCAAAGGTTATTATAGAACCATGAGGGGCAGAGTGGCTGGGGGCTGGAGCTCTGTGCCCTGATGTGTTCACCACAGAGGACATTTTCATCCCCAGCCAGTTCAAAGTCTCTTGACAGGAGATCTCACTAACCTTGGGTGCTGGGCCATGAAGAGGTGGCTAGTTCTGAGCCACATGGTGATAGCACCCAGCCGAGAGCAAGGTTCTCACACAGATCGGAAACTTCTTTCTTTGCAGAGTCCTCTGGCCTGTAAGCTACCTCAACCCCCAAGTCTCACCCACCCTCCACCAGGCCTACTGTCTAAACAGAGCCCTAGAGGAGTCTAGGAAAGTCCCAAGCCTCTTCACCCATGCCATTTTGGGTCACTTGGGTTGGCAGTTTGTAGCTAGGGTAGGGGAATGCTTTTCAGAGGCCAATTTGGCAGCTGTCTGCCTCCCCCAAATCCTTAACTCTCACCCACCTTCAGTCCCCTCATGGTATCTTTTCTCTTGGGGTTTCAATAGTTCTAACTCCCTGTCAATCCAGGATCTGAGCTATGTCTCTGGAACTCCAGCTGCTTGGGGACGGGGCCCAGGTGTTCAGGAAGGGAGGGAAAGCGGGAAGCACAGATGAGTCCCTGGACCTCAAGGGGATGAAGAGGTGAGGCTCGGGGTGACAGGATCCCTTCAGGCTGCTCCCGTTCTGAGGATAGTGTGAGAATTTTGTCTGTGGCCGTGACCAGGGTAGGCACCCTGGAGGAGGAGTTCCTTTGCTTCAGCCTAAACTTGTCCAAGTCACCACAGCTTGGGACCTGGGGATGGGGGTGGGGGGCAAGAAAGGAAGAGGCCACCAACTTCAGAGATGGGAACTGGCAGGAGCTGTGTCCTGTTGCCCCTGCCCCAGCTGTGGGGTCTGTGGTCACAGTCCAGGCTTTGCCACCACCTGTCAGGGCTGCTTGTCATGACATAAAGGAGGACAACAGAAGCCACAGCTGCTCTCAGACTCCAGGGGCCCTGGGCTTCATGCCACATTGAAACCAAGTTCAGGGTGGGGGCAGACACACAGCTACCTCCAGGAAAGCCCCCAGGGATCCCTTCATCTGCTCACCTGGGCAGGAGTCAGACCGCCCTGGGGCAGCCTTGTTCCTGGACTCTGAGTGGCTGAGGCTGTAGGAAACAAGGTCAGGTCATCGGAGGTAGGGGCTCCCAGGATATAGCCAGTGTGACCCGGGGGCGGGGCCTGCTGAAGGAGCTGTAGGATGCGGCTGAGGTCTGAGGACATGCGGGACTCCAACCTGCCAGACAGAGCCCCACAGTCAAGGTCAGAGTCAGAGTCAGCATCAGGGTAAGGGAGGACAGTTCAGGTCCTGAGGGCAGCTCTCAATTTTGTAGCCTGCATGCCATTCCTGCTGGATTGAATGATAGCCTGGGAGCTACTAGAAGTTATTTCCCTGCTGTGATCCACAGCCCCTGCCAAAATTTCCCTTAGCATATCCCGGACTTCAATAATAACAGTGACCAGACACTGTGCACACTCATTTAGCCCTCATAAGGAAGCTTTGGTATGGGTATTCTGATTATCCCCAATTCATGAAAGGGCAAATGGAGGCTCAGAGTAGTTAAGTAACTTGTCCACACTCTTGCTGGTCAGTTGCAGAGGTAGATTTGGAGCCTAGGACTATCTTGCCCCAAGCCCTCACTCTACCACCACAGCCCTGCCATCCACGGGCCACACCCCCTTTCCAAGAGTCCCTGGAATTTGTTTCTGCACCACATTATGCCCCTCTTCCAAAAAGGCTTCCTTGGCCCATTCCGGGGTTTGTTAGGACAAGCCATCCAAAGAACTAGTCTTAGTGACATAGAGAAGGGCTTGCCATTCTAAAACCCACAGGGTACCCAGTGATGTCCCTGAGTCACCAAGAGGGGGCACCCGTGGCTAGCCCACTGCTGGGTCTGCTCTTTGCAGCCACTGGGACCCCTGGCCCACAGGACACTCACCTATTCATCTGGGCCTGGAGCTGCTCTAGCCTGGAGCCTAGCTCCCGAGGCCAGCAGTCTGGGTCTCCCTGCGGGTTTGGGGGGCTGTGCCTTGGCCTTGGGGGCACTTGCTGCAGCAACTCAGGCCAGAGGCCAGATGTATCTGAGATGCTCAGGGAAGGGGCTGCAGCTGTAGGAGGGAAAAGAAAGCCTGAGCTTTGGTCCACCTGGATCCACAGGCATGGCCTGGACAGAGCGCATCCCCTTCCCCTACTGGCCATGGGAACACAGGATGGGAAAAGTGGATCTCTTTACCTGGACCCCCTGGAGTATAACGTCCTATCCCCATAAAGGTCTGCCTTCCAGGTCCCAGAAAGTCCCAGTAGCCCTGGGAAGGGAGCTAGGGCTCCAGCTTGGGGATGCTAGATGGATGGAGACAGTCCAGCCCTGGCTTCACTGTCCAGGAGCCTGCAGCCCAGCCAATCCCCTGGTGCTCTGATGTGGAACCCCAGTGGGCTGGCCCGTATCCATCCCTGGGGAGAGCCCTCACTCAGGCTCTGAGTACACAGGGGCAGGAAGGAGACAAGGGTGTCTATTACTGAGCCTAGGAGAGAAAGCACCTCGCCTCTCATCACGGGGCTAAGGAGGCCTCTCCCAAGATGAGGCAGATCAGGGAAGGACCTGAAAGAGGTAGAGGCTGGGCAGGGGCTTCGGGCTGGGGTAGGGCAGGCACTGGTGGGGGCTGGCTTTGCCTACCTGACTGGTTGTCACTGAGGAAGAAGGCTTGGTGGTCTTGGTTGCCTGGAGCTGGCCGGGGTGATGACTGGAAACCCCCGCCTGCCTTGTGGGGAACAAGAGCATCAAGTAATAGGTACCAAAGCTGGGACGAGGCATCTTTTTTCTCCCCTGTCCCTCACCCCCACCCCCAAGGCCCTTGAGACAACTAGGTGAGAAAGTGGTAACAGGTGGCCGGGCTCCCCCTGAAGCTCCCGGCAGCTTCCTGTAGGTTGTCTCCTGTGTGGGTGGGCAGGAGATTAACAGGGGCTTGGAGATGTGCAGATCTCCCCCTGCCCTGCCCCCGCCCCACCATGGGTCTTGGAAAAGGCAGCCTTGAGTAGCAAGATTTGGTACGGGTGGGGGGGTGGGGAGAAGCCTTCCTTGCAGTCCTCCCTTTCTTGCCCCCTCCTTCACACAAACTGTTTCCAGACACCCCCCTCCCCACCCTGCCTCATCCATACAGTCCCTTCTGGGCTCTTCCAGTTTGTACTGGCTGTCCCACTGCTTGGTAACTCCAGTTTCCATAGAAATTTGGTCTCCCCACACCTCCTCATGACTTCCTTGGTTATTTAACTAGGCTCTTTATTTGCCCTGAGTTGTTATAAACTCCTCCACTGAGTGATAAGCTTGAGAGGAGAGGCTGCTTTATCACTTATTTGCACCCCCTGGGACCTGGCTCTGTGAGCCCCTGGATGGTAGACACTGCTCCCCTTCCAGCTTGGTGCCATGGAGTGGAAAAAGCCTCAGCTATGGAGTCGCACAAACTTGGGTCCAACCTTTGGACTGTCTGTCTTACTATATGGAGGTATGGCTTTGGTTAATTTACTCATCCTCTCTGACACTCAGTTTCTCCATCTGGAAAGTGGGAAAAATAACACCGTGTGCCAGGAGAAGACTAAATGAGATCATGTAAAAGAGCCCAGTGCTCAGCGTGGAGTTGGTACTTGATAATCATCATCCTTAGCATTATGTTGGCCATAATGGTGTAGACACAGAAGAAATTATGGTGTGGGATGCAGGATGGGTTTGAGAGCAAGGAAGGTGGTCAAATGGGTTCCCTCAGGCCAGGCAGGCCAGGTGCTCAGCAGCCTCCATTGCTGTTACCAGCTGGCCAAGACCATTCCCCTCCCTGGCCCACCCAGCCCTGACTCACGTCCCGCAGGTTGAAGGTGACTTCCAGCTTACTCCAGAAGCTGTCTGCAAACGCAGGGTACATATCCAGCACCTCCAGCAGGTCTGCTCGCTGGATCTTGTGCAGGTCACAGTAGGTCAGGGCCCGCACATCTGCGCTGGACTTGCCCGGCTGGGCATGAAGGCTAATGGGCTCCCCAAAAATGTCATTCTTTCCTGCCAGAGGAGCAGGAAGTCTCTCCAGGGTCTGGCTCCAAGGTCTCCTTGGAAGAGCCTCCCTGAGGGCCCCTTGATCCTGTACCACCAATTCCCCCACTTCAGGGATCCCATCAGGTTGGGGCTTGGTGCTCGGGATCATGCTCTGGGGTCAAGGTTGGTGTGCTGGCTGGGGATGTAGAGGGGTTTGATGTGAAACCTGCCTTTCCTTTGTTCTCTGAGCTCTGCAGGGAGCACATACCTGTCCCAGTATGTGGGTCCCCCCACACACACCAGTCTGTAGGCCTCTCAGGACCACCCTCTGTCAGAATCTGCCCCCCTCTTATTTTCCATGTTCTTTGGCACTGTTCCTGTCTAGCCCCCCACCCCCCATTCCAGGGGACAATGGGCAGGAAGGGACACCAAAGGCTCCCAGCTCAATCTCCTTCTCGATCCTCAGCCTGATGGTGCTGTGAGAGCACCCCACTGCTCCCCAGGCAAGACCTGAGGCTTCTGTCTCTTTGTGTTCCCACACCCTGCTATGGGGCCAGGTAACCAGCATGGCCTTAGCAGAGGAAGCCAAGGGAAGTGACTTCCCCTCTCTGGACCACAGTGTCCTCATCTCTAAAATGGGTATAACTGTATAACCATATCTGCCTTGCCTGCCACACTGGACTGTCCAGAGGAACAGATGTGATGCTGGAGAAACAGCCTCAAATAGTAAGAGGCACCAGACAGGTTGATGCAAGGCAATGGGGGGGATGGATATCCCAGGGTGGACATACGCTGGTGATACTTGGGGCATGTGGCAAGGATAGCGGGCCCCCCTGGGGTCAGGCCCACTGTGCTGGCCACAGGATGTTAACATAGAATAAGATGCTAAAAAAAAAAAAAAAAAAGAATAAGATGCTGTCCCACCCACAAAGAGCCCCAAAGCTCCATAAGACAGGCACCTAAACAACCAGCTGGTTTGCAGATGATCTACAGAGCCGTAGGACAGGGGAGAACCAAGAGCTAAGGAGCTAAGGAACAGGGAAGGCTAAATCTACCAGGGATGGTGGAGGAAGGGAGGAGGGACTTACAGAGGACATGAAGTGGGGGCTGGGTTATGACAATGAGAGATCAGCCCCCAGGAGAAAGGCCATCAGAGCAGAAGAAATAGCTGTGTGCTGCACAGTGAGCGCAGACAGGGAGCCCAGGGCTGGGGTGCCAGGGACCATGATTGCCTGATGTCCACTCCCCACAGGAAAGTGCAGCCCCTCAGTCCAGGAGTGCTAATGGTTTGCATGGACAATGATGGATGAAAGCCAAGACCTGTTGCCCAAGAGAACAGGATCAAAGGTTGCTCTGGAGGAGGGGAATGAGGCCTGGAGAGGGAAGGGACTTACCAGAGTCACATAGGAAACCCATAAGCTCGAAATCTGGGCAGCATTGTAAAATGATGGTGATTCAGTAGGTGAAGGATTATTATCTAATGTCCATTTCCACTTAGAAATGCCATCCACGTGGGAAGGATGATGCATATTTAATAATTAAGAAGCTAGTCCAATTTAAGTTTCAGTTAGAGAACTGAAATCCTCTCATTTTGTCCTAAGGTAGGCTGAGAGTGAGGGAAGGTCTCACAGAGGAGGGCATGGCTTGAGCTCAGCCTTAAAGGATGCCCAGGATCTGCCAGGCAAGTGCTCCAAGCAGAATGGCAGCATGTGTCCTTCTCCTTTCCTCCCCCAGTCCCACCATCCAGGCAGCCATAGACTCCTGTCTGTTCCCCTCATTAATACCCCTTTGTCCCACATTCATCCCCTTATTCCTGCCTGGCTCCAGCCCTCTGTGGGGCTTTCCTGGAGAGGTGTCAAGAGCTCCTTTCCTGTGTCCCTGCATCTGGTCTACCCCCCTCCCCAATCTTCCAGCTTCTGCCTTCTGCCAGTGACCTGAAATTCACATCTGTGCATATTCCTTTTCTGTTCAAAATCTTCCCATGTCTCCCCATGAAGGGTGCTCCCTTGGTTGACTCCCAGATCTCTGGCCCTGGAAACAGACAGTTCACAGTGATGGGGATTCTGAAGGAACAGCTTTTGAGGAAAGATGCTGATTTCAGACTGAGACATGTTGTTTGGTCTGTGTATGGAATATATGGTGGCCATACCCAAGAAGGATTGGAATATTCTGGTCTAAGGAGAGATTGGGGCCAGGACAACACTCTGGGGCTCCTTGAGGCATAGATTAGGCTAAGATTGCAGGAGCAACAAGGCAGCTCAGGTGAGGGTATAGGGTGAGGAAAAGAAAGCTGAGCCTATGTTTGGTGAACAGCAGCCAAGGCCAGGCCAAAGGGAGAGTACTGAACAGAGGAACTGGAGGGGTTCTGTACACTGGGGTTGGAGGAGAGCCCAGCCATGGAGACCAAAGGAAGAAGAGGCTGACATCCTGATCAGGGTCTTGGGGTGGGCTAAAGACAGGGAGAAGGCAAGGAAGATGAGAATCATCTCAGAGAGGTGATGTGACCTGCCCAAGGTCACATGGTTGGTGAGTAGCTGAGGCTGAGTGTGCCCCAAAATCTGTCCCCTGTCCAGTGCTCATATCCTTCCTTCAAAGTGTCCAGCTGTCCTTGTAGCAGCGGTGAATGAGACTGGGGTCCTCCCTCCACCCAAGATAAACTTTCGCCCTCTCACTGTTGAGCTCCCCAAGAGTGGAAGAAGGTAGTACCCTTCCCGGACTCAGAGTCTGACACGTAGCCCTGGAATCCCTGTTTGGCCACTTGTCAGCATGACCTCTCTGAGCCTCTACTTCCCTATCAGGAAAATGGAACATGGGATCCCTGGGTGGCGCAGCGGTTTGGCGCCTGCCTTTGGCCCAGGGCGCGATCCTGGAGACCCAGGATCGAATCCCACATCGGGCTCCCGGTGCATGGAGCCTGCTTCTCCCTCTGCCTGTGCCTCTGCCCCTCTCTCTCTGTGAGACTATCATAAATAAATAAAATTTAAAAAAAAAAAAAAAAAAAAGGAAAATGGAACATATGGTTGGGTTTAAGGATTCCGTCAGCTGGGTATAAAGCTCTCCACCGCGCATGCTCACATGGCAGACCCGTAAAAGGTGCCACCATCATCTGGATCAGAGTACTCGAGGCAGGACGTCTCTACTTCCATCACACTCACCCATACCGCTCTGGCCTCCCTGCCAGACCCACCTAGGATGGCCACGACCACGTCGTCGCGCAAGATCTCGATGGAGCCACGGGAGATGAAGTAGAGCGTGGAGAGCACGTCGCCGAGGTGCACCAGCGTGTCCCCGGGGGGTGCGTGCGTCGTCTTGAACTTGACGGCCAGGGCGCGCAGGCAGCCCTTGCTGGCTCCGCGGAAGGCAGGGCAGTGCTGCAGCAGCGCGCGGTGCAGGTGCAGGCAGATGTCGGCCTGCAGGCACTCGGGGAAGCCCTTCAGCACCTGCGAGGGGGCGGCCGCGTCCAGCGGGAGGCTGGAGGAACGGGTGGGGAGGGGTCTGGGGGTGCCCTGTGCCCGCCGGACCTCGGCCTCCCCCGGGGCATTCGGCCGGAGCTGGGACTTGAGCTGGACCGCCCTCCCCACCCGAGGCAGGGCGCCAGGGGCTCACCGCGTTCATGTCAATGCCGTTGGTGTAGGACCAGGCATGCTGGAAGTACTCTTCCAGGCGCTGCCGCAGGGGGTTTGGAATCTGATGGAAGCGGATGAACTCCTTGACACGCAGCATCTGCGTGTGGTAGCGGGCAGTGCCGGAGTACAGGCGCTGGATGATGGCGGACACGTTGCCAAAGATGCTGGCGTACATGAGGGCTGGGGTGAGGAAGCCGAGGGGCCGTGCATGGGGTGCTGGTAGTGAGCTCCTCCACAGCCCCACCAGGCCATAGCACCCCAGGGCCTGCTCCAGACATCCTTCTCCCTGGGAGCCCTCTCTGATCAGGGGCCCCGCTGTCCAGGGCCAAGTCAGAGTGCCCAGAACAGCACCAGGGCACACGAGGGACAAAAGCCTCTGGGCTTCCTGCCCTCCTCCCTCTGTCCTGTGTCTCTTGGCACCTTCCTGGGCCCAGAGGCCAGACTCCTGAGAACTAGGGCAATGATTTTTTTTAGTACAGATTTGTTTTGTCCTTCAAGTTGTAAAAAAAAAAAAAAAAAGTATAATAAAGGGAAAACTCTGAGTCTCTGTTTTCACCCATTTTTTTTTTTCTTGTTTTTGTTTCTCTGGGCTTTCACATCTCTAAATACCCTGAACATGACAACTTAATCTATGTGTAAAATTCCACACTGACTCTTGTGTTGCTAGACGAGGTGTCTTGGGAAGTAGGCAGCACGGTGCAGGGCCTGGGAGCACACATAGCCAGGGGAGCTGGTCCCCTGCGATAAAATTGGGTCTCTGTAATCCCTGGCAAGTTAGGATCTTCAGTCTCTTGGTCTGTAAACTGGGCTTGTAATATGGCACCCATAGGATAGTGATGAAAATGAAGTGTGCACATTGGACAAGCAATTACAAAAGTGCCTGGCAGGGGCCAGCTTCCCGGGTGCTAAGAAGGGTCCCATGCTTGATTCCTGGCTCTGAAGTCACCATTCTTGAAATCTTTAAGACTTTAAAAATAATGGTCTCATATTTTCACTTTGTACTGGGCCCTGCAAATAATGTAGCTGGCCCTGGTGCCTGGCACATAGCAAGGGTTGTAAGTATGGTAAATTCTGTGTATAGTGGGTGTACATATGCAAAATTTCATTGTGCTGCCTGCTTGGTATTTCCCCATCACACACAATGTTACTGTGTTATGTCTCATTATGAAACTAAAAATTGAATGCCATAGGTAAGGTCTGGGCACTTACAGCCGATGAGCATGACACAGATAGAGAAGACCTTCTCAGAGTTGGTGTTGGGGGAGACGTTGCCGAAACCCACGCTGGTAAGGCTGCTGAAGGTGAAGTAGAGGGCCGTGACATACTTGTCCTGCACCGAGGGGCCAGAGGCTGGGTCGCTGCCATTGTAGCGCTTGCCAAGCTGTGCGCCCAGGCTGTCCAGCCAGCCGATCTTGGGCTCCAGGTAGGGCCGCTCCACATTGCCGATGGCATACCAGATGCAGGCCAGCCAGTGTGCAATGAGTGCAAAGGTGCACATGAGCAGGAAAAGTACAGCCGCCCCGTACTCAGAGTAGCGGTCCAGCTTCCTTGCCACACGCACCAGCCTCAGCAGCCTTGCCGTTTTCAGCAGCCCAATCAGGGTTGTGGTCTGAAGGGGCAGGGAGGGGACCATGGGGCCAAGAGTCAGCCCTGGAAAGGCTGCCCTTAGGACCACATTTGTTCACTTGTGCATATGGTCACACAGTCATTCAACAAACACTTATAGAGCAGCTGCTCTGGGCTCTTGGCACAGCACAGTGCAGCCCAGGGCAGGATGTTAAGGAATTCTCAGCCTAAAGCTCAAAACAGTGTTATGGTTGTGAGGACAGAAGTCCAGGGGAGCGCAGAGAAAAGGGAGGTCCATTCAGCGGTGCAGGGCAGGGGAGGCTTCATAGCGAAGGTGACACATGAGCTGAATCTTGAGAGATGAGGCTGAGTCTGCAGGCCTCAGGAGGGAGAGAGAAAGGCATTCTAGGCACAGGAGTAGAGTGAGCCAAACCAGGTGTGGAGGTGTGAAATAGCACAGCCCATGTGGGAAACCAAGTGTGGTGCTGCTGCCTGGAGCACAGAGTGGAAGATGGTGGTGAGAAATGAGCCTGGAAGGTGGGTGCGCAGGGGCTGCTCCTATGGACCTTGAGGCCCAAAAAGAGCTTGGCTTTTATTTCAAGCCACTGGGGAGCCACTGAAGTTCTACAGTGTCAGATTATCTGAAGCTGGTCTTGGCTTCTGTGTGGAGGGGTGAGGCTGGCAGGTGTAGGGGTGGGGCAGAGGTGGTTAAGAAGGCTCCTCAGTGCTCAGCCAAGGGCAGCAGAAGTGGAGAGAATGGGGATAGATTGGCTGGAAGTGGGCGGGCATGGGAGTCAGATGGACACTGCCCGCTGGATAGGCTATTGAGGGGGTGGCTGGAGCACAGAAGGCAGAGCTGATTTGAAAGCTGATCCCAAGGACGTGGGCAAAAGGACTCAGTGGGATTAGAAGCTATGAGAAGAGTCTGAAAATGCCTTCATGTCAGCTGTGGGGAGTGAGTGGGCATAATGGAGGGTCTGGGGGTGGCAGGGGGTGGCAGGCTGCCTTGCAGAAGCAGTCTATGGATTCCCTTCGCAACTCCAGGGTAAGTGAGCTTTAGAAGCCAGCACAAGGGGCTGGGACTATAGGCGTGCCCATCCCAGAGGGGTCAGAATTCTGGATCATAGGGTCTAGGGCACAGCCTTGGCTGGTCCTTCTCCAGGGCTGGGAGATGGCACATGTTTGAGGCCCCCCACATGCTTTGGCAAAGGTATGCAAAGCCAGGTGCTCTCTGCACGCAGGACTGTGGGGCTGGGAGGCCCCAGGCTGGCGCACAGGGGATGGCCACAGCAGCTGGCCTGAGGGTTTGCTCACCTCATCAGAGCCAGTGCGGAAGATGAGCAGGTCAAAGGGGATGGCGGCCACCATGTCAATGAGGAACCAGCCCTTGAAGTAGTGGACGGCAATGCGGCGAGGGTGGCTGACCACCTCATCATTGGTGTTGACATAGGTGGTGCGGAAGTTGATGACAATGTCCACAACGAACATGATGTCCACGATGAGGTCCACCACGGTGAGTGGACTACAGGTGTAGCCGCAGTCCACGCGTTGAGACTCGTCCTGGTCACTGAGTAGGAAGGCAGCCGAGTAGGGTGTGAAGATGGCCGTGTAGATGACCAGCAGCAGGATGAGCCAGTCCCACACGGCCTTGAAGGGGCTATAGTGCAGGAGGGTCCCCCGGTGGATGCGTGGTGCCTGCAGCTTGTACTCCGGCAGCACATCGGCGCCCAGGGACAGAACCTGGGGGTGGGGGCCACAGGGCAGTCAGCAGGGTGTCCATCACTAGTGAAACCGATTGGGAGGGATGAAGGCTTTGGGGTGAGGCCTGGGAAGGGGGCTGTGGGGACAGAGGGAATGAAGCAGAGTTGGGGTAGAGCGTGTATGGGGCAAATTCATAAGGGGATAGGTGTGTTGGGAGGAAGTGCAGAGAGGAGGTGGGCTATAGGATGAAGGGTGATCCCAGGTTGGAAGCTCCCCAACTCCCTCACAAACAGGCCAACCTGGAGTTAAGACAGGGCTGGGGGAGGAAGGTGGGGAGGCCAGGGGAGGACTAGGCTCGGGGTTATTTGAAGAACCTAGACGAGGGGGTAGCTGGTGGTTTGGTCCTTTCCGGTGGGCTCGGTTCCCCATGGTCAGGATTTCTGGTGGGAACAAGTCATTCCCAGAATAACCTCTTCATTTCTGAAGGCCCTGTGGAGTCTAGACCAGTGAGGGGCCTCCTTGGGGCTGATTCACAGAGCCTTCCATGGGAAGAGTCAAACTTGGAGGCATGTAGCTAATTTGAGTCCTTGATACATCCTGGGCACAACAGAGCCCCGACTATTTTGCACATGTACAAGGGTGCTTTGCTCATTACTGTCAGCTGAGCCCGCTTTGCTCTGCCCCTCCCACTCTTGCCTCCAAGACTATGGCCAACATAGGATCCCCAGGCTCAGCCCAATACTCCCAGGCTCTGGCCAGCTACCCAACACAAGAAACAGCCGGGGCATCAAGAAGGGCATGTGTTTTAAGCCAGCCAGACCTTCCCGGTTGATCCCAGTTCTGATGTTGCAATATGTCTGTCTTGGGGCTAATTTTACGACCTCTCTAAGCCTCATGCAGAATGAATAACAAAGGACAAGCAACTCCATAAAAAGATGATTAAATGCCGTGGTGCATCTCAATGGCACGTGTTACTCTATGGTAAATCCTCCTCCTGACTCATCCTATGTCAAGCACTGCCCCAACAAAGATGGAGCCTGAGGGGTGGCCAGCTGACCCTACCACCACCACTGGATTGGCCTGGGCAGATGGCCCTGGTTCAAGAAAATCTGCAATATAAGGTTCTGACCTTGAAAACCAAATCCATTAACAGACAAGATCCATTAAAGGGCTGGTTTCACCTTGTGGGTCCCTAATCAGCCATCTAAACACCTAGAAGGGGTCACAGTATCTCCACCCTACAGTGAGTCCCTACTCTGCCTTCAGGCCTCAGCTTCTATTCTGCCTCTCAGGAAGCCTCTTCTGACCCTCTTTCTTGATTTTTCTCCCTGTCCCCTGTAAACACCCCTGAACACAGTTATTCTCCACTGAACAACAGGCCATCTTATATGCCCAGCACTTAGTCCACATTGGGGCTCAACTCAAGGCAGTGACCTCAGCCAACAGAGCTGAATGAGTCATGAGAGCTTGAGTTGTCATAGCTACTCCTCTCCTTCCCTGGTTGCTCAAGAGACACCAAGATGGGGGCTCCTGGGTTGCTCAGTCGGTTAGGCATCTGCTTTTGGCTCAGGTAATGATCCTAGGCTCCTGGGATCCAGCCCCGAATTGGGCTCCCTGCTCAGCGGGGAGTCTGCTTCTCTCTCTCCCTCTGCTGCTCCTCCCAGCTCTCTCTCTCTCTCTCTCTCTCTCTCTCCTAAATAAATAAAATCTTTAAAAAAAAAAAAAAAAAACCACACCAAGTTGGAATAGCAAATCATAGGGCTTGAGAGGGGAGGAGGTAGGAATTCAGAGGGTTGGGGGTAGATAAGAAGAGGATGTCCACCTCCCCAGGACCCCCCAGACAGGGGTGCCATCTCCCCCACCACGCAGACCTCCACGGTTTCCCATTGCCTCTGAAGTCAGCATGAGGACCCTTGCCAGTGTTGCCCAGAGCTGCAGGGTTCTCAGGATGTAGGAACTCAGATGTGAGGTTCCAGCCCTTGGAGCCCTGGTTGAAGTAAGGGTGACTGCCCTACTCTGGGCTCATACAGCTTTCTGCTCTAAGCTCTATCAGGCACCTCTCCTACCTTAGGGCCTATTTAGGGTGAGCTAGCAAAGCCAAGACTGGCCGGGGCCGGGAGTAGGATAGGACCAGGTGGGTTGGGTAGAGCAGGGACCATAGGCCCCAGCCAGACCTCTCAGTCTTCATGGGCCACTTGCCAGTCTAACAGTCCCCATCACCCCTGTGTCAACCTGAGGGCCCTGGGATGAGTGGTCCTGGTGGAGTTCCCGCAGTCAGGCTACTGGGCCACCCTGCTGACCTCTGAAGGCCCAGCCCTGCAGCCTGGGGTGCTTGCTTTCCAGGGTTCTCATGTTTGGGGAGAGGCTGGGTCACTGGGAGTTTCCATCCCACTTGCTCCATCACAAGTGAAAGGAGGCATGGAGGAAGAAGAATGGCCCCCATCCCCCATGAAGGCAAATCTTCAGAGAAAGCTGGGTGGAGTCCCTCACACCCTCCCCATGACCTGTACTTCCTTGCTCAGCCCTGGCCTAGCCCCACCTTAATGCCTAATGTGAGAGCCCTGGGGCCCAGAGAGGGTATAAGATCACTTGTCCAAGGTCATATAGCAAGTCAGTGGCAGGACTCTGGTCATTTGAACCTTGCATTTCCCTCTAGAATGGTTGGGGGGACAGGGGCATCAGGCCCCATGTGAGGGGACACTGGGGTCAGCTGAAACAGAAAACCCAAGGAGGTTTGCCTTGGGCTGTCCAAGGAGGGGCTTAAGGGGAGGGAGGCATTCAGGGCATGATCCCCAGGAAGTTGCTCAAAGAGAGCTGAAGATGCCAGGACCAGCTCCCCTCTGCCTGGCTTGCAAGAGGATCCTGTGGTGTGGTGGGGGGTGGGAGGTGGGGAGAAGAGTCAGAAGCAGGCTGGGGGCCTCCCTCCATCCTTCCTCCTCATCTCCCCTCAGTGTGGTCCTGCCACCTCCTCTCTCTGCTTCTCCTTCTCTGTGACTGGCAGAGGCTTGAACAGGCCCTCGTGGTAGCCTGTGTGTTCCCCCATCCCAGACGCCTCCAGACCTAGGATGTGGCACTATTCCCAGGCTCTGTTGACACCAACCTCCCCTGGCTCTACCATCAGGGTGGAGACCCCAGGGTAAGCCTTTAGGTCTAGAGAATCAGACTTCAGCAGGACAGGAAGCCCGGGGCTCAGACCAGACACCGGGGGCTGGACAAGCTGACTGCCTTTGCCACCTCCAGCCCCAGGCCTGAGAAGGGACCCTCCAGGCCCAGCACAGCCCCGCCCACCCTGCCCTGCAGTCCATACCTGGGTGACCTTCTCGGTGACATTCTGGGTCCGCTCCACTACCTTGTGTGGTGCAATGATCTCTATCTCTGTGGTTGAGCCAGAGCGATGTTTCTCCAGGTTGAACTCCACGAAGTTGAGTGTGAACTGTGGAATCTGGCCAATGGTCCTGTACTTGACCCTGCCTGTGCCAGGCCTCTGTGCACTCGACCTGCCATGAGAGCCCTCTGAAACCAGTCCCAGGGTCAGAACAGCCAGGGCCAGGGGACCAGCTGCCTCATCTGGTCCCCCCACTCATCCCCACCACCACCTGCACCCCACCTCACCAGAGCCCAGGAATCTCTGGGACAGCAGGCACTGGGACAGGCTGCGGCGCTCACTCTTGGCCAGGAGCTGGGCCAGGTCTTCAAAGTTGAGGATGAACATGATAACAGCCCCATCTTCATTCTTCACAGGCACCACGTCCACTAGGCAGCGGAAGCTGGAGGCTGCAAACACCATTGGGAGGGATCACAGAAGGGATCCTCTCCTGTAGAAACATGGCCAAGGGAAGCCAGGGAGGGGGCTGGGTTGAGGTCAAGTGAAAGACAGCTATGGGGTGAGGAGGCCTGGACTACTGGGCAGGGGGTTGGTGATGCTGCTCAGCAGGTGTCCCACCCACAGGGCAGAGCAGCTTAGCTGCTCATTAGGAGATAATGTAGCATCGGGCCCAAGTCCACACTCAGCCCTCAGCTCAGGGTTTAACCTTGAGGTTTGCTTCTGCTGTGATTAAAGCTGAGCAGATGGGATGGATTAAGTGGGGAGGTGAGGCCGGGCATTCTACTCCCATGTAGCTCTGGCTAGCCCTGGGTTCAGTTCCCATATTCCCTTCCCACAAAAATGCCCCACTCCCCCAATGCTGGAAGAAACTCATTGAGAACACGCTAAGTGCTGCGCATGGAACCAGTTGACTCTTGAGGCCTCAAAGATCCATGGTTGGTGTCCAGTGGATCCTTGGGGAGGGAGGCAAACATAGACCCCCATTCTCTAGAGCCTGGGGTTCTAAGAAACTGCCTGGTTGGGGCTGGAAGGGGACATGGAGTGGGGCTCACTGGGTACTCAGCACATAACAGCTGGGTGAGAAGGGAATGGTCCAGGATGAGAAGGACACCAGCGTGAAGGCCAGGCTGCTGCCCCAGGCCTCGAAGGTCAGAAGTGTTGGGACTGGAAGGCAGGCAGGGCAATACCCTGGGGTCTGGAGAGGGAATGAGACAGCAGGGTGATGACAGGGCAGCCCCCTCCTGCCACTCTCACACCCTCTTGGACAGGTTAGACCTAGATGTTGGCTTTATGTTCTTCCTTCTTGGCTTCAGGATCTCCCCCACATAGGCAAGTGGGACAAATCAAAGCTAAGACAGCCACATGCCCCCCAGAGCCCAGCCCTATGGACTGAGTGGGTGGGTGGATGTCCCATGAGCCCTGTCTCCAAGGTACCCAGTGGTCCCTTGTCTCTCTGCTCAAGCTGTTGGTGTGTTATGGGGCCCAAAGGGCAGGATGCTAAGGGGGAGGGGCCTCAAGTAAATATGCAAATCAGAAGGCAGAGCTGCCCCTTCCTGAGGGCAGGTTTGTGTCTGTCTCATTTGTGAGTCCAGCACCTATCCCAGGTGGCTTTTGTTAATTGAGTACATGAAAGAATGTGTAAATGTGAGTGGGGGCGAGGCTGGTTGGCAGGAGCCTTGCTACTTTGGGGTCCATTAGGATCCTGCTTTCCCCAAAGTGCCTCCTCACACCTTCAGTGCTGGGGTGCAACTGAGCTGCCCCCATCCTCCCTCCCACTTTCTTCCCTGGGAACAGGAATCTCCTGGATCAGATTCCCGGACTCCCAGGCACCAGGCAGCCATCTGCCAGCTGTTGCACTGGGTCCCGGGGGAGACATCCACACCGAGGAGAGGCCACCCGCCTGCTTCTGTGACCAGTCCTGGGCTCACAATGCTATAGGCTCAGCCTCCCAGACCACAGCCTGGCATTCTTGTCAGCCCAGGATGTGGGGAGGCTTGGACTCTGGGACCTAGCCAGGAAGTCTTGTTAGCCAGTGGTCCAAAACGTTCCCTCCAAAGCCAGCCTATCTCTTCACTCTCTGGCACTAAGAGACCTGGCCTGGTGGAGGGGACAGTGAGGGGAGAGCTGGGCAGAGCGGCAGGGCCTTCAGGCTCTCAGTACTGTTGGGAACAGTCAAGGCCCAGAGTTCAAGTGGCTGGACCCATCCACTGTTGCTATCTTTGGAAAACTGAGGCTGGGAACAAAGATCCATCATAGCAGTGAGGGCTGGAGGGGAGCTATGCACGACACCCTGTGCCCAAACTTCATTCTTGCTGCCTGTAGGGTGGGCGGACAGGAGGCTATGAGGATTTGGATGAGTTCAGAGCATTCTTTTTCCATATCCCTCGGCTGTCCTTGCTCACAAGTGACTGCGTCTGGGCAACCAGAAGTAGGTGAATGTGTCACCCCAGGTTGTGTCCAGGAGTGGCTGTGTCCCTGTGCTCTTGCCCCATTGCTGGAGGGTGGGGGGTCCACAGTCTCTGCCTTTTCTCCCTTCCAGGGGCTCCTCCCAGTGCTTACCTCTTCTCTGACCGGAGGACCCCAGCAGATTTGTCTGCTCCCTGAGATGCAGCCCTTCTCTCCGCTCTTCTCTGCCTCTTGGATGTGCTCTTTTCTTCAGTGTCCCATTGTTCTTACCTCCTGCCCCGCCCTTGCTCTCCTCTGCAAAGCCTCCTTGTTATCTATCACCCCCATCTCTCTATGCCCATCCCATACAGGGTTGCAGTGAGCCCTCAGGGAGAAGCTGATGCTTCAGAAGAAAGCTGCCACTAAAAGGGTAGCAGGGGAGGGTGGCCTCCTGCTTGGTGCTTCTGCATTCATGTGGGAGTATGCGGGGAAACACTGGAGCCTCTGACCTCGGTCCTTACCCTGTCCTCCTCCTCCAGAGCTGAGGACTGGAGGAGCCCAGGCATCCTCTAGTGTGGCTTGGAGATTAGGAGACTCTCTGGTTTTGGAGTCATTAGACAAGAGGGCCCAACAAAGGCAGGCAGGCGTAGGCTTCTCTGGCAGGTGCTCAGCGGGGGCAGGCATGGAGGTAGGGGAGATGTGAGTGCTCTCATCCCTCCCTCCAGGCTCTCATTAGTTCTAGTCTTATGAACATCCCCATTCCGCCTTATCTGCTAGATTCTTACTTTCCTTAGTAAAGGCAGATGGAGGAAAAGCCAGGTTCTCAGGGGTCTCTGAGTCCTATCTCACGGGGGCAATTTTTGCCAAGTGCCCTGGCTTCTTTGAATCCAACTTTGTGTTGCTATATAATGTGGAGATACATGAACACAGACCTTTCATTTTGACTTGGAAAACTGTCAGTGGATTACCCTTTTAGAGTAAAAGAGGATTATAAACAAACCAGCTAGAGTTCTGTTTAGGACACTTTTCTACCTCCCTGGAATCAGGGGGAGGGGGTGAGAGGGGGCATTGACTGAAGAGGGGAAGAAATCACCATTAGGATGCCTGCCAGGAAGATTAAAAGATGTGCATATGATTTAAAAAAAAAAAAAAAAAAGAATCATGTGGTCAGAGTGGACCATAAGGTGAACATAAACTATCTGAGCACCACATCCTTTCCTTAGAGCAATGTAGGGCAAGAAGCTCTCTTTTCTAGGTTTCAGGCCAATCTCCGGTAGGTCTCAGGTAGGTAGATAGGTAACAGGACAGAGAAGGGCTTAGGTTTGGGTGGCATAGACTGGGATTTGGGGGTATCAGATATGTGATAATTTTCCTTTTATACCCAGAGCCAGCATCCAAGATTAGGTCCTGGAGTCTCTTCTGATAGTCAGAGGACCCCAGCAAAATTCTGAAGATCTGAATCCTCATCTCAGAGGGCCAAGGCCCGGTCTTGATCTCTGGCCCCAGCCCAGGGCACATGCAAAGTGCTGAGGAGACCCTAAAAGACCTGATCTGACATCTTTAGGAGCCTGATATCAGTCCAAACCCTTCTGGGGCCCAGGTAGAGCTCTGGGGTCAAGGAAAAGGATCTGTTATTCCTGCCGCCGCCCCCCCTCCCCATTTCCTGCTATCCCATCCTATTCCTAGGGAACCCTTCTCACTCTTCTGACTGCCACCTCCTCCCTGCAATGATGTGAGGAGGTGAGGTCACAGCTTTTAAAAATATTCTGACTTCATTAACCCTGTGAGTGCTGCCAAACTAAGCCTAATTCTTCCTAGTCCCCTAATCACTAGCCCTGCATCTGCTTGGTTGGAAGCAGCAGGAGACAGCCAGGGGACAGCCAGGACCCACCCATGAAGCACTCTAGAAGCCCTGAAACACAAACAGGCACACACATACCCATCCATGTCCCGCACATGCCCCAGCCCCCTAGGCCCCAGGTTCTCGGTACCCCTCAGTCCCAATCCAAAGGAGCCTACCTTTCATCTGTCACTTACTCAGATGACTCTCATCCCTGCCTTTTCCAGAAAGGCCGCCTCTGAACAGAGGCAGTTGGGGTCATCTCCCCTCTTAGGATTACTCCAAACAAATATCTTGAAAGAATCCTGAGACTTGGGTTCTGGCCCCAAGTTGGACCCCAGCAGTAGGATCTTGGACAAGTCTCTCCCTTTTCTTGGGCCTTGGTTTCTTCATCCATGAAATGAAGGGATTTATCTAAGCCAGTGGTTCCTAAACTTGGCACAACATCAGAACCGCCAGGGAGATTTCTCCAAATGCACCTGCTTTGGTTTCAACTCACACCTCTGAGTCAGCCTCTCTCTAGGGAAGGTGTGTTTTGGAAAATACGCCCCAGGTAATTCTGATGCAGAACCAGATTGGGGGGCCATTAAGTGATTTCAAAGGGACTTTCAGAATCCTGGTTCCCACTCATCTCTCCCCTCCCTCCCACCCACTGTGGAGACTCTGAGGTCCTAGGGGGAAGGTCTTAAAGGGCCAAAGAGCTCTGTCCTTAGCCCCTGCCCTATGCTTCTGTTCTGCTTGCCATAAACGTGGGCTGGCAGTGACATACCAAACTGCATGAACCTCTGGGTAAGGGCAAACTCCAGAGTCTATCTCCCCAAGGATCTGAGGCTTGGGTGAGCCAGGTCCACTCCTATTTTCTAGCCAGCAGCCACTGAGCTTGGCCTGCCCACAGAGGCATTGAGGGGGTGACGCCTCCCCTAATCCCCAGAGCAGATGGAGATGAGGAAAGGTTAATTTTCATTCCAGCTGCCTGACAGCTGGGGCTGACAGTGACAGAGTGGGTAGCCAGGAGACTGGGAACATGGGGGAGGGATGGTGGAGGCCCTGCCTAGGGTAAGGATCAGTTGGTGAGTCAGCCTGGTCCCCAGCTTCAGGAAAGGACCTCACTGACTTCAATGCCAACTGCTCCCCCCACGTCCCCCCTTGCAGATGAGGAAACTGAGGAGCGGAGAGGAACAGGATTTGTCAGGGCCTCTGGCCCTTGGGACAGCGCCCTCCTGAGGGCTACTCTGGCTGTACAAGACAGGGACTGAGTAGGTCCTGTAGAACCAGTAGTCTGAGGGAGCCTCACCATCCTTGCGGTAGTAGAGGATGTCCACCTTGCACTCCTCTGTCCCCAGCAGGGCCTGCGCTAGGCGGGACATGGCACTGCGTGGGGTATTGGGGCCTGTGAGGAAGTCGCAGGTGCAGGGTCGCTGCATCACCTCCACTCGGGAGTAGCCGAAGAGTTCACAGAAGCCGTCGTTGCAGTAAATGATGGCGCAGTTCTCCATCTGCGCATTGGCAATCAGGAACTTCCGACCTGGGGTGGGATGTGGGAAGCCCATGGCAACCAAGACTGGGCAATGAGGGGTGGAAAGATCATAGGGATTCTTGGCAGCAGTGAGGGGTGTCTAGATGGGGGAGCAGAGCAATAACTAGAATGAGGGAGAGAAGTGAGGTCTGATGGGGGTGGGGGGACCTAGAAGGCCAGGGTGATGGGGGAAGGTTATGGGACTCCTGAAAGTAATGAGAGTAATGGTTAGAATGGGAGATCAGAACAATGACCAGAAATGTGTAGGAGGAGGAGTCAGGCCTGAGAGTCGTGGGAAGACCAGGGCAGCAATGGGGTTAGTGAATTGGGAAGGAGGCCCAAGGCTTCCTGGAGTCAGTGCAGGGAGTCAGGAAGAGGGAGCCAGGATGTGATCAGATGGGGCCCAGGCCTGGTGAGAGCTCCTAGAAAAATTAGAGTGGCTAGGGTCAGGCAGTGAAAACAAGGGATCAAGGAAATCTCTGGAGGAAATGGGGGGCGGGTGTTCAGGAGGAGGAAGCAAGACAGCGATAGAAGGGGGGATAAGCCCTTGGGGTACCAAGAAATCAACTCAGGGGAGGAGGGGAGTACACTGCTTCTGCTGCTCCAGCAGAGAGCGTGGCATTTGAGGTAAGTGGGGCTTGCTGGAACAGAAGGTGTCCGGGGACATTAAAGCGAAGGATTTTGCATTCATCAGTACCCCCGACCCCGACCCACGCTGATCCATTCGAAGTAAGTAAAAGGGTCTGTCTCCTCCACTCCTGCCACCGGACCAGGAATTCAGATCGGCCCCCACCTCAACGCACACACTCACTCTGGCCTTCGAACTTGCGGATGATGGTGTCCAGGTACGTGTTTTGGGGCGCGACGTGGCCCCTGCGGACAGGCATCTTTCGGCGGCAGCCTCCTCCCGGAGCCACCAGGGCCCCGGCTCCCTGCTTCTCCGCTTGCCCTCGGGCTCAGCGGCGTCCGGTCCCGGGTGGGCGCCGCCCCCGGGGAGGGCCGCGGGGCCCCGCGCCCCTGCTGCCCGCCTGCGCCGACCCCCGCGGCCCTGCACCGCCTTCCCAGGCCGGCCGCTCGGCGAGCGCCTCACTCCCCAGGCGCCCGCCCCGGAGCTGTCCGCGCCGCGGTGCTGAAAGAAGCCGCGCGGCGGCGGGGCGGGGTTCGCGGGGCGGGGGCAACTTCTCACCGACCCGACGGGGCAGGGGCGGGCCCTGACTCCGAGGGGGCGGAGCCGGGCAGAAGTGCAGCACCAGGAACAGATCTGGGCTCCTCTCAGGAGCTTCTTTCTGCTCATATCCCACTGGCCAGTGGCCTCAGCCCCTCTCCGACCCTCTCCGGCTACCGAAGGGCAGCCCAGACGTTGCCTGGCCGGGTCTTTTTAGGCGGGGGGTGGGGAGAGGAGGAGCAAGAGTTGTTAGAGCCCTCAGGTGGTCTTTTGCTGTTTCATTCAGGGTTAAACAACCCTTAATCCGCCCTTACCGCGTGCCCTCCAGCTGAATCCCAGTGCCCATGCAGAGCTCCTAAATGGCAAGCTCGGGGATCCCTGGGTGGCTCAGAGGTTTAGCGCCTGCCTTTGGCAGGGGGCGTGATCCTGGAGTCTCGGGATCAAGTCCCGCGTCGGGCTCCCTGCATGGAGCCTGCTTCTCCCCCTCTGCCTGTATCTCTGCCTCTCTCTCTCTCTCTATGTCTATCATGAATAAATTAAAAAAAAAAAATGGCAAGCTCAACGCGGCCCTGGCCCTGGGAAAATGGGGTAGGAGTACATACGAAGGTGTACAAAAAATATACACAATAAGGTACTTTCTTCAGGGGCCTGAGAGGTTTTTTTGTTTTGTTTTGTTTGTTTTTGGTTTTGTTTTAGCATATAGGCACTGCTTAGGGGGAGAACAGATTGAAAACCACCTATTAGTGAGTGACCACTGAGAAAAGTGTCTGAGTACTGATTGAAAATGAATACACTAAAAGAGCAGATGGGAATGGGGTGAGGTTTATTGAAAGAGGCTTCTTAAAGAGGAGGATTATTATTCACTGAGCATCTCGGTGGTCTTGGAGCTTTGCAGAAGGTCCAATGAACAGTTTTGAGTCAGGCCTTGTAAGTCAAGCATTCAAATGGGGCATACACCTTAGGCAAAGGCCAGTGGTGGAATCAGGGCAAGTGGGCTAAGCTGGGGCCTGGGAGAGGTGAGGTTTGGACAAAAGAGAAATTGATAAAGACCCTCAGATGCCATTTTCAACATCTAGATTTAATTGATGGACAACGAAGTTCTTAAGCAGTTAGACACGAAGGAAATATTCCAGTGAAAGAAAATTTACAATGGCGGGTGGGGGAGAGAGGATGGACAAGGAGGCTCAGTGAGGTTTTTGCTGGAGTCCAGATGAGAGGCTTGGAGTCCCGGGCTGGGTGTGCCTTTGCCACGCAGAGCCACGATGCCTGATGGGGGCCTGGTTGGCCACTGTGGCTGGGGAATGGGAGGGCTGCAAGTGTGGCCTCCTAGGGGGGCAGAGTTGTCCTGGCTGCCCCTTGTTGGGGGCTGCAGACTGGCTGTGGATGAAAGGTGGGGCTGTTTCTCGTGGGCTCTGAGGAAGGACTTGGGCAGTAGGATACTCATTCATTCACTTTCTCATTCAAACATTTTCCAAGTCTCCACCACATTATCTGGAACTGTGCTACCTGAAGACAGTAATACAGGGACACAAGACCCTCTGGGTGTCTTGCCCTTACAGAGCTAACAGCTAGTAATGCAGATAAATGAGGACATTATAGCACAGTAAAGCAAAAGCAGTGACAGAGACATCAGTCAAGACTGCTGTGGAGCCTGTAGCTGGCTTGGCCTCAGTCAGAACTCAAGATGAAGACTTCTTGAAACGTGGGGCAGAGGTAGGGTCCATGGAGATCTCAGCCTGGTCCCTCTTATCCCCTGAACTCTTGACTGTTGGGTTCAGATCATTAATCTAGAGAGAGCCAGTCCTACCTTTTGACCACCCTCCCACCAACTCAACTGCAGCCTAGTGCCCCATCTCTGTGATTACTGGCTATGGTGCTTGTTGCCTCAAGACTCCCCTAATCTCTCACAGGCACTGATTTGCAGCCTCCCCAAGAGCTCCTTGGGGCCTGACTCCCAGACTCAAGGAGCCCACATATATTGGATGTGGCATCCCCATGGTGATAAGACCCAGGCTAGAAAGAAAGGGCTAGAAGGGGAAAGAGCAGAGGCTTTCTCTCTCTCTCTCTCTTCTCAAGTTTGTCCCTTCCCAAATGTCCTCTTACAGCTCTCTCCATCCTGTTTTTCCCTCCTCCACTGAGCCTGGAAAGGTGCTGTTTGCCCTGTGCTTGATTCCCAGGGCAACAGTCCAGGCAGCAGGTGTGTGTGTTGAACAAGGCCATCTCTGGAGCAGAGTGGCTAGAGATGAGCTTTGTTTAAATATTAAATAAGTCAATTATTAATCAAGCCTGGCTTGGTGCCCAGCTACCCACTGTCTCTATTTGGGAGGGCCTGGACTGGGGCAGGGAGGGCCGTGGGATAGTTTGTGAGGATACTTGCATCTCATGAAGCTGACAAGCAGCTTTTGGGGTTGGATTATGCAGCTCAACACAGAATAGGCCAGAGAATCAGCAGAAAGATGTGCTGGATAGCATATAGAGCACAGTACTTGTGAACTGGGCACCAGTGATGTGTACAGAATGTCCAGTTCTACATTTTATACAGGGACTGAAGCAGCGTCCTGTTTCTAGCCAGAAACCTTGGGCACTGCAGTCCTGGCCCAGCCCCACAGCTGGGCTCCTGAAGAAAACAAGACTGTGTGAAGAAGTCTGGGACATGAATTGGGGTAGGAGATGGATTGGAGGGAGACAATCACTGGGTCACTAAAACCATGGTTCCTGAGCCCTCCCTAGGGGAAGGAGGTTGGTCTGGCATCCAAGGTACACATGGAATCACACAGAGTCAGTAGCTGGTGCACATGGCTTCACATACATCAGTTCCATACACACAATTACAAACCCCCATGTACCCAGATCTTCCACAATTGCACCCACTGCAGTTAGACACTATGCATGCAAGTTGTCCCCTCTCCAGCGCTCTAGTCCTCTCTGCATTGGTCACCCTCCTCTTGCCCTCCAGCCTCACCAGTCATACGGGTGTCTAGTCCCAGCTCCACCATTCAGCTCTCATCCACGGAGGCTTCTTGTAGTGCTGCATGAAAACCCGAATGGTCAGGCTGATTGAGCACAGCATCAGGATGAGGCAGAGGCTTAGCAGGATCCACTGTCTTTTGGCAACTAGACGGGGGTCCATGGCTATGCCCAGGAAGTAGGCCTTGGGCTGTGTCTCAGGTGCGCTGGTATCTCGGGAACCGCTGGCCTGGGCTTCCGTGGCCGGAGCATTGGTTGCCTGAGGCAGTGACTTTTTTTCCAGGAAGTATAGCCTGTAGGCCAGCAGTAGCGCTGCCAGGAACATGATAAAGCTGAGAGCCAGCAGCACCCACTGCCCATATTTGGCCTGGTCAGGGTCCAGCTCTAGATTCAGAAATGCCACCTTCTCTGTGTCTTTTTCTGTAGAAGACATGGGAGTCTTACAGAACAGATAAAATGAGGAAGGGAGCCCTGGGGTGTCCCCTGGAAGTCAGAGTACCTGACTGCCACTGGCCTCCTCCCTCAGCCTCAGGCACCTACCTTCCAAGGCATAGGTGAGGTCATTGCCCTGGAAGGAGAGTGAGAAAGAGGAGTAGAAGGGAGAGGAGGGGGAGATGGGCATAGCTAGCGCTCCATCCCCATGGTGCCCAGTGGTGGCTCCGTGCAAGGTTCAGGAGAAAAGAAGCCCACTCTGTGCTCAGATGCCAACCTGGCACTCTAACTGAATGCTGTGCAAGGAAGCAACTGAGCCAGTGGCTAGGCCATGGGCCGTGGTCTTGCCAAGGCTGCATCAGGTGCAGATTGGGTCACGTAGGAACAATGCTGTTGTTTGTTGGAGCCAGGTCATAGACAGACTAAGGGTTAAGGCTGGATTGGGGTGGGGACTGGCACAGGGCAGGCTAGGGTAGGGCTTGCGGCTATACCAGAGCTGGCGTCAGGGTCAGATTATCAAACCTTCAAAGGTACAGCTGAAGTCTGGCCAGCCCAAGATCTCCCCCTGCCGCACATTCTCGGTGACCAGCCAGTTCAGCAGGGGCTTGAAGTAGGTCATGAGGGCCTTTGTAGACATTTGGGTCTGCCCAGTTATCTTCTGCAGGACTTCTGGCCAGGGCTTGCTTGAACCCAGCTTTAGGACATCCCTGGGAGAGTGGATACAGCTGTGAGGCTGTG
Organism: Canis lupus baileyi; assembly: GCF_048164855.1. NCBI lineage: Eukaryota > Metazoa > Chordata > Mammalia > Carnivora > Canidae > Canis > Canis lupus. The sequence continues at coordinate 49,133,322 of NC_132853.1, forward strand.
TGGGAGCATCAGCTGGTGTTGCTGAGATTCCCTCAGTGTGCCCAACCCTGCCCTATGGCTCAGGGCATGATCCTGGAGTTCCAGGATCGAGTCCCACATTGGGCTCCCTGCATGGAGCCTGCCTCTCCCTCTGCCTGTATCTCTGCCTCTCTGAGTCTCTCATGAATAAATAAATAAAAAATCTTAAAAAAAAAAAAAGATTCTAGAGAAGTTCAGGAGAAAAGACATCTTCCCATAGAGCGCAGTGCAGTGGATAAAATCACAAGCTCTGAAATGAGACTGACCTGGGTTCGAATCCTGTGGGGCCTCAGGCAAGTGACTTAACCTATCTGAGTCTCAGTTTTCATATTCGTAAAATGGAGATAACAGCACTACTTCCTCGGACAGGCATGATGATTAAATAGACACAATGCTGGGATCATAGTAGGCAGGCAATAAATGTTAGCTGCTTGTTATTGTTATTGCCACTGTGATGATTATTATTCTCCTGGACTCAGATAGGTATAAAGTCTTGAGGCGCTGTTTCCCATAAGGTGCTCTGTGTCAGTAGGGGAGGAGCCACTCCCTTCTGGTCTCACAGGGAGCGTTTGAGAGGATTAGGGAGATCGAGAGCGTGGGATGTGTTCTGTGTACTGCCTGGAGCACTGCACAAATGTCAGCTGTGTCTCAAAGTACGCCAGTGTTTGGTGGCAAGGGGACCAGCCTGAGGTTTGGTGGGGGCACAGAATGTGCTGAAGCCAGGGCTCTGGGCTGCTCCCCACCAGGGCCCCCTATGGAGACAGTGGGGGGACATTCGTTGATCCTTCTTAATCTGTATCCCCATCTAACCAGGAAAGAGATGGGCTCTAGAGACCCACAAGTCAGACCATGGAGTCTAGACAAACAGGAACAGCTTCAAGATTCAGCAGTGCTACTTATGGGCCTATAACCTCAGGCCATCAACTCATCCCCTCTTAACCTCAGTTTCTCTATCAGTAAAATGGGCCCTATTAATATCCGCCTTTCACTGTGGTGCAGATCAAGCCACATGTTGGTGGTGAAAGAGGGCTTTGTAGCACGCACATATTTGCATGCATCGCTTCATAACCAGAAGAGAAAGATTGACGGGGAAACTAAAATTTAGTGGACCCTTGACAGAAACCATGAGAGATATACATAGTTAAGATCCTAGAGAGGGACACCTGGGTGGCCCAGTGGTTGAGTGTCTGCCTTCAGCTCAGGGCGTGATCCTGGAGTTCCGGGATCAGGTCCCACATCGGGCTCCCTGCATGGAGCCTGCCTCTCCCTCTGCCTGTATCTCTGCCTGTCTCTCTGGGTCTCTCATAAATAAATAAATAAATAAATAAATAAATAAATAAATAAATCTTTTAAAGAAAGATCCTAGAGAAGTGCAGGAGAAAAGTTATCAAGACTAAAAGAAAAACAAAACAAAATCTCACAACTAACTGCAGGTAAGAGGATTTTATCAGATACTAGGTCCTGGGGGCAAGGAAGGATCTGATGGGGGATGAAATTTTCAACCATTGGAAATCTACCTATTTGGAAACAGTCCTTCAGGCTCGGTGGGACAAGAGGTTTGACTAAAGCCCAGCTCACAGCCAATGTGGCCAGCATGCAAGACTGGCAAAGGTGGCAACTGGTCACTTCCTGGAACCCTCAGCTCCAAGATGCCAGCAACGGGCCCCATGGACAAGGTCAGGCCTACCATGGCTGGCCAGACGAGCCAAGGGCTTTGGGAACTTGGACCAAGTCCACCTCAACTCTCCATTCCCAGAAGAACCAATCCAGAGCAATCACATATAGGAAGATGAGTCAAATTCTAAGATATATTAGGTAAAAGAGCAGCCAAGAATCTTGCCCTACCTCTTCTCCTCCACAAGTACTCATTCCCCCCCCACACACACAACCTATATTCCACTCTGCTGCTGTCTCACTTCCCCAAATCTCACGACATCCCCCTTTCTCAGAGCCCTCTCCTTTGCCCTCTGCCCAGAAGATATCGAGATAGCATTCAAAGTCCTAAATGTGGAACTTGGGGTCTTCCCTGGAATCCAGGGGTTTGATGTCAATGTGTGAGGATGGATGAGCAATGACCAGTGATGACTCGCAGGGCCTCTACATGCCTTGGTGCCAAGTCAGATCCTGTGAGCCTTGTGTGGCCTGGTTTGGTGGGGTGGTGGTAGGAGAGGGGAAAGTGAGGATGACCGAGGTCAAATGTCCCACCAATCAAGTGGTGAAGGCTCAGCATTAAAAGTGAGTTGATGTGTAGAAAACATGTCTGCTATTTCTTGCACGCCTGCTTTGGGGGACAGAGATCCCTCCTTGGTCGCCTGACATGACCTCTTCACCCTCTGCATGTTCACCAAAGCCCTTTCCTACTGCACCTGCTCCTTTCTTGTATTATGGTATTGATTTATCCTGTGGCCCATTGCCCCCTGCTGGACACAGGGTAGGCTGATTGGCATGTGCACAAGTGAATATTTGCTGAATGAATAAATGATGGGCAGCTAGAGACACGAATGCAGAGAGCAGAAAGGCCGCTCATGTTCCACACATTCAGGAAAGCTCAAACATGGACAGTTGGCTACAATAAACCCCCGTAGTGTGAAAAGATGGAAAAGCGAACAGACTAGGTTGATAATCAGCATGCGAGGTGCAGCCCTCCCTGGGAGCAAAGCCAGGGAGGGGATCAGTCCTGCAACTCCATCTGGCCTAGTGGTTACTGACAAACTGCGTGGTGGAATCACAAATATGCTCATTAAATTCACAAAGGATACCAAATGATGCGGCTATATTAATCCTCTGGGATAGAGGAGTAAAACTCAAGATGACCTTGACCAATTAGGGCAATGGATCTACTGAAATGGGCTGAAAATTAGTGAGGAAAAGACCATGTCAGTGGTTGGAGCACTGATTTTAGAGCCAGCAGACCTAGACCTGCTAGGTCTAGCTGCTCTAGACCGAGATCTAGAGACTTAGATCTAACCTCGGACCAGACCTGTATCCCTTGATTAGTGGAGGCAATAGCATGGATGAGAATGTGTTCTACAGTCCATTTGAGGCTCAAAGTCTGATTTTGCATTTGCTAGATGAGTGATGTGCAATCACATTATTTCTCTTAGCTTTAGCTTCATTATTTATGAAATGTGGCTAATCATATCCACTTTGCACGTTATAAGCTGCTAACGTGAGACCTTGTAAGAGTGCTCCTGAGAGAGCCTAGCCTCTACTAGCAAATGCTTCCCACCATCGGGTCAGCCTCCCACCCTTCCATGTTTGCTTCAGGACCAAAACCAACCCCACAGAGGCAGGAACGGAAAGGATGGCTGGAGGCAAAGTGCAGGAAAAAAGATTGGGGGTAGGGAGTCGAAGTGGACTACATGCTGACCAGAGCACCCTGAGGTTGGTGTGAAAGCAACTGGATCAGCCTGGGAGCTGGATGCAGGCACCTCCAAGAAGAGGTGGGAAAAGCAGTATGCACCCAAGGGTGCATCAGATGCTGCTAAGGGTAGGCAAACACCTTGAGAGGAAAGGATGAAGGGATTCAGATGAAAGTCTGAAGGCTGAGGCAGGATTCCAGCAGTGGCTTCCCACCTGGGATAGTCTGATTTATTGGTATGTGTGAGTGTGAGTCTGTGCATGTGGGTGCATATGTACACACGTGTGTGTATGTGTGGTGGTGACTGTGTGAAGTTTGCATGTGAGTGTGTGCATGTATGTGGGTGTGAGAATGACTCTGTGTATGTGTGTGTGTGAGAGACAGAGAGAGAGAGAGAGAGACAGAGAGAGAGAGAGAGGGCAGGAGGGGCTAAGCCATTTCTCTTGACCATAAAGGGGCTACACAAAAGGAAATGGACTCCAATTACTGTAGGAGAGACTGCAGTATGACACAAAGACAAACTTCCACCAAATTATAAGGTCAATGAGGCTTGCTCAGGGTGCCTAGAGTGGCTTAGGGAGGAGAGGGGGCCAGGGACAGGCTTCCAGCCAGCGGCAGAAGAGTTAAGAACAAGTAAGGAAGGAGAGCACTCACTCCAGGAGCTTCCCAGCCTTCTTGGAGTTATAGATGTCACACCGGTGCAGTGGCCCTATATGGCCTGAGGCCTTGCACAAAGACTCGTGGAACTGGAACTGGAGCACGAGGCTGAGGAAGTACCTGGGTAGAGAAATGTGAGGGCAGGCTGGGGAGCTGGTGTCAGGAGTGGGAAGCCCAGAGCCATTTGGAGCCTGGCAACTCCCACATGCAGTTGTCCGAGGGCTCCGCTAGGGCCCAGTCTTGCTGGGCAGAGGCTCCTCTGGCAAGGTCCCACATTAGCCTGGCCTGAGAATACTGCAGGGGCTCTCCTTCTTAGCCTTGCCTCCTCCTCTCCTGCCCTCCTCTTGGACAGCAGGGGTGCTTTAGAATATTCCCAACATCTCAGCCCTCCATGTGGGACCTGATCTAAAAGCCCAAATTATCCCAGGGTGTGGCCCTCAGGAGGCTCTTCAATCCAATGGAAGAGATGGGGGAGGGGAGACAGGGAGACCTTTGGATCTAGGGCCTTCCTGGAAATCCTCAGCCTGATTCCTAGGCCTCCAACTCCCAGAGCTGGTTCTGCTGGCAGGGCCCAGACTGTTACCGTAGGTAGGGCACACTGGCAGAGATGTGGAACTTGGCACCAGGATCAAAGTCCTCCTCTGTTCGAGGGATGGGGGGGCACAGGCCCTGGTACTTCAACCTGCCAGTGAGAATAGGATGCTAGTACCACCCAGCTGGGTTCTCAGAGCCTTACCCTTCGACATATTTGCACAGCCATCAAAACTGGACTCAGTGGGCACAGGACACTTAATGCATTTTTAGAGATTAAATGAGTTGAAAACACATGGGATTGGGAATCAGAATCAAATAATAACAGTAGTTAACACTGACTTCCTCTGTGGAGGAACCATGTTAAGACACTGACAGCCTTGGTTCTCAGGACATGGGAGGGAAGGGGCTGGGCAAGGTCTTGCTTCTAATGCTAACAATGGAGATGGTTACAGACCAATCAACAAGGTCGTGGCATCTGGCAAGAAGGGCCAAGGAGAAACAGAATAGCATCTCTGTGGCATAGCACTGTTATTATTCCCATTTTACGGATGAGGAGACCAAAGTTTAGAGGTCAGGGAACTGGTGGGAGGTCGTAGAACTAGTCACTGGCAGATCACATTAACTTTCAAGTTCAGGTCTGGCTTTGTACTTCTGTGCTGTGTGACTGTGCAAAAGTTAATGATTGTCACTGATCCCTGTTGCAAAATGTTGTCTGTAAATGGGATAAAATTTTGGGGAAGGAGACAAAGCCTATGAAAGGTTCTCATCGTTTGATTGTTGGTGCACTGGTTGCCTCCAAGCCATTCTCTGGGGCTGCCAGACAGTCAGAAGGTGGCTCCCAGTTGATAGAGCCTTTCTTGTTCAGGTCCAGGAAGTTGCCACCTCTGTCCCTTAGGCCCTGGCTTCCATCATTGATAGTGGTGGGTGCCATTGACCCTGGGAGAAAAGGGGCCCCTGCAGGTACCCCAGATGGCTGGTAAGGTTGCACTTAGAAGGGTACAAAGTCAAGACTCTGCCAACTTCACTAGTGAGGACTGGACTTGAATTTGGGGTTCAGGGTAGGAGAATAAGTGGATAGAGAAAGGAGCACCCAGCTTTGCCACCCTGGGTTGCTGTGTGACCATGGGCTGGTCACACATTCTTCTTCTGTGAATGACCACGGGATGTTGCACAGGTTCAAAGAAATGTAAAGGCCTCGTGCAGAGCTCGCAGCCCCTTCACAGCCACTCTAGACCATGCTGTGACTGGAACAGGTCAATCTGAGTGAGGCCTGGTGGAGGTGGAACGCCCTGGCCATGGGCACTCATTATCCCATCAGACCGCCAGTGGTTGGTAAGGAAATGCAACACGGATGCCCCTCACTCAAGAGTGGTGCTCCCTGACTGCTGGTGGGCTCTTTTGGCAGCCAGTTCTCACCTTGGACATGCCTGAGGTTGCTAAACCAGAGGCAGTTGTGCATGTGTGTTGGGGCAGCAGGAAAAGGGGCGGTGGGCCTGCCTCTCTCCCATGGGGACTCCCTATGGAAGGGAAAGAGCTCAGCCGCCATGCTCCTGCTAGCCCCACTAAGAAGGGAATAGGAAGGGAGAGGAGGAGCAAGTGGGCCTCCCTAGTGGTCAATGGAAGAGCCCAGGTGCACCCTCATGTGAGCTTCCCAGCCACCCAGGAGCAGACAGGGCCACTTCTAGGGACCCTAGAGAGGTGAAGAGGTCTGCTCAGTGCTGGTGCCAGATGCAGCGTGAGGCCTCATAATTGCCCATGCTGGCCCTATCCACTGTAGTACAGACGCTTTTATCTGGTGACAGCAAACAGCCAACACTACCCCTGATGGTCCCCAAGTGCCACCAGCGTGGCACACCTAACACTGCCCTCCAAGGAGAGGCAACAGCTTCCTACAGCAAATGGGCAGTGTCCTTAAAGCTGCCCGGAAAGCCTCACCCACCAGGGGTGGGAGGGGGCGGAGAGGCCCGGGCAGCCGTCCTCCCCACCTGAGGTTCCACCACTCCTGGTTGTAGACATTCTTCTGGATGGTGCCATCAAAGACCTTCCAGCGGAACAGGTCCATCAGGTAGGAGAAAGGGATGAAGGCAATCTTCTCCAGGGCAACGCTCATCAGGAAATTGACCTCCTCCTCTGGGGAAGGTGGGGCAGTCAGGGGGTGGCTCCTGGCTCTCCCTCCCTTTAGGTTTGCCCAGAGGGCCGGAGCTGCAGCCTCAGGCTTGGTTGCCCTGCTACGGTCCTCTTGGTTCCCGTCACCTGAGTCTTGGTGCTGGTGACTGAGAAGGCCTCTGTTGAGCAGGTGCTTGTGGGAGGAGGCTGAGAGGGTGATCACTGACCCCACGGCCTCTTCAAAGGCTGGGTTGGCGCCTGCGCGGAAGATCACAGAGAGGTTCCTGTACTGCAGGAAGTACTGGATATGGCCCATCTGGTGGAAGATGGAGAGCAGGTCTTCTACGGTCACCTCGGTGCACTTCTTTATCCTAGGGTTAAAGGGCAGGGGTCAAGGAGCATGGGGAGGCCCTGGGAGAAGGGGAGGTCTCTCCATTTGGACTCCATTAAGGGACTGGGGTAGTTGGGCTGGAGACCACCGAGGCCTTGGGTGCTGTCCCTTCTCACTCCAGGTCCCCTTCACCCACGTGCCAGCTTGCATCCCCCTCTGCTGCCTGGCTCCAGCCCTGCTCACACCCCTCCTCACACACCTCCCAAGACAGGCAGACAGAGGGAAAGCGGATGGAGTGGAAGAAGAGTGAGAGTGGGGCAGGAGAGTGGTGCTGGCGCAGGGTGAGACCTGAAGTCCCTGCCATTGTAAAAGTCCCAGGCAGAGGCATGGCATTCCACCTCCCGCCCGTCGGCTGGCCTTTCCATCATCGAGTTTTTCCAGAAGCTGGGAGGGGTAGAAAGCATCCCCAGGGAGGTGAAGAACTTTTCAGCCTCTTCGAACATTTTTGAGGGCTTCCAGTGCTGTGGGGAAGAGTGGGTACATGGGGCTGTGCCCGGGGGTGCAGAACAGGCAGGGGCAGATGGAGGCAGTATACTAACCTGGCTTTTCATGATCTTTGTGATATCCTCAGGGGGTTTCTTTGGGAAGGGCAGGACCAGGTCTAAGATGTTGACCCAGGACTGAGCCCACATGTTCCCTGGAAGGAGAGTGGAGGGACTCAGGGGAGGCAGGAGACAGTTTCTCCCTTTACCAAGTGCCAGCTGGGAGGCCGACTCCGCCCAGCCCACCCTGCCACCAGCTGGGGCTTTACCCAGAAGGTGGGCAGGGATGGGCCCCCTTGGGTTGATGATCTTGGGCCCGTAGTGGCGATGTAAGGCCCGGCGCACGTAGGCGTGGAGGTTCAGGTAGAGTGGCTGCAGCTCCTGGTAAAGCTGCTCCAGATCGTCTTCTAGCGTTTCAGACTCATACTTGGACCGCCACAAGGCCCCCATGTCTTTGTAACCTAGGGCAGGAGAGAGGCACTCACCACCCACCCTCCCTTCAGTCCTGGCCTGGCAGGCAGGAGACGCAGGCACTTTCTGGGGGAAGGCACTTGACCTCCCTCCCCCTCAGGGTCTTCATCTGCCAAATGGGCAGCGTGTCTCCCAAGGTCACCGTTTCAGATTGGATGAGATCAGGGGTGGAAAAGCACTTAGCAAAGTACACCCTCGGTGCTCCTCACTGTGCCTGGTTGAATAGGACCCAGGTAAGGTCTGGGTCCTCATACCCACCTTGATCCCCACCCGTCCAAGCCCTAAGACCACTGGACTCCTTTCCAATCCTCCCAAAGACTGGCTCCTCCCATCGTGGGGCCTAGGAGGCTCTTTCACTTCTTGTCTGCCTTCTTTCAGGCCTTGGGGAAATGTCTAGAGGCCTCCCCTTCTCCTCTCTCAGCATTTGTCCAGAGATGTGCATTTGCACAAATCTTGTCTGTCAGACTGTAAGCCCTACCTAGGAGGGCAAGGCATCTTTTCTGTCTTTTCACTTATGTATCCTTAGAACCTCTCCAGGACCTGGGACACAGCAGGTGCTCAAGCAATGTTTGCAGACCAATGGTGAATGAGCCACCTTTGCTTCTCCCAGCTGCAGGGCTCAGGGTCCCCATCTCCAGGTCCTACTACTGCCTTGACTCCCTGCAGACTCTGCTTTGCCCTTCCACCAAGGCCTGTGCTGTGTGCTGTCTGCACAGGCTGGGCTGGATGGGTTGGTGGCAGGGGTTTGGGGGGTTTGGGGGTGGTGGTGGTAGTGTAAGGGCCTCACCGTTGAGGTTAGCAGCCTTGTTGCTGAGCTGCACATAGCGCTCAAAGGTGATACGGAGCTGACGACCCACAGCATCCCGCCAGCCCTGCCAGGCCCACAGCAACTCCTTCTGGTCGCGGGAGGTAGCCATGACTTCTTGGAGGTCTGTGCCCAGAAAAGCCAAAGTAGGACCCACCCACTTCTGCTTGTCTTCTGCCCTCACCTGCCTAAAGCAGCCCCCCTACCCCCACTCTCCAACAAGTGAGTGCGGTTGGGGCAGGGAGGCAATGGGAGTCGGGGTAGGCTCGTGGACAGGGCTGCTGCCAGAGACTTTGCAGTTGGACAGGGGACTGGGCTTGGGTGCTCACCAGGCTCCAGGGGCATGCAGGGTCCCTCATTCAGGCACACCTGGGCCATGCTGTATGTCGTCTCCATGTAGGCCAGAAGCTGATTGTACTGCGGGAGCAGGTGTCACCTAGGGCAGGCCTGTGCCCTGGGGCCCACCCCCAGTGCTAGCCCCACCAGCTGGGAGGGGTAGGCCTGAGGCAGCTTCCCACCAGCCTCTGCTCCTCTCCTCCCCCAGAGGAAGCTCTGGCCCTGCCTGCCAACCTCCCTCTGCCCAGACACCTCTGCTTCTCGCCCGGCCAGCCCGGCCAGCCCGGCCAGCCCGGCCAGCCCACCCACCCCTGGGGTGGGGAGCATGTGCCTGGAGACCTGGGGGCTCCGTCCATCACCTCCTGGAGCTCGTCCTGGGGCAGGGCCGCCTTGTCTATGTTCAGCAGCTTACTCAGCAGGCGCTTCACATCCGGGTCCTGGAACCTGGAGGTCTTAAACAGGCGGGCCTGGGTGCCAAAGTACAGCATGTGCTTGGATCTCTCTGAGTCCTTGTGCAGCTGGAATGAGGGTCGCCGTACTTACCATGTGAACGTGGTGGAGGGAGAAAGGGCCCACATCGAGCTCCAGAGTCACGCCCCCCCCCCCAAAAGCATCCTCTGAGGGTTCAGAATCACTGAAGATTTGCTACAAGAAGGGAAGGAGTCTGGGTCCTTAAAAGCAAGGAGATGATATTTATGAGGGGAAAGAAACAAGAGATTCTTGCTCAGAGAGCTTTGGGGGCCACCAAGAGGCCCAGAGCTTGCAGCCTGCTTTTACATGTCCTTTAGGGATTCCCTCTTTCCTCTAGGTCTGGACAGGGGCAGAAGATGTGGATCCCGCCCCCCCCCCCCCCCCGATCCTCGAGAAGAGCAAGGAAGAAGGGGCTGGAATTGAAGTGGTACCACACCATCTCCTCCCGATTTTTCTTGGTGATGTTGGTGACATAGTTCCAGGTGGCCTCCATGAACTGGCTCCACACAATTTGGGCAGTTTGGTCATAAAACTGCAGGAACGCCTTTGCCACGGTCTCATTGTAGAACCTGCCTGTGGAGAAGGAGGTGGACATAATGATGTCCCGGGAGGGGCCTGCCCCTGACTGGTCCCCTTTTCTGCTCCCATATTTCTTCAGGTCTCAGCCCCACCTAAGCTCTGATGACCTTGGTACTGAGCCATGGCAAGAGCTGCCCATAACAGAAGAGAACAAGTAGGAAAGGTCCATGGCAAGTCCATCTTGTGCCCATGACCAAGAGAACAGCTGAGCTGAGTGAGGCTATGGGCCAATCAAGGTCCAGCTCCATATTGTGACATCAGGGGCTGAAGGCTTAGCCATGGAATGTCAGAACTGGAAAACCCCCACCCACCTTCTGGTCCAGCTGTTCCCATTTTACAGGTGAGGAGACTGAGGTCAAGTCATGTGACTGGGTTCACACAGCTAGATAGTCACAGAACCAAGGAGAGAACCAGTGCTCTTAACTTTTAAGCCAAAGCTTCTTCTAGTCTATTTGGTCACCTTTCCTTGGTGACCACCCTTGGACCTTGGCCAGGGATTGAGGAGACCCTCGCCCTCCACAGGCTGGTCTCTGAGAAGGTGATGATGATAGGATGATAGATGAATGGATGAGTGGATGGATAGATGTATGGAAGTGACATCTCTGGGTCTCTGGAATCCAGCAGCACAGCTGTCTCTCCCTGTTCTTCTGACTTGACCTCCTATGTTCTCATTTTTGGCCTCCTTCTCTCTTACGGCATGTGTAATCTCTCCTGGGGCAATGCAGGGCCCTTCCTCCCTTCCCCTGGTCCTTATATCTGTTTCCCCAGGGATAGCGTGATGCTATGAGTTTGTAGTCCAGCGGAAGCACAGAAGGCAGAGGGCTGTGAGGGCTGTGGGGGAATGTGTGGCTGGTACTTTCCATTCGGGATGCATGTGCCAAAGTACCTGAGCCTGGTTTGAGCACCAGGTGGCAGGACCCTGGCTCTCTGCTAGCCTTTGGTGACTCATCACTAGCCTGACACGCTTAGTTTGGGGGAGATGAGCCCATCTATCTCACTTTGGGATTTCTTCCTCATATTCACTTTCTTCCACACTCACATGCCCTCCACTCTCTAGTCTTATTACTCCCCCTTGACCCAGGTGCACCCACAACCCCCCAGATGCTTCACCTCTGCACATGAGCTGACATCATTACCAGAGAAACTGATCAAATAAGTCTCCAAATATGATGCTATGATCAAAATTATTTAAGATACAAAGAAAGAAAAAAATCAGTGACACTTCCAGTTAAGGTGGGCAACTGAGGTCTGCTTCAAGCATATAGAAATGCTTGATAAAATATAGTATTTTGTTGTTGTTAACTATAGTCATCATGCTGTACGTTACATTCCCCAGGACTTATTTAGATCATAACCAGAAGTTTATGCCTCAGTTTTTTGTGTATACATATACCACCTTTTCATTATCATTTACCTGTCATTACACTTAGGTTGTTTCCATGTCTTGGTTATTGTAAATTATGTTGAATGAATGAATATGGGGTGCAGAAATCTTTTCAAGACAGTGATTTCATTTTCTTTGTATAAATACCCAGAATTTGAAATTGCTGTGATCCTATAGTGGTTCTATTTTTGACTCTTTGAGGAACCTCCATGCCATTTCCTACAATGGCTGCCAATTTACATTCCCACTAACAGTGCACTAGAGTACCCTTTCTCCATGTCCTTGCCAGAACTTGTTATTTCTTATCTTTTTGATAATGGCCATTCTACCAGGCATGAGGTGCTATCTAATTGTGGCTTTGATTTGCATTTCCCTGATGATTAGTGATATCGGGCACCATTTCGTGTACTTGTTGGCCATCTGTGTGTTCTTTGGAAAAATGTCTACCCAGTTCCTCTGCTCATTTTTTAATTGGATTGTTTGCTTGTTTTGAGTTGTATGAGTTCTTTATATATTTTAGACATTAATCCCTTATTAGATACATGATTTGCAAATTTTACTCCCACCTTGTAGGTTGCCTTTTCATTTTGTTGATGGTTGACTTTGTTGTGTTAAAGCCTTTTAGTTTGATGTCATTCCACCTGTTGATTTTTACTTTTGTTGTCTCTGTTTCTAGTGGCAAATCCAAAAAATCGTTGCCAAGACCAATGTCTAGGAGCTTACAATCTATGTTATCTCCTTGGAGTTCTATGCTTTCTGGCCTTATGTTCATGTCTTAAATCCATTTTCAGTTGATTTTTTGGTATGGTATAAAATAGGGATCCAGTTTCATTCTTTTGCATGTGGCTATACAGCTTCCCCAACACCATTTATTGAAAAAACTATCCTTTCCCCATCATATGTTCTTGATGTCCTAAATAGATCGACCATATATGGGTGGGTTTATTTCTGGGCTCTCTATTCTGGTTTCATTGATCTATGTGTCTGTTTTTATGCTGATATCACACTGTTGTGATTACTATGACTTTGGAGGGTACTTTGAAGATAGGAAGGGTGACACCTCCAACTTTATTCTTCTTTCTCAAGATTGCTTTGGCTATTTGAGGTTAAAAAGTAGTGCTTTTTAAAAAAAATTATATCTTATTTAAATCACTTATTTGAGAGAGAGGAAGAGAGAGAAAACACAGAGGGAGAATGAGAGCGAGAAACAGACTCCCTGCTGAGCAGAGAGCCCCACACAAGGCTTGATCCTAGGACCCCGAGATCGCAACCCAAGCTGAAGGCAGACACCTAACTGACTGAGCCACTCAGGTGCCCCAAAATGTGCTTTTTAAAATGCAAAATACAGGGTTGAGATGAAAAGCAAGAAAGAGAACTCTTCAGATGCTGAGGAGATAGAGAGGGTTCAGGTAGCAGTGAGTGGGGGCCTGCAAGAAGCAATCATAAAACTGACCCTGGAGGGGAACCCTGGGTGGTTCAGTGGTGTAGTGCCTGCCTTCCGCCCGGGGCCTGATCCTGGAGGCCCAGGATCGAGTCCCACGTTGGGCTCCCTGCATGGAGCCTGCTTCTCCCTCTGCCTGTGTCTCTGCCTCTCTCGCTCTCTCTGTGTGTCTCTCATGAATAAGTAAATAAAATCTTTAGGAAAAAAAACTGACCCTGGGGACATGTTCACAACACATGCCACATGCTGTGTGCATGAGACCTTGCAGAAGAATATTGCCACGGGAGATGGCTCATAGGTCAGAACTACAAAGTGCAAGTGAGGCTCAATAGTGACTGACCACCAGTCCCCTCTGATCACTTACCCAGGTGCTAGGGACCCTTTGAAAGCTTTTAGTATATGGATCCTCATGAAAAATAGATGAGGTAAGTACCGTGATCAACACTCCCACTTTACAGTTGAGGAAACCGAGGCACAGAGAGTTTGAGAAACTTTCTCACCATCACACAGCTAGCAAATAGTGGAGGTGGGACTCAAGTCCACATGCTCTGTCTCCAGAGCCTGTGCTAGATGACAGACACATCTCAGGAAGGACGAGTCTTAGAGCAATCTGAAAGAGACTTGAAATATAGATCTTTATACCATATGGAAAGATGAAATGAAACTGGATTAAAGACCTAAACAGAAGAGCTAAGATCATGAAACTCTTTGAAGAAATTATATGGGAAAATATTCCTAGCATTAGATTTGGCAGTGCCATCTTGGATAGGACACCAGAAGCACAGACAAAAATGACAACCAAAATCTGACTGGACTTCATCAATTTTAAAAACCTTTGCACATCAAAGGATGCTAACAACGGAGCACAAAGGCAACTCACAGAATGGGAGAAGATATTCGTAAATCACATATCTGGTAAGTGATTACTATCTGGAAAATATAAAGAACTCCCAAATGCAACAATGAAAAAAAATGAACAGTTCAATTCAATGGTGGGAGAAGGACTTGAATAGACTTCTCTCTAAAGATGAGACATAAATGGATAATAAGCACTTGGAAAGATGCTCAGTATCATTAATTATTAGGGAGATGCAAATCAAAACCATGAGATACCACTAGGATGATTATTACCAAACCACCCAGAAAACCCCACCTGTTGGTGAATATGTGGAAAAACTGGGAGCCCTTGCACATTGCTGCTGGGAATGTATAATAGTGCAGCCACCATGAAAAGTAGTATAGTGGTTCCTCACAAAATTATAGAATTACCATATGAGGGGTCCCTGGGTGACGCAGCGGTTTGGTGCCTGCCTTTGGCCCAGGGCGCGATCCTGGAGACCAGGGATCGAATCCCAAGTCGGGCTCCCGGTGCATGGAGCCTGCTTCTCCCTCTGCCTGTGTCTCTGCCTCTCTCTCTCTCTC